>NW_028145482.1:1817500-2007500 GCF_977016875.1 Pavona decussata
ACTCTTGAAAGCAGGGTTTTTATCTGTCCCGCACACTGTATAAAAATTTTTGAATAACAAGTATGTCATATATACTGTACCTTATATATTCAAAATTAATATAAGTTAAGGTGGGGGCAATTTTTTTTTGTATTAAAGAGGGGTAATTTACTTGTAAACGTATCACGGGGAATTAACTGAGAGATCAACTGAGATTGTAGTAACGCAACTTTGTATTCTAAACTGTAGGAAGGAAAGACATGACAATACTAGCTTGTACTCGATAAACGCGCGCGAAGAGTTCTCTGTTCTCCTTTTTTCACGTGACCTTGTTTATGTGTCCCATGATCCACTACAGTCCACCCCTTCTTAAAGGGAGTAAACTTACGACAAAAGCTTACATGATGAATAAATTTGAAACAAAGCTAACAAGAAAATCTTAACAGTCTAAAATCCTCACGAGTCCACTACAGTCCACCCCTTCTTAAAGGGATTTTAGTTTTTCGAAACTAAAGTTGCAAACATGTCTTTGTCAAGTTTTAACAGATAAGTTCCTCCATGTGAGCCTCCAGACATGCATAGATAAGGGCACTTTGAAATCAGTCCTTTTAGTTTTCCGCAACGTGTCAAAATTTCCTGGGCATCTGGAATCTGCTGGTACACTGCTTTGCAGGCCTCTGATGCATATGTCTGTGCACTTGGTAGAGTGTTCAGATACTCTCCAAAAGTAAATGCTACCTTTACCATATCAGGATCAATCGGATTCGCTGTACTCTTTTGGGTGGGTAATTCTGGAGTGGTAACAGTCTCTGTGTTGGGTGGTTGGTCTTCATGATTTCTGAGACCATGAGCTGCTGCTTCTGAAAGTTCATCTGGAATGACAATGATCTTCTCAATGTTGACTAAGTTCATCCTGAGTGAATTTATGTCGAAGTCTTAACAGATCCTGGCGACCATGGACATGTCCTATAACAGTGTAAGGACCATCAAATCGACGGATGAACCGTGTGGCTGATCCTTTGGGTTGTGAGCTTGGAGGTGGTCTTTGAACATAAACTTGCTTTCCTTCAGCTATGTTAAGTTCTCGGGATGATTTGTCATAATATTCTCTCTGAGTTCTTTTCATATCTGCTTTGATGCTGTTAAACTGTTTTTGGGCTTCACGCATACGAAACACAAGCTGCTCTGCATAGGTGCTTGTTGAAATGCTTTCTACTGGTAAGTCAAGAGTAATAACTTCAGGTGATGGTGCGTTGCGTCCAAATACCAGGAAGAATGGACTAATCTGACCCGTACCAGGAATTGGAGATACATTGTGAGCATATACAGCTGGCTGCAGGAATTCTTCCCAGCGTTCCTGATATTTCTCACAATAAATTCCTATTGCTGCATTCAACCATCTGTGAACACGTTCTGTACTTCCATTGAGGCGAGGACGGTAACTAGTTGTAACAATGTGTTCAATTGAGAGAAGTTTTGTTAGCTGGCGTAATACCGCATTAAGCCATTCTCCTCCTTGATCACTTTGCAAGACCGCTGGAAATCCATATTGCAGGAATACATCATTAAACAGGGCTCGGGCGGCAGTAGTTGCTTGTTTATCTGGTACTGGAATTGCACGTAAGAAATTAGAGTAGGGACAAACGGCTGTTAAAATCCATTTGTTACCAGTAGCGGTAGTAGGCAATTGTCCAACATAGTCTATTCCAATGGTGCTGAAGGGAGGGTCATATATGCAAATCTGCATCGGCCCATGTTTGGGATCAGTAGACTTAAATTTTATACAGGCGGGGCATCGCCTGATCCAGTTGCGCACATGCTTAGCCATATTTGGCCAATAAAAGTCATGTGAAAGGGATCCATGGGTAGCTTCTCGTCCTCGATGCATTCCCAAAGGCGAATCATGATACACTCTTAACAGATGACGTTGAAGTTGAATGTCATTGGGAACCATAATCCGATAGTGACCTGGGTCCTCCATAAGCTCATCACGATACATAAGCAAACCGTCAATAACAGATGAGCGTTTGGCCATTTGTTTAACCCACTGCAAGTGTTCCTTTGGTATGTTCTTGAGTGCAGAAATATCCTGATTGGAGCTATGAAACTTAATCAATAGATCGCACCAGTAATCCTGTAGCTGTCTCTTAGCAAAACTTGATCGATGGCAGTTTAAAGATTCCAAATTTTCGAAGTCTTGAAAGTTGCACTCTGAGGACAGACTTTCTTGAGATTTAGGAACTTGTGGATTCTTGGACTGGCTTGTGACTGAAATTTTGACTTGAGGCTTCTTTGCACATTTAGTTCTCTCTGAAGCAGTGACAAGACAAACTGGGTCGAGACAATCAGCTTGAGGTATAAGACATGCATTGTGTAAACAAGCCATAGTATTGTTAAATGTTCCATGAACAAGCTCAGGGGTATGGTGCGGAACATCTACTGAGGTTGCAATGATCAGAAATGTGATAACACCATTCTCCGGAGGTATGAGAACATTGTCTTCAGGAATGTTCTCTTTGACAGAGTGACGGCTGAGGACATCGGGAACAACATTTGTTTCCCCTTTTCTGTGTTCGATAAAAAAATCAAACTCTGCCATGCTCATGCACCATCTTGCAACTTTTGCCTGCTGTGGTGCTATGGTAGTTAACCATTTCAAATTGGCATGATCCGTTACGACTTTAACTCTTCGGCCTAGTATGTAAGAGCAAAACTGTTCAAGACCCCATTTCACTGCAGAGAGTTCCTGATGCATGGTTGTCCAACGTGATTCAGCTGGAGTAAATGCTCGGGATGCAAATCTCACAGGACAAAGCACGCCATCCTTCTCTTGAGCCAACATTGCTCCACATCCAAGCTTACTAGCATCCACATGTAATTCAAACTGAGCATTCCAATCAGGATGGAACAACATAACATCTGGGCCTGTGATTGCTTGCTTCAAGTCTTGAAACTCTCTTGCTGTTTCTTCTGTCCACTGAAATTGTACACCCTTCTTGAGGAGGGAACGCAAGGCTTGTGTTCGGGTAGACATGCAGGGAATAAAGTCTCTAAAATATCCGCAGAGTCCAAGAAAACGTTTCACTGCAGAAGTGTCAGTTGGTGTGGGCATAGATAAAATTGCTTTGACTCCTTTGCTTGTTGGAGTTCGGCCATCTTGAGTGATCCGATGTCCTAGTATTTCGATTTCTCTTGAGAAGAATGTACACTTGGAAGGTTTCAGTTGCATGCCAACTTTAACCAGTCTCTGAATCAATAATGAATACTGTGCAAGGGCTTCCTCGTCTGACATTGCCCACTGAATTATGTCATCAACATAAATAACCAGCCACTTATGTAAGTAATCTGCAAATACAGTGTTCAAAATCCGCTGAAAGGTGTTTGGTGCTGTTTTTAGTCCGAAGGGAAGTCTCAGAAATTCATACAATCCCAGGTGTGTACAAAAGGCAGTTTTATGTTGATCAGACTGACGGATAGGAATTTGCCAGTAACCACTGACCAAGGCACATTTCGCAAATACTTTTCCTTGGCTGACGGCATCCAGAACACTTGAGATAGATGGGATAGGGTAACCATCTCCTTGCGTCACGCTGTTGAGGTGACGATAGTCCACCACAAATCTTGGAGGTTGCAGTTTACCCTTTTCTGGAGGTTTGCGAACCAGGATGCATGGAGAACCCCATTCTGATTGACTTGGCTGAATTATCTTAAGGTTCAACATCCGCTCGATTTCTGTTTTTATAGCTCTGAGTTCTGCTGGACTCTTCTTGTATGGGTGAGTATAGATGGGAGGGGCATCCATTGTGTCAATTCTGTGCTCGAGCCCCTTGACAGCTCCAAGTGGACTACCAGGGAGAGAAAATGCAGTAGGATATTGACAGATAAGTTCCTTGAATCTCTTCATAATGTCTTCATCAATGGTGGAATAGGCTAAGCTGTCTAGCTCCAAGGCATGAAATATGGCATCGGTGTAGGCAGGTGAGTAAGGGTCACAGGTCGGTTCTTCTGCGGGAGGAAACTCTGGACCTTGACAGTCAAATTCTGGTAAGGCATCACAAAAAGGAGACAGTATGGACGAGTTGAGACCAGAATCTTCCATTTCTTTTGTTTGAACTGAAAGTTGCCATTGCTTTGGAGCACAAGAGTCTGAGTCACAATGCTCCTGCTTAGTGTTCTTTGGAGGTTGAGATGGAAAGGCTAGCTGCTGTGCATTTGCCCATGTAAGCCATCCATCTGCAAGCTGTCTGGCAGTAGCGTCAGCTGCTTCTTCGAGAATAGCATCATCATCCTTTGACATGTCTCGCACATTACCAAGAATGACATTCTCAGGGATACTTGTCTTCTTCAACTTAGATTCCACTGCCAAAGTTGTACAATACGTGATGCGCATGTCAGGAACTTCCTCTGTGTGAACGGAAGCTGGTGTCTCAGGAAGGTCTATGAGGTGCGCATTGTAGTAGGGCTCACTGTTAGGGCGTGTGCTTTCTGGCATTGTAAGACTTGAAATTTTGCTCACATCAAAGGGACCACTGAGGACTTTAACGCCTGGTTGAATCTCTTTGCCCTCAATCCATAATGGTTGACGCACTGCTTGATATCCCATGAAAGCTGCAGAAAGTGTAATGCAGACTGTAAGAAAGTTAAGACCACGATGAAGGGATTGTGAATGCTTGTGAACACCTGGTGGTGGTGCTCCGGTAAGAAGGCATGTAACACTGACATGTGGCTTTTGCACTGTCGCTCCACTTTCATGTGATGAGGACCCATTGGGCACCGAGACTCTTGTGAAGCCTTGAAGTGGATTGTCGAGAGAGCACTGGACACGAAACTGCATACTGGGATGCCGAAAGGTGATGCATGGAACATAATGATCAACCAATGCTTGAGTTGCATGAAGGTGGTTCTCCCCAAAGAGTATTGGCCAGACAAGGCCTGGAACAATGAGCATAGTGAAGACAGTTTCCGTTTTTGTTTCCCATGTGATGGGGATTTCCATGGTGGCAACTGCTTTAAGGTTAGATTTTGGATCCGCAGCTGTAACAGAAATGGGTTCCTGTAGGGCACAGTACTTGAGATCAGACCGTTTGGAGGCAACAAAATCAGCATGTACTTTGCTCACCAGAGATACAGAACAGCAGCTATCCAAGGGTAAGGGTAGTTGTTGACCTGCAGATGTAACATAGGTCCACAGAATATTACGCTGTTGTAACTGAGCTTCTTGCGTTGCCGAAGGTGCAGGGATGGTAACAGCAGGTAATCCAAATAAAGGAGTAGATGATGATGGCTGATCAGAAGTAACTACAGGAGGTGGTCGTGAAGTTGAGGTTGAGATTTGGTTTTCAGAGCCCGCAGGAACAGAAGATGAGGATTTTTCCGGACACAGAGCTTCGAATTTGGCCAGACGAGTAGACAAGACCACAAGTTGCTGCCTGAGAGAATTAACCTCATCGGATGGAACAGTACTGCGAGATGTGCTGGACGGGCGATTTTCAGAATGTCTGATAGCTTTACAACCCCATTAATTACAGCGTTGGCATTTGTGTTGTCGGCCATATATGCACTTGTTGCCATCTTCCTCACAATTAGATTTCGGAAATCGATTGTAATTGTTGCAGACCTCGGGTTGTTTTGAAGCTTCTTTGCGGTTTTTCGGACAATACCGTGACAAATGATTTGTTTCTCCACAATTGTAACAAACTCTCTGCTGTCGTTGGAACTGCTGATCTGGAGATTTCATGGCGGTCGAAGAAACAAACGCATTCGGTGGTGTTACTTTCCACTCATTGAGCGACTGATTTGCATTTAAGGCGGTGGGCGGGGTTTGAAATGACAACTCAATGCGACGAGCTGCTTCAACGGTCTTATCGAGTGTTTCAAATTCTGCTGCTTTCACAACGAGCTGCTGAGCAATACGGGAATTGACTTTAGAAATAAACTGAGAAATTGCAAACGTGGGACAATCTTTCTCAATCTTTTCGCCAAGTTTTTCCAATTGATGCAGTAATTTCTTGTATTTGAACGCGAATTGTTCCACTGACTCGCCACGCTCTTGCTGGATAGCGCTTAACTCGGCGGCTAATCGGCGGCACTTGTCTTCTTTGGATTCACCGAATTCTGCACGTAATCGTTCGATACAAATGTTAAGTTTGTCCTCTGCCGCTTTTTCTGCATAGCCCTCTGTACTTTTGGCGATTGACAACACCGACCTTGGCCAGTCGCCAACACGTTGTTCCAGAAGCGACAAGCGTGTTTCGGCGGGAAGATGCAATGTTTCCTGGGTTAATCGCTCCAAAAATTCGGATATGTCGTCTTGTATCACAGAAACTCGACGAAACGATGGAAGTTGCATGGAAGGCATGCGAAGGCCTTGATTCTTGTTGTGATGAGAGGCTGTAGGAGCTGCTTCAGCCATCTGACCGACTGTTTGAGTGACTTGAGAAACATTTGTAGTGAGGTCCTTTACAACGCTGACGAGTCCTGCCACAACTCCTTGTAGTTCCTCTATTGTTGCCATGTTTTTTTTGAGACTTGGATTCTCCACCACTTGTAAACGTATCACGGGGAATTAACTGAGAGATCAACTGAGATTGTAGTAACGCAACTTTGTATTCTAAACTGTAGGAAGGAAAGACATGACAATACTAGCTTGTACTTGATAAACGCGCGCGAAGAGTTCTCTGTTCTCCTTTTTTCACGTGACCTTGTTTATGTGTCCCATGATCTACTACATACTGAGTGGGGGGGGGGGGGGGGCAGGCACTGGGGACAGTAATCAAGGGAGGTGATTATTTTAAATATTGGGTACCAAGTTAAGAACAAGGCCACTTCTAACATCCTAGAGCTTCAAAAAGTCAAAGAAAGGTGACTGACTGAATTTACAGTAAATACATCAACATTAACACAGGCTTCAGCGAATACATGAGGATGCCACACGCAAAATTCATGGCTCCCGTTGAACAAATTGCTCCCTTAATGTAACCAAGAAAGAAACTTGTATGAGGAAGTTCAAGGACTGCAGCGAGGGTCTGTCTAGAGTGGCATTTGTTAAAAAAATCTCACCACACAGAGTCAACTCATGTCGGGATGTGTCCTTGCAACATGTCCGTGAGACTTTCCCCCGTCCCATTTTCTTATGTGTGAGATCGCTGCAATTTTGTCCATGCTATACATGCATTTCCTAGCTACAAGTCCCTGCTACACGTTCCTTAGTGTGCATAGGATGCAATTTTGTCGCTGGCCGCCTACATGTCACAGTGACATATGTCCCCTCATGTTTGGGCACCTATAGTTTGTTGACTTGGTTCTCACAAGGCTGCATGGTTCCAAGTATTGGTTCTTAGAAAAAGATATACCAGGGCTATAAACCCCATACAAAGTGTTGTGGCCAGTTTTCCTCTTGAAAAAAACTGAATTTTTTTGTCCTGTTTAAGCATCTTTAAATATAACCAACACCTTTCTTTTTTTTTTTCTTTTTTTTTCTTAACAAATATTGTATCATACTTTTAAAGGGCATACAATTAGTTGACTATATTATGCCCTTCTCCACTCCTTTCTTACGCACTGTAACCTTCTGTAATACGCTCATGTGGAGTAAACAAAAAATACAAAAAAAAATACAAATACATTTATCATAGATTAAGGCATTCTGCATTCAATGTGATTGTTTTTCAGGGTTGGAAACAAATATGGGCCCCTCTGCAAGTGAAAATTCCTGCAGATCTATAGTTACCAGAGAAGGAGGGGTACCATTACCTCCTGAAAATGGTAAGGGCTATTATTAAGTTAAAATTAAAGATTCGTCTGTTTTGGTTCCATTCCCAAGGCAATGACCTTATGTTAGTAAGATTGCATTTATGCAATCATCTACCCTCTGCAAGTTACCACCTAGTTATAAAATTGATTTCAAATGTAATTTCACCCTCTGCTGCACATGCAAGTAAACAAATGTGAAAGTAAAAAGCACTTTGAAAAATCTTGTAGACTAGCTGGCAATGCCACTACGTTATTTACATTGTACCCAGCGGTTGTCATCGCTGCGCACTCACGTCTGACGTTGTCTGTAATTTCACCCTCTGCTGCACATGCAAGTAAACAAATGTGAAAGTAAAAAGCACTTTGAAAAATCTTGTAGACTAGCTGGCAATGCCACTACGTTATTTACATTGTACCCAGCGGTTGTCATCGCTGCGCACTCACGTCTGATGTTGTCTGTTCCATGTGCTCACCATTGCTTCGGCCCGAGTTGTCGTATAATAAACCTTCGAGTTAAACGCAGTGTTTCCTCCTTATTGGCGTGGTGGCAGCGCTTAACCCACGTCTCGAATTCCCTAAAACAAGTGTGGACTTCGGATCCTGCGACATCTACTCCGTAACAAGGTGACAAATCCGTTTTTTCGGGTGAGCGATTGGGCAATTCCAGAAAATATCGATACTCAACAACGGACGGCTTCCATGTTTTGACCCCCCCTTGCCTTCGGAATTTCCAAAATGCGTTACCCCCCCCCCCCCATGCCCTCAGAATTCCATAATCGTGAAACCCCCTCCCCTTCAGAATTTCCGGTTTTTCTGGGTAGTTATACATTTTCGACTTAGCAACGTCTATGTGAACAAACGAACATGAATTTATGCCTCCTCAGGGCTGTGATCTAGCAGCGCTAGGTGACAAGCTTTACTCTTCAGCGACAAGAAAAACCTACCGCTTGTGGCCAGGCTGTGAAAACTTCTTTTTAAGTCCGAATTTGGCTATAATAATAAACACCATTTACGGCAGTTTTACTCCTCTTTGTTTTCTTGTGCTGTTTTGACGTTTACAAAGCAGAATAGCTCAAATTCAGACAGTTAAAATCTTTCAGCGGTCAAATGTACCGTCGAGTCTTGTTGCGTTTTTATACGTCATGTAGTGTGCACGAAAAGTGTTCTCATGAAATGTATCATGATCTATCGATGCTTGTCTTCTGCTTCCGCGGTCATACGTTCGTGGATAATTTTATTTAGGAACTACAAAAGTCCACTACAATAGCGTTTTCAAGGAACTCACTCTACACTTTCTTCTCCAGAAATCCCACCTGTGGAATTCACCAGTGCCTTCGGATATCCAATCGTAAATACCCCCCATGCCCTCAGTGCAGAATTCCATAATCGTGAACCCCCCCTCCCCTTCGGAAATGTGTGGTTCCAGAAAATATCCATACCCCTACCATGGAGGGAATTGGAAATTCCAGAGGGGTGGAGGGGTGAATGGTTGGATAAGTTTCCAGAGGGTCAACTTCACGTTCATGTCAGACATAGTTGTTCAAAATTGTAACTTACCAACTTCGCAACTTTGTAGATCTTTCTTGAAGACGTTACTTTGTTTAACTGTTTTATAGAAACCCTTAATGTTACATTTAAAAACATGTTTCCCTTCTTTGAAAAGCCTTTGTAAGTGAAGTACTCCAACTGAGACAAGAAATCTATGTCTGCGTTGCCTGACTCAGTTATTATAAAACTGTTGTTTGAGAAACTTTCTTGCGTAGAAAAATATTGTTCACTGGCAACAATTGAATTTGTATCAATGTTTAAAAGGGAAAATTTTGTATGGCTATAAAGTGAAAGCCCCAATTTATAAAACATTGAAATATTTGTTTGTTATTTTTGTATGCTGTGTAGAGTTACGGGCAAAGGTCAATTCCCGGGGTCAATTATAACTGGTTTGTCAAAACTGACCCGTGTTAAAACTTATTTTGTCCAAAGCATTTCTACTCAAAGTCCAAAACTATTAACTTAATTTCTATGCAAAAATTCAACAAAATAGAGCCAATTCGACATTCTTTTAATGCGTTATTGATCTTATATGAAATTTGCAGAAGAACATGAACATGCAAATTTCGTTTTGCGGCTCCATTTCGTCTGCGGTTTCAAGTTACGATCTGAAAGGTCAATTTGTCTCCCTGCCCTGCTAATGCTTATTTTGTCCAAGCTATTCCAATTCAATAGGAAAACTATTGACTAAAATAACTAGCTAGACTGAATGATTACCAAGAGAAAAATCCATTGAGTAGAACTAAAGCGATAATCCTTTTGATCTCCTACACACTTGCATAGGAACGTAAACATGACATATGCAAATTAAATAAAAACACATTTTTGCATTGCCGGACTTATTCCAACAATTTAGATTTAAAATTTTCAGCGAAGCTAATGGTAAAGTTTGATGTCAATGACCACAGGTAAATATAAAACGCAACAATTATTTCAGTATCAAGAGCTTTTTGGCAAACTCTACCGGTGAAATTGAACGGCGCACACGCTCTTCGATAACGCATATTTTCTCCTCGTGTAGGCAGTGCTTGATATTTCTGAAATGTTCACATCAAACTGATTTTTGAGGCGTTCTTTTGAAATAAAACTTTTCCAGAGGGGGGTGGGGGTGTCTTCTGTATTTGAGGAATTTCCGAAGGGGGGGGGGTTAAAAAATACCTCGAAAATGGAAAATCCTAGGGGGTGGGGGGGTCCTATGTGAAATTCCCTCCTTGGAGGGGGTATGGATATTTTCTGGAACCATACAATCCTAAAAGCCATCCGTGGTTTTGATGGATATTTTCTGGAATCGCCCATTTGTGAACTTTCCAACATGGCCGCCTCGCCTCGAACACCCAAACAGTGGCAACTAACGAAGATCGAGACGATTACTTCGTACGAAAGTTGGCGGCAGAACTTGATCTATGTTCTTTCTCTCGACAAGAACTTTGTTCCCTTCCTCGTTGCAACCTGGCAGAAACAAACACCGACCAATCCACGTAAGGTCCTCACCAACGATGGCACTGCGGTTCCTGAAGTTCAGTGACTCACCACCGCCCAAAAGAACGCCCATCTGGACCTACTACTCAGCCAAATAGCCAACTTCTGTCCTGTAATCAGTGCACCTTCCAACATAGTCCGCGCCTCCTCCGCCAAGCTGTATGGTTTCCCCATAACCCCGGCCTCCCAAATGGCTCGTCAGACTGATTGAGTTACCCCAATGGATGTCATTGGCGAGGTCCACTGCTCCCTTACCTGTGGACAGTGGACATTTGAATTAGATGCCCTTGTTGTTCGTCAGCTAGAAGTTGATATCATGGCTGGTAACCCCTTCATGGTCCGCAACGACATTGGTGTTCGACCTGCCAAACTTCAGATTGAGATAGGTGGCACCGAGATTATCAGCTACAGCTCACCCTCCAGGCATACACGTCAACCCAATGTGCGGCGTACACAATCCATCCTGCTACGCAACCCAATCCGCACAGTTGTTTTGCCAGGGGAGTGTGTCCAGTTCAGTACCCCTTCTGACGCTGACTCCGACACCTTGTGGGCCCTTGAACCCCGGCTAGACTCTCCTTCTAACATGCCATGTAAACCAGGAGATGTGTGGCCTCCTCCCCAGCAAATTCAATCCATAGATCATGCCGTACGTGTCTCCAACATGACAGACTCCCCCATTATTTTGAAGAGCGATGAGCAGCTATGCGAGGTTCGGCACATTCTACCCATCGAAGCCTCCACCTCGCCTTTTCTCCTCCCACCACATGTAGTACTGCCTCTCCTCCAGCCATCTGCAAGCCCTTTTCACCCCGTGTGATCATTGATCCTGATGGGTGCCTCTATCAGGACACTTGTGACAAATTCATAGCTCTCAACCTGGAGTTTGATGATGTGTTCAACCCCTCCATCTCTAAATACAATGGTGCAAGCGGCAAAATTGAGGCTGTTGTCAACATTGGCCCCACCCTTCCTCCTCAGCACAAAGGCCGGCTCCCACAGTACAACAGAAACACCCTTGAGGAATTACAAGCCAAGTTTGATGAGCTCAAAGCTGCCAGCATTTTCGCAAAACCTGAGCAAGTCAACGTCCATGTGGAGTACCTGAACACCTCGTTTCTTGTAAAGAAGCCCAACGGCGGTAGCAGGCTCGTGACATCCTTCGGAGGAGTTGCCCAGTACAGCAAGCCTCAACCCTCCTTAATGCCAAATGTTGACAATGTGCTGCGTGAAATAGGGAAGTGGAAGTTCATGGTTATCACTGATTTGCTGTCTTTCTATCAGATTCCCCTGGCCAATCCATCTATTAAATACTGTGGTGTTGCAACACCATTTAAAGGCATCTGCGTTTACACTCATTCTGCCATGGGAATGCCTGGGTCCGAAACTTGTCTCTAAGAACTGATGTTCCGAGTTCTGGGAGACCTCATCCAAGAGGGGTGTGTGTCCAAAATCGCTGACGACCTCTATGTTGGGGGAAACAGCCCCATTGAAGTGCTTGACAATTGGAGGAGAGTTCTTGCGCTACTCCAAAAGAGCAATCTTTGCTTATCCGCAGCCAAAACTATCATCTGCCCAAGAAAGGCCATCGTACTGGGCTGGGTGTGGTCTAATGGCACACTCTCACCTTAGCCAAGGTACCCATCCCTCTAAGAAAGCCACCAAAATTATTGATGTGAAACGCTACCTTAAGGATGTCGTAATTGCCGCTGACGGTCTTCTCGTTGTGCGAGACCATCAACACTTCCAACCCCCTCGTGAGCTTCTGGTTGTTCCTCGCTCCGTCTTAGACGGCCCTTTAACAGCTCTTCACATCTGTTTTAGTCACCCGTCAAAGTACCAAATGAAGCGTCTCTTCAGCCGATACTTCTTCGCTCTGGACGTCAACAAAGGCATCGACCTTGTATCTTCCTCCTGCCACACCTGTGAGTCAGTGAAATCAATCCCTAAACACTTCCAGCCCCAGTCAAGCGTGGAAGCACCTCGCTCCATTGGCATTTCATTCGCTGCTGATGTTGTCCGACGCCACCAACAATTAATCCTCGTACCAAGAGAGAGACTGTCTCCTCGTACACTTTAACCACCCTTATCCAGAGTGACACCGCAACACCCTCATAGTCTTATGTCCCCAGCTGCGTTCCTTACACGATGGTGGCGCCACAGTCTGTGTTGACCCTGCCCCTGGTTTTTGTGCACTTGCCACCGACCCAATCCTCCATTCCCACGGCATTACGTTGGAGATCGGCAGGGTCAAGAATCCAAACAAGAATCCCATCGCAGAATGCGCCATTGAGGACCTCGGTTTAGAGCTCCTAAACCTGTCCCCTGAGGGAAGACCTGCGTCTGTCGTCACTCTGGGCTCGCCACGGCAAATACAAACTCCTGCGTCCGGCGTGATGGCCTTTCGGCGCAGGAGGTCTGGACTCAGCGCGACCGGCTAACTGGTGAACAGCTACCTATAGTTGACAGACAACTCATCATTAGTCAGAATTTCTCCCGCCAGCAGAATAACACACCCAGTGCAAAGTCTGAGGCTCGTGGCCGTACCAACCTACCCACGGCTGCCGTCTCTGTCGGCGACTTAGTCTTCTTGAAAGGTGACAGAGACAAATCAAAAGCCCATGAGAAGTACCTTGTGGTCAACATTCGTGAGGACCTTTCTTGTGAGCTCCGGAAGTTCACCACCTCTCAGTTTCGCAGCAAACTTTACGTGGTGCCCATGTCTGAATGTTAAACAGTGGCCCCGACAGTTTTGGCTCAGTCTCCGCAGGGCCCCATTCGTGGCCTTCACAAAGCCTCCCCATTTGACTCTGATGATGACGCCGACCCTGTTATTCTACCGCCAAGACACTCCACTGTCCCTGCACCTTCTCTGGTGGCTACTCTGCCTCCCGCCTATGGACAATCCACGGTTCCGCAACCTGCGAATGATGTTGTCCCTGTTCAGGAACTTCCTCCAGTACCTGCAGCCTTTGTTCCACCACCCTGCACTCCAGCCTCCTCTCCAGACTGCTCGGTTCTTTCAGGTTCTCCACCCGAGTCGGCTGCTGTCGTTCCTCCCAGCAGGTCTGGCCGGCAACGACGGGCCCCCTTTTGGCAAAATCAGGACTGGGACTTAAACTAGCGTGCTAGGCTTTTGCATTCTTCCTGGTAGCACTATTCCGCGTCCTTTCACCTTACATTTATTTAGTAATTTTCTGCTACTCGCTACACTTAGAAGAACAAAACTAAGGGACCAGAGACTGCACCTATTGTGCTTGTATCAGTTTAGTTTCAGGTCCGCTTTCTGCGTTGTTGTTCTAGTTTATGTTTCTGTATTTAGTCGTTTATATTGCATGCATATTCAGTTTACTTCTGTGCTTTATTGCCAGAGAGAGAGTTAGAAGGCAACCACGCCACTACGTTATTTACATTGTACCCAGTGGTTGTCAATGCTGCGCACGCGCGTCTGACGTTGTCTGTTCCATGTGCTCGCCATTGCTCTGAGTTGTCGTATAATAAACCTTCGAGTTAAACGCAGTGTTTCCTCCTTATTGGCGCAAAGCAAATATAGGATGATGTGTTTCAATTTTATTGAAAAAAAACCCACACCTTATACAGTACCGCATAAAAGTAAGTTACCACCCTCTCGCGAGACGCGATTAGACTCTCGTCTCGAGAGACGAGAAACTCGTCTCGCGAGAGGGTGAAAAAACTGTAAGTACATTTACTTAGGCTTGACTTTTCTCGCAAGAGTTTCGCGAGAATATCAAGTTGAGTGTCAGTGTTGTTGATGCGGCAGGACGCCCTTGTCACGCTGCAAGCTGAATTATGGAGTTCAGTCGCAAGCTTATCGATCGTGAACCAGGTTGCAAACAAAATCGAGCTTGCTTTGTTAAGCGACTTGATCCAGGACTTAATGTGTTTGTATATACACTGTACTTTGTGATTTATTACAGAGCGATTCAACGATGTAAGCGAACGACGGCTGCAAAGATAAGCGAACTGATCAATCTGTCATTGCGCATTTATTCGGAGGTGGCACGTTGGATTATCGGAGCTAATAAATTTGCAGAACCTAATAAAGCGTCTTCGTGTAGAAGAGATTGTAAATGCTGTGTATGTTATTATATCTTTTATTCTCTCAGGGATTTAGAAAAAAAAAAACAAACCCACAAACACATACACTTTATAGAGCTGGTGATGACCAGTTAGACTGTTGCGGCCTCTGTTGTACGTGCGCTAGAGATTATTTGCGTATTACATTGGCGTGAAACAAATATACGAAAACTTACATGTGATTTGCATTTAAAAAACCTATCTGTTACTTTTCAATAATGGGTTGTGGCCAAGGGTTGTGGCTAAAATGTAAGTGTCAATCGAGCGACGACTTTGCAGGTTATTGCTAATCGTTAATAGGGATAAGTTTATAACATAAACATAAAAGGCAAAAAACATAACAAATCTTCGGAAAAAAAGCTTCTTTCCCCGAGGGCAAATGTTGTAATAAATAACTCCAAAGCCGCTTTGTTTTAGAAAAAATGTTCCTCGGTTGGCTTCGCTAAATCATGCGACCAGTAGCAAACTACGCTATCGATAAATAACACACCTCTCCTTTAGCCAGCGAACGCAGACGTATTGCCGTAAGCGCGGCGCGGTAACCTTTGACATCTTGGCGTTGTCGATATGCAAATTCGGTGCACGATAAACTGAAATCAATTCTGAACTAGAACTACGCATTTTACGCTAGCTCTTCAACAACGTTTCTGTTTTCGATTTTCTTTATACACAACTTTGTTTTTTCTTGGCAGAAAAAGCCTTTGCAACCGCAAAGAAGTTCGATTCAATAGCGGTTTGCAAAGCACGATACATGTACATGTATGCAAATTCGAACCGCAGTGAAATTGAAAAACATTGTAAGTGTCAGGGTTATTATTTCAAAAAACTGTTTAATAGATACAGGCACAGAACTTGACTTTAATAAGGCTGGGATTTTTTTATGTAGGAATTGTGTGTGCGGGAAAGTTTCAATTGCAAATTGATATGTCGGCGAGCTCGCTAAAACGAAACCTTCGAAGTGACGGAAGAAATAAATCATGTCTTACACTGTGCGCGAATCGAAACCTTTGAACTGAATGAAGACAAAATTGGTTTGAATCACATAAGCTCTGATAATGCGAACTTACTTGTCGACGGAATCAACCACCGTTGGCACAGGCCGTTTTAAAAACGGCATACAGTGTAAATAAAAGCAACACAAGACAAGTGCGCGAGAAATTCAGTCATAAGTTCTTCTCGCGAGAAACTCGGTAATATTCCAAAATTTCCGCTTCAGTGATTCTCGCGAGACGAGACTCTCGTATCGCGAGACGAGGCTCTCGTCTCTCGATACGAGATTCTCGTCTCGCGAGAAACGAGACGAGACTGGTAACTTACTTTTGAGCGGTACTGTAAGTTCCCCACAGAGTAACAACAGTAAATAGGCCATTTCTGACTTGCTTTGAACCGCATTAGCATCACTTTCAGAATGAAGTTGCAACACAAAAATGGCCTATTAGGAAAGCTGGTCACCTAAAGCAGAAGTCTTACCTGGGGCATGTTTGTCAATATACTGTGAATCTCGATAATTGTATAAAGGATGAAGTGTGCAATCAAAAACAGTTAAATATGAACTACAATGTAAGAGGGGTTTTCTGATCTGTTAAGTGTCGTAAAATCAAAGCAAAACATTTACCCTCTTTGATTATCAAAACAAAAAGTGTACTGTGCAAAAAGCCAATCAGAATTCAAATTCAAACATCAAATCATTGTCCCTTTTTAAGGCAAAGCTTAAAAGTTCGTGAATGATGATTGTTTAGCTATTTTTTAATTCGTTTGATCTTGTGAAATCATTTTTTAGGTAATTTTATTTTTTATTTTATTTTTAATTTGCAGGTCCCCACTGAAAACCGCCAAGGCGAGTGGGCTCCCTGGATAAATATTATTATTATTATTATTATTATTATTATTATTATTATTATTATTATTATTATTATTATTATTATTATTATGAAGTGTATGACATGGCTGTCAAATGTGGGAAAATGCTTACAAGCATTACTCAAGATTGGTTTTGGCGAAATTGTTTATCTACATTCAGGTTGAGAAACTTGTGGAAGTTTTTCAAACCAATCACAATGTACAGTAGAGCAAAACCAAAGCCATTGCAAAGTTAACTTTTTACACTAATTTGAAAATCACTCTAGACTATTTAATTTTAACTTACTAAAATCACTCAGTAGCTATCCATCATTAATTAATATTAATATAACTGTCAGTATATTAGTTTCTGATGCTTACATGTTAATAGTTTTTAAACCACTGCCCTGCCTGCTTCCAAAAATTGTAGGATAAAACTCAATTCATTACATTTTTGCATATAAGGTTTATCAAAATCGCGATATAAAACAGTTTGATAATAAATTAGCCATATATGACAGTGCATTTTGATCTTTAGCTGAGACAATGCAACATAGCAAGATGACAAGAGGGTTACCAGTGGGTGCTTCGGCAGGTGGTGTTTATCTACTGTTGGGACCAGGTTTATCATCAGAAAGTCAAGTGGGAGAAGATGGCAGTGAAAAGACCACCACAGACAACACTGGTCATCTGACTGAAACTGCTAGTGCACCTAAGGAGCAGATTGTGGCACAGTTAAACAAAGCAGACCCGTATGAAACTGCAACCTTTTTGCAAGGGTCACTCCTCTTCCCATCCCCTGGAACGAGAGAAGGAGAGTTACAAACTGATATGGGCTCCTCTGCAGCAAGTGAAAATTCCTGCAGATCTATAGTTACCAGAGAAGGAGGGGTACCATTGCCCCCTGAGAATGGTAAGGACCATTATTAAGTTAAAGTTAAAGATTCCTCTGTTTTGGTTCCATTCCCAAGGAAATGACCCTATGATATAATACTATTAAAAAAGTTAATTATTGCGTGCGTGCAAATATTGAATTTAACACCCTCTGAAAGTAACCTCCATAAATTATACAATTATTAATCTCAAATGTAATTTCACCCTCTGCTGCACATGCATGTATGAGAAAGTAAACAACAGTTTGAAAAATCTTGTAGACTGGCGAAGCAAATATGGGATCCATGGTGTCTGTCAATTTTATTGAAAAATCCCCTTCACCTTATGATCGTCCAATAATTAATTGTATTACATATAGATACCCAAGGTAGCTACCCCCAGAGTAACTAGAGTAAATAGGCCATGCATGAGTTGCTTTGAACCTCATTATGAAGGTGAGGCTTAAAGACTGCAAGGTTTTGCTGTGAAAATTGGTTTGATTCATATAGAAACTTAAACATATTTGTATGTGCATTTTGACAAATATCTTTAGCTGAGACAATACAGCATAGCAAGATTACCAGAGGGTTACCAGTGGGTGCTTCAGCGGGTGGTGTTTATCCACTGCTGGGACCTGGTTTATCATCAGAGAGTCAAGTGGGAGTGGATGGCGGTGACAAGACCACCGCAGACAACACTGGTCATCTGACTGAAACTGCTAGCGCACCTGTGGAGGAGATTAGGGGAGATGAAGAAAAGATGCTGCAAGAAGAAGGTAATTAAGATACAGTTATTTAAAGTTGATTAATTATGTACTGAGTATTAGCATTAATCATTGGTAGTAATAAATTCTGTTTTTATTAGGTTAATTTCAATCAATCAGTAAATATTATTTATAAATTCCACTGTTCCACGTTAAAAATGTGAGACTAAGATCAACATATAAGCAGATAAAACAACAAATCATTAAAGCCTCACTTGTCTTCCCTTCACTCAACCTGCTGACAGGACACAAATAGAGTATTGACAGATCCATTAGCTTGCATGACCTATAAGGCCTTGACCTATCTTGCCATCAGTGTATGTGGACACAACATGTGCAGCTAGTGCTGGGTTGGACTAAGTGTTTTGCCAGGTCATGTGTTTTTTGACCAGATTTTTTCATTTCTTTGGAAAATCTTGGGGGAATTTGCTGCTGAGAATTGAATGCCACAGATGAATGCAAGGCATGTATTACCGCAAGATAATACTTCAACAAACAATAAGATACCTCGACAAACTTGATCCTTTAAGTTATGCATGTTGTTTTTTAATATTAATCCACACTGAGCCCACTCTTGAAAGTATGTCGTATACCTTTTCTATTCAAATAGTTAAGGCAGGGGCAATTTTTTCCCACTAAAGAGGGGATGATTATTTAAGCTGGGGTGATAACCAAGAGCGGTGATTATTTTTATAAATATTGCGTACCAAGTACAAGGCCACTTCTAACATCCTAACTAGAGAGTTTCAAGAAGTGAAAGAAAGGTGGCTGAATTTAGAGTGAATACGTCAACATTAACACAGGCTTCAGTGAATACTTGAGGATGCTACATATAAATTTTTTTGACTCTCATTGAACAAATTGCTCCCTTTGTAACGAAGCAAGAAACTTGCATGAGGAAGTCCAAAGACCGCAGTAAGGGTCTGTCTAGAGTGGCATTTGTTAAAAAAATCTTGCCACACAGAGTCAACTCATGTGGGGACGTGTCCTTGCAACATGTCCGTGAGACTTGTCCCCGCCGCATTTTCTTATGTGTGAGATCGCTGCAATTTTGTCCCTGCTATATTTCCTAGCTACAAGTCCCTGCTACACGTTCCTAATAGTGTGCACAGGATGCAATTTTGTCGCTGGTGCCTACATGTCGCGGTGACATGTCCCCTTGTGTTCAGGCCCCTATAGTTTGTTGACTTGGTTCTTATATGGTTCCAAGTATTGGTTCTTAGAAAAAGATAAACCAGGGCTATAAACCTTCCTTTCGGCCTGATCTGTGCCCAGGATATCTTCCAGAAGAAGGAAGATGACACATTTGGTGACCTTCCCGGTGTTACGGGTCTTGCTTATGATGTATTTAAGGCCGCGACCTCAATGACCATGATGCAAACCTGAGAGCCATCATGGAACGTGCACATGACACTGGCATACGTTTCAACCCCGACAAGTGCAGGATAAGGTGCACCGAAATACCCTTCTTCAGCAATATTGTCAGTGCCAGCGGCCTTAAACCAGACCTGTGGAAGATTAAGGAAATCAATAACATGGATCTGTGACAGAGCCTGGCCAACCTACAAACCTTTCTCGGTATGGTGCAATTTCTCAGTCGATTTGTACCCAATTTAGCATCCTTATCAGCCTGCCTCTGGGACCTGATCAAGAAAGGGAATGAGTTCTAGTGGGGCCCAGAACGTCACCTGGCAGTTGACAAGGTCAAGCACGCGGTCACATCTGCTAGTTCACTCAAATACTTCAATGGCACAAAGCCAGTCACCATCCAAGTAGATGCCTCCACATGTGGCCGGTATGGTGCAATTTCTCAGTCGATTTGTACCCAATTTAGCATCCTTATCAGCCTGCCTCTGGGACCTGATCAAGAAAGGGAATGAGTTCTAGTGGGGCCCAGAACGTCGCCTGGCAGTTGACAAGGTCAAGCACGCGGTCACATCTGCTAGTTCACTCAAATACTTCAATGGCACAAAGCCAGTCACCATCCAAGTAGATGCCTCCACATGTGGCCTCAGTTTAACACTCCTTCAGGACCAAGGTCCTATCAAATAGAGTATTAAAAAAATCTTCGTTTTCTCAAGATTAAGTATTAAAAAATTAGCATGAAGCCAGCTTAGGACATCAGTTAGGCCATCAGTTAACCGAGCTTGAATTTCACTGACAGACTTGCTTGCAAAATAGATAAGTGTATCGTCAGCATAAAGCTCAACACTACAACCTTGAACCGCCAAGGGTAGGTCATTTATGTAGATAATAAAGAGTAAAGGACCGAGTACACTACGCTGGGGGACCCCAAAAGGTATAGGCTGGGGTTGAGACAAAAGCTAAAATAAAATAAATAAATAAAATAGAGAAGTAAGCTCCTCACAGACACGGAAGCGCGCTATTCCAACATTGAAAGATAAATGCTTGCCGTCTTACATGGCCTTGAGAAATTTCACTGCTATGCCTATGGCCGACACGTAACTGTGGAGACAGACCACAACCCATTGGAATCAATCTTTAAAAAAAACCTCATCTGCCCGCTATGCATCGAAAGAATGATGCCCAGAATCCAGAGATATGACGTGGAAATAAAGTACATCCCAGGAAGGGACATTCCACTAGCTGACGCATTGTGAATTAGCCCATGCCCAGGTGACACCATAGATGGGTTAGTTGTGTCTGTCCACAAATAACATCTTCACCTGAAAGCCATCCCGACACGGGTTGACCAAATTAAGAAAGAACAGCAAAGGGTAAAGTCCTTCTCTCACTGAGTGCAGTTATCACACAAGGTTGGCCTAACACCAGATCAGAGTGTCCATCGTATCTACATGCGTACTGGAATTACCGCAAGGATTAACTGTCAATGATGGCATCATCCTAAAAGGCACACGGATCCTGGTCCCTAAGAGTCTGCATGCTGAGTTTGCAGCAGCTACAATATGCACACCAAGGCGCAGCGAAATGCAAACTCCCAAGGGTTCGGTGTTTTGGGCCAACATAAACCAGGACATTGAAGAGATGGTCAAGCGCTGCGCTCCCTGCCAACGCAATCACAGCATGAATGTGAAGGAGCCCCTCATGCCCCATGATATTCCACAAAAGCCATGGCACACGATGGGATCGGATTTGTTCTTTTAGAACAACCCACCCTACCTACTAGTATCTGACTATTATAACAAATTACCCCTGGTGAGGGAGCTGGACAACATCCAATCAGACACAACAGGCGCCGACTTGAAATCCATATTTGAGGAGCACGGCATTCCAAGCAAACTCGTCACTGGCAACGACACTCAGTTTACCTCTACGTTGTTCCAAGGGTTCAGCAGCACATGTGGCTTTGTACACGTCACAACTAGTCCCTTCTTTCCACAGGCCAACAGCTTCATCGAGAGAGCTGTGCAAACAGTAAAAGGCCTCTTACAGAAATGCAAGGAATCTGGTTCAGATCCCCATCTTGCCATGTTGTGTCTATGCAGCACCCCTCTTGACCACAACATCCCATCACCAGCAGAACTTTTGAACTCGAGAGTGTACCAAACCAACCTTCCGGTGGTCTCCAAGCTAGGCCTATCTTTGTCAGCTGAAGGTGACATAAAAGCCAAACTTAAAACACGACAGGACAAACAACGGTTGCAGTATGACAAAACATCCAAGCAGCTTTCCATCTCAAACCCTTAGGACCCAGTACACATACTCAACCCACACAGCCACAAATGGGAACCCGGTATTGTCAAGTGTCATGCAGACACTCCCCGCCCATATGTTGTGACCATGGCAGATGGCGGCACACGCAGACGTAACCATAGCCACATTCGGCCTACAGGAGAAAACATCACCTTACATGATGGCAGTGACATGGAAACTGTGGAGCCCAAATCGGATGTAGTGGAGGATTCTGTTCTTACATCCCCAGCAACCTGCCCCAAAACTACAGCAGGATCTCTTGACAGAGAGTTTACGCCACGCCGATCCTCCAGGGTGATCAAACCATCTGAAAAGTTGAACCTATGAACTGAACACTGATTTTATTTTTATTGTTATTGTACATTTATTGCAGTTATTGGTCAATAACAGTGACATTCTACTTGAGTAGTGGGCATTGGTATTCGAATGTGTGACTTAAATTCCAGTTTGCGTGCGTTACTACTGTCATCTTGTTTATTCGGAAAAAGGAGGATGTCATAGGTTATCGTGTAACACACTCACATAGGGCATGCACATAGGTACTCTAATCAGGGCTATGCTGAGTTATGCACGAACATATTGCATTGAATTGTGGCTTCTTATTTGGTGAATTAAAACCACTACACTCTATTGAATTTAGCTTACTAAAATCACTAAATAGCTATTCATCATTTATAATTAATATAGATCGAGGCCGATTTGGCCTCTCCAGCCACACCAGACACTGTTCCAGAGCCACCATTCAGAGCATGACACCATAGTCTTCTGAGACTGAAGGGGTGCCAGTCAATCAAGTATTTATATAGGACTGTCAGTAGTTTCTGATGCTCACGTGTTATGATTTTTTCAACCACATCCACCCCTGCCCCTCCTGCTTGCAAAAATTATAGGATAAAACTTTAGCAATTTTACATTTTTCCGTATTAGCTTTATCAAACTCATGATAATATTAACAGTTTGATAACAAAGCAGCAAATGAAATAAATATAAAGCTATGTGCATTTCAACAATCTTTAGCTGAGACAATGCAGCATAGCGAGATGACAAGAGGGTTACCAGTGGGTGCTTCAGCGGGTGGTGTTTATCCACTGCTGGGACCTGATTTATCATCAGAGAGTCAAGTGGGAGTAGATGGCAGTGATAAGACCACTGCAGTCAACACTGGTCATCTGACTGAAACTGCTGGTGCACCTAAGGATCGGAATGTGACACAGTTGAACAAAACAGGCCTGGATGAAACTGTTCCTAAGAAACTGTTTGAAATTGGGGGAGATGAAGAAAAGGTGCGAGAACAAGAAGGTATTATTCAGATACAGACATTTAAAGTCAATTATATATGCTGATATTAGCATTAATCTTTGCTAACTTTAAATTCTGTTTGCATTAGTTATCAATCAAATAAATCAATAACTTTACTTTTAATGTCACCTGTAGGTTATAAAATTAAACGAGGGTAACAGATCAGAATCATTTAAAGATGAGAAAAAACCTTGGTTAACAGTATACTGCTGTAAATCTGAGGATTAAGTACCCTGCTTGCAGGGGTTTCTTTCTGGCAAGTCTTTAAGCATGACTGTACGAAGTAATTTACGTCTCTGGTGTTTTGCGTAGTCAGCTTGTTTACTTGTTTACAAGCTGACAATGCGAAGTAGTAGAGACGCAAATGACTTCGTACAGTACACTGTACATGCTAAAAGACTTTTCAGTAGGAAACCTTTGCTAGCAGGGTAAGGGTTTAAAGGCTTTTAGGTATATAAACAGGTTATATGGTAAGGAAAACCAGATAACTTGTGGCTTTCCTAACATAATCAGTCAATTAATGCCACAGAAATTGCAAGAGATAAAATAAGTATAGTCTACATAAAGCACTTGGCCTTATAGTTTTGGGCAGATGCCAAATAATATTAATTTTATTGGTGAGCGGACAAATTATGAGATATTATACTTGGAAACTCAGTCAGTTGAAAGCAAAAAGACAGTCAACTTTGACACTGCTACCTGGTTTCGTTAGTATTAGTTTATGCCACTGCCTACTTTCTTTGTGGAGCCAGGATATTCAGACAGAGCTTACTGACCAAAAAGGTGACTTCAGCATGTTCATCAAAAATGAAAAGGAAATGGTTGTGTATGTATCCATCTTGTTTTCGTGAGTAAGATTCGTGAATTACAAGAAGGGGAAGATTTAATTTCTTCTTTCAGCAATTTGTCTGCCCGTAATGTATAAATGGCAATATATGCTGTTTTGATTGGCAGTGAGTAAGATTCGTGAATTACAAGAAGGGGAAGATTTAATTTCTTCTTTCAGCAATTTGTCTGCCCGTAATGCATAAATGGCAATATATGCTGTTTTGATTGGCAGTCATCAATCAATGTTCAACCATTGCCACAACTATCAGAAAGCTCCTTTGTGGACAAACAGGCTATTCAAATGCCTTTGCCACTGATTCATGGACTTTCCTGTCGTCCCTTTTTTTATCTTTTTTTTTTAATCTCGAGTCTTGTTTCTCAGGGTCAAAAGGAGAAAAGTCACAAATTCACTTCTTATGCAGGCTACATTTGGTTTCCGTTTTTTGTACTTCTGTCATGTTCTTATCCTTTCAATTCCAATTGGTTTCCACATCAGGAAGCTAAAACCTCCCTGCAAATGTTCTGACCTTCCTCTCAAAATGTACTGTGAATTTATATGGTTGTGTATGAATATAGATAACTGACACTTTTTCAGGGTGTGCAATATTTATATTAAAAACCCACTGATTAATCTACATGTTCTTATATGGGATAAAATACATCACATGGTACAAAATCAGACAGTGTTTATCAGACGATAACAGTCGTTTGATTGTTGTTGTTGTTGTTGTTTTTTTCATGACAAATACCAAGAAACTACATACAATTCTAGGTCATACTTGTAATCTAAGCACCATTTAATGAAATCTAATAACCTAGTCAGCTGGCATTTATTCGCATGCAATAATGCCATGGCCATCACTTAAGCTGTTTTGTCTTTTCTACAGTAAAGTGCACACGTTTCAGAAATTAATTGTTGGTTTATAAACTAAATAAAACTCTCCAAGGCTCAATGGTATATCAGATGATAATGCCCTAAAATTGTCTTCAAGATTGTCCTCAAAATTTTGTGATTTATTTTTCAAACAATCGTTAAGCATTGGGCATTATATTGGGTATTATTTGACCGCCGACTAGTTGGGTCAGTTGGTTGAGCATCAGACTGCCATGCCAGAGGTCGTGGGTTCAAACCCCGGCTGGACCAACACTTAGGGTCTTTAAATAACTGAGGAGAAAGTGCTGCCTTGTAATAACATCTGCAAATGGTTAGACTTTCTAATCTTCTCGGGTAAGGATGATAAACCGTAGGTCCCATCTCACAACACTTAAATGTTCATAACCCTGTGGGACGTTAAAGAAGTCACACACTAATCGCAAAGAGTAGGGCATGGAGTTGCCGGTGTGCTGATTTCATCTTTGTGCTATTTCATAATTCATGGGTTGGGTGGGTTGGATGAGATCGATAATGGGCTGACAGCGGCTGTCGGTGGCTCCTATATATGCTGATGTCCGATCTCACCCTTGCACTGAAGTAACGTAAACTGCATTTGAATATGTATATAGAAAATGCTGTATATATTAATTACCAATACCGTTACCATATTATTTTCCAATACAATACACCAGCCACCTCAAGGGGTTTTGTCACTAAATCCTCCTACCTTGAATGTTTTCCAGACCTTGAAGCTTATGGACGCCGATCTCCAACTGAGACTTCCTACCAATCCTTTCATGTACCAGAATCCCTCAAAGAAAAATTGACTGTGGATTTACCTGCTAAGCCTCACAAGGAGGAACCACAGAGAAGGGAAATTATACCAGATGGTTTTCAGCCAGTTGTCGCCAATGGCAAAGTGCTTGGTGATGCATTAAACAATAACCGACCTAAAGACACCAGGAGACACACATTTCCCTCTCTTGAACCCCCTCAGAAGGAGGAGCATGCTAAAGTGAAGCGGTCTATAAGTGCATCGCCCCGAAGCCTGCTAGAGGAGAAGACAAAGATTAATCTAAGTAATGATCTATTTGATTTGTGATTCCTTACAGCTTGAGTTTCCTCACAGCAACTGAACCTATTAAAACTATTAAAAAAATTCTCATCTGTTAGTGAAAAAAGAAAAAAAAAGGCTTGCAAAACTATGCCTTTGGCCTTCAGAGTCCTGGCTCTGATTACACATGCAGGCCACACTATGTTTAAACTATAGGTCAGGAGCAAGAATCGATAATAGTGCACAGTATCTTCATACTATGTATATACACAGTACGTTTTAGTACTGTGCCAATTTAAGGACTATGAGGACCTTTCTTGACTTTTGGAAGGCAAATAGAGAAAATAGATGACATATTTAACCCCGTGTACTTTTAATTTTGTGATTTGACTTTTAGGTGACCCACTCTCCAAGACCATACTTGACCACCTGGAGATTTTAGAGGGACTCAGTAGAAGTCTCGATAAAGAATATAAATATGGTGCATGCAAATGTTGGAAGCATGCTGCTGAGTATTTTGATATTGAAGAACAAGAATATCAGAGCTTTAAAGGCAAAGATATTCACAGTCCAACAGAGGTCATGTTTGAGTACATGCAGACCTGTAGCCCTGAGACCACGATTGGTCGTTTGAAGGCTGGATTGCGCTCAATTGGGAGGCAAGATGTAATTGATGTTCTCATAAAATATGAACAAATTATGGAGAATGAAGGTGAGTAATAAACAATTTAAAATCCTGGCCAAAAAGTTTGGGATGATTTCAAAAATACATTACACAGTTTAAGGCCAAGTTCAATTACTGTAAGGGCCTACATAGCCCATACTACTGGAAGTTAATAAGGGGGGGGGGATATTATTATAAGCGTCATAATTTCTTCTTAGATCCCCTCGATGTTTCCTGTGTCTTTGAATGTCCCTTTTATTAATGTATATTTATGTCTCTTTTTTTTACTTTTACAAATAAATAAGGTCAATTCAATTCAATTTTCGTAAAATGTTGTAACCAGGAGTATTGTTCAACCCCCTCATCGTTGGAATGCTAAAACTTTCATAGATGGGCTACCCCATATCTCCATACCCGTTGGCACTGAGGTACACTGCAAATAAAATGCAGACTGACCACAAACTGCAGACTAGGGGTAAAATGTAGGCCAAAGGTTAAGGTGCACTGATGATTCCCAGGTTAGCCCTAGTTGCCAGTCTCTGTATTCATGCATTGAAAGTAGGACCGTGGCAAACGTCTGAAATATCAGATCCACTTGCCTTCATTCTGTGAAATTCATTAAGCGTTTTTTGTGTTGTTCTAGGCGGCGACTTGCTGACTGATGATACATTTGTGAGCAGTCTGTTTGACATCAATCCAGATGTCATTGGAGAGATGGCATTTTTATTGGACATGCAGAAAGTGGGTTTGAAAAACTGGCAATCCCTGGCTGCACAGTTGGACATATCAAGGAAAATTTTCAAGAGCTTTGAAACTTGCGATACCACCAACCCAACAGAGCAGCTGTTTAAGCTGTTAAAGGTCAAGAAACCCGGTTTGAGTATTGCAGAATTGGTCACACACTTGCGGCAGATACGTAGACCTGATGTTATAAATGCTGTCAAGAAAAGTGCAAAGGGTAAGAAACTTAATGTCATTGTAATTTATTATTATCAATGTGAGTAGTTCGTTGTAAAGTGCCAACACCTTACCAGTCCTTCTTTTTTTTTTTCACATATTTATTGCCATTATTTTTCGTACATACGTATTTACATTGATATCTGTTGTATTTACATCAATAACATCTTAACAAATGTATCTGTTATAACTAACTTACATATACACTAATGACACTAATGAATAAACAGTCATTTCTTATATACAAATGCCATCTAGCCTGAAATGCTTTCTATACAGTCCTTCTTATCATAGCAGCAGGTCTTCAGCTGTTGTATATCTTGTACATCAATATAGCTAGCCTGGCTTTAAACAGAGAAGTCCATTGACTTTTGTTTAGAATATCTTAGGCATTTCCCTGGGTAAATTAATCAAAGGCTCCTGTGAGCCAACTCGTGAATGCAGATGTGAATAGCCGGGCAACCGTAATAAAAGCGGTACTGATGCATCAAACTAAGCTACAGGGATTCGTGGACGCCATGCTACATTGCGGGAATGCATTATGTACATAATATTATTTGCTTAACACGCAAAACATATAAAAAAGCTCCGGCTAAACAATCTTACATTGTTGTACAACATTTGTTAGTTCAACAATGTGTAAACGTTTAGCACCCCATGTTTGATGACGTGTGTTCAGCATTTTTTGTTAAAAGAATGTTTTCCTTTCGATCAAACATTTCCGCCAACATTTCACAAATGTTGAATCGTTTAGTCGGCTTTTCAACATTGTTGAACTAACAAATTTACAACAATATTAGACCATTTAGCCGGGGCTTTACACATGCACTTTGATTACTTTCGATACGCGATGCAACGCAAAGGTGGACGTACACGTCCTTTTGGTGGTTTCATGTGGTTGCCAATCGACAAAAAAGTGTCCAGTTTTTCTTCCAAGAACCTCCTTATTTTTTTTCCTCACGTTGTGTTCTTACCGAATGGAACTTGATACATGTGAACGATTTTGGTTGCCTAGCACGTGACCAAAATCTTGCTGTTTTCAGTATGTTAATATTTCTTTCAAACGACAGCTTCTGTCTTGTCAGCGTTTCATAACATCGGAAGAAGCTTTCAATCTTGGTAAAGTTGCTATTTGGCTTTATCCGAGTGAACACAAATATAGAAATACGTCAAGCGTTGCGATGATTGTCGCTGTGCATTAGCAAACTTTCATTGTTGACATTTCGGTTCTGGTGAATCGATCTTGCAATCACACTGGACGCCAAATGAAATTTATTGTGAACCTCAAGTTTTAGTTTCCTATTTTATTAACCCTTAGCCTTTCACCCATCGAATTGCCTTGAATCTTTAAAGTTAAGTGAACGGGTTTTGTTATATATATATTTTGCCTCAAGTCAATCTACGACCTCGTATAAGAACTTTCTTCCTGGTCATTTCCCTCAGTCAATGTTCCTAAATTTAGCAACCCAGGAGGAGATTATAGATGTCGCATCTACGTTTCTGGCGGGAAAATCGGCTGGGTATGACAATATCCCTATGTCTATCATAAAGCGATCTATATGCAGCATTTCTTCTCCATTAACACACATTGTAAATCTCTCCATTACTCATGGTATCGTCCCGGATGAATTGAAAATTGCTCGTGTCGTACCTATTTTTAAATCAGGTGACAAAGCTCTCTTCAGCAACTACAGACCTATTTCTGTTCTTCCGTGCTTTTCAAAGTTTTTGGAACGAATAATTTACAACCGTATTATAAATTATCTCAATGACTCTGATATCTTATGTGATAATCAATATGGCTTTAGAAAAAATCGCTCTCCTAGCCTTGCGCTTATTGATTTGTGTGACAAAATTTCTTCTGCATTTGATAGAAAAGAACATGCCATTGGAGTATTCCTAGATCTTTCGAAAGCGTTCGATACGGTAAATCACGACATTCTTTTTGACAAACTCAATCATTATGGGATCCGTGGTCTGGCACTAGAATGGGTCAAAAGTTATTTTTCTGAAAGGACACAATTTGTCGAATTTAATAACGTTAGATCTGCCCCACAGGGGATTTCCTGTGGGGTGCCTCAAGGTTCCATTCTTGGTCCCTTATTTTTTATCCTGTATGTTAATGATTTGAACAATGCTTCCCTGCTTGATGCAATCTTGTTTGCTGATGATACAAACCTATTTATCTCTCATAATGATCCTGTTTGTCAACCTGGTTTGCAGCAAACCAAGACTAATTTTATGGTATTCAAGCCTTGGCAAAAGAAGCAATCCTTTGAATTTCAAGTTTTCATAAATGAGCAGCCTATCCTTCGTGTTTCTGAGACCATGTGTTTGGGTGTTTTATTAGATGACAATTTGACCTGGAAATCGCATATATCCTTAACAGCAAATAAATTATCCAAATCTATAGGTATTATTCATAAATCTAGATTCTTTCTCTCTACTCACTCCCTTCGTACTTTATACAATTCTATGATCCTTCCATATTTATATTATTGCAATTTAGCTTGGGCTGGTACCTATAAGTCAAACCTTCAGAGAATTGTAACCTTACAGAAACGTGCGTTAAGAATAGTAAGCAATTCTACATACATTGCCCATACTGGCCCTATTTTTAAGGAACTTAAACTCTTAAAATTTCACGATATCCATTCGTTTCAATTAGGTACTTTTATGTTTTCATTCAAGAACTCTACACTCCCTTCCAAATTCAATAACTTTTTTTTACTGAATAGTCAAATCCATAATTATAATACTAGGAATGCTCAGTCCTTCCGCTTGCCACTGTGCAGAACGAACACGAGGAAGTTTTCAATTTACTTTCAAGGTCCAAACTTCTATAATTCGCTAAATTCTGACATAACTAGTTCTCCCTCCACCGCTTCTTTTAAAAGAAAGCTTAAAGATTTTCTTCTCTCTAGGTATTAACTTCTGTAAGGCTGTATTTCTCAACTAACGTACTTAATATGTGTGTGCGTGTGTGTGTGTGTACGTGTGCGCGGTCAAAGTTAATTATCATAAGTCCATATTGTAATTCTAATATAAGATAGCTATTTTTTAAAAGTGAGGAAGCCTGACTTTATAAGCCTCGTGGTTTCTTTCAGGTTTTCTCGCCATTTATTTTCTTTCGCCAATTTTCATCATTTTTTTTCCATCTGTAATTGTTGTATGTGGCAAAATAAATATTGTATTGTATTGTACTGTATTGCCTCCAGAGATAGAAACGAATGAAGTGTTGTGTTCGGCTGTATGTAAATTTAGTGTTTATGTCTTGATCTTATCGATTACGTTTGACACCGAAGGGGGATTTATCGCTCTGTGGAATTTCGTTTTCTTACAGTCAAGTCGTTTCCTGGGATTTTTAGGGTAAGCTCGTTTAAAGGTTGTCATGTTTGCTTTTGATGTTTGCTGAAATGAGCAGTTTTGCTTATCGAAGTGTAGCCTCTCTTGCAGACGCTAGCTTAATATAGCCGAAGAGTGGCAATTTCCCCTTGTAGTGCCATTGTCTTTCTTGAATGCTGGCTTTGGTCGTGCAACCCCAGTGACTGAAACGTGTGTGTCGTTTTAGCTCTGTTCATATAGGTTTGTCAGTTGTCTGGCTATCGTGACCCCAGGTGATTTTCAGAGTTTAGATGATATGACATCAGGCCTGTGTTTTTTTGTTTTTGTTGTTGTTTTTCTAATATACATATTCTAATCTTGTTAAGTGTGTGTTTATTTATTTATTTATTTATTTATTTTTTTTTTTTTTTGGATATTTGCTTTCGATGATAGAGAACGCATCCTAATCTGTTGAGTGTGCTGTGGTTTAGTGGGTGTTCTCTGTAACCGACACACTTCTTTGGTTGGATTTGGTACCATTTCCACACCATTTTGAATAATTATTTTGATTTGCGCACAAGCTCGGACTGTACTTAGTTTGAATGGTAACAAATATATGGGCGATGTTTTGTGACATGTTGGAAGATTTTATATTTCAAGAGCTGACGAAGCTTCGGTTTCTCATAGAGGAGAGGTAGCGTTATAAATAAAACATAATAAATTTGCTAAAACGCGGGCCTGACACAAGTTCAGACATCAAACTCGACCGAGGTAATCAGTTTTTTTTTTGTGTGTGTGTGTGTGTGTGTGTGTGTGTGTGTGTGTGTGTGTGTGTGTGTGTGTGTGCTAAAATGTGGGCCTGACACAAGTTTAGACAACGAACTTGACCGAAGTAATCAGTTGATCAGAAGGTGAAGTAGCTCAATCGTCACAAAGAAATTCCCGACTCACGCGAGAAGTTTACTGGAACACACTAGCACCACAATCCAAACAATTAAGCATGAGCAACTAACTTCAATGAACAAGTTAGCCTTTGTGCCAAACAGTGACATAATTCATTAGATATCGACACTAACGGTGAATCAGATGTAACACTTTAAGGGAAACTGTCATGCAGCCGTGGTTTGAACAAAGGACGACTCGGTGGGAAAAAGCGGTTTAGGGAAGAACTCCACTGAGCTAGGCGAGGCTTGGAAAGATGTCATAACAGGATATTTAGGAAAGAAAAGTATTTCAGTCGTGCTTCTTTGCAGATAATTTTTGTCATCCATGACCGACGCTGCATGCAGTTACACGCTCTCTTTCTGAAAACTTCCATGCGATGGATGAGACTCTTCTCATTTACCCTCTTCACAATCCTTCACAGTCTTTAAGTGATTCACTGTGGTCAAGGAACAGTCCAGGGAAACAAGAAATAAGGTGTACAGTGGCTCAAAGGTTACCCTGAAATCCAGTTACAATAATTGGTATACTCGAGAATAGCTCCTCGACGCGGTGGTAACTGCTTTGCTTGGAGAAATTGCTCCTCGCCCTGTAGATGATGAGTTTCGTGTAATCCGTCCACTTTGCTGCATTTTTGGTCTGAACATACCTTCCTTAAGCAGCTTGAATCTGCGATTCATTTTAAGCCTTTAAGTGTGGGTGTGGTTGTTGATTTCTAGATTAAGACTTGTAAATCTTCACTCTAATTTGTATTGCATTTTTAACTCGTGAATGCGCGCATGCGCAATGAACGAGTTATAGCGATGGTGGACTTTTTGACTTGGTTGGTTGGTCGGTTCTGTCGTTAACTTTCGGGCATGCGCAGTGAATGAGTTTTAAATTCAATTAGTGGGAAAAAACACGCGAAAATTTATGTTCACGGCGCATCAGGATATTCTCATTCAATCTGTAGAGAACAATTTGACAATCATTTTAGTGTAAGAATGGAGATTTTTCGTCTAATCTGAGCAAAGTAATAGGTTTTTCGTTTTTTTCCACAAAGTGCAGCGTCTTTTAAGAATTTAAAAATAATTTAATTGAAAAATTCAATTAGTGAAAAAAACACGCGAAAATTTTCTTTTCACGGCGCATCAGGATATTCTTACTCAATCTGTAGAGAATAATTTGACAATCATTTTAATTAGTGTAAGAATGGAGATTTTTCGTTGAAACTGAGCAAAGTTAGGTTTTTTCGTTTTTTTCTACAAAGTGCGGCGTCTTTTAAGAATTTAAAATAATTTCATTTAACAATAATTGAATTTAAAAATAATTAAATTTAAAAATTAAATTAGTGAAGTGTCGGCATGATCTTTGAATAAACAAGACGAGCATTTACGTGACTTAAGTTGATGTATGTTTAGCATTAGTGGCCTTATTTGTTGTAGGCCTCACCGATTTTTGAACCTATCCTCCCTTCGCGATCGAACTAACTGAATAGTTTTACTCAGAAATATTGCGTGATATTGCGTTGCGCTACTTGAAAGTTTGCCCCCAAAAAATATTTCCCGCCAGAAAATGTCTGGCTGAAAGAAGCACTCTTAACTGATAAGTTCACTGCTAATCATAACTATTTGCATACATGAAAACTCGACATCTTTCATCATATTTTTGCTTCTTATACAAACGTATTATATCAAGTAGATTAGCTGAAAAACATAAGTTTGGCCGTCAGTTTTCACGCAAAAGGGGCCATGCCATGTCACGCATCAGTTATGTCGTAAACAAAATTTTGCAAATTTCTGGTGAAATGAACAATTTTAGATTCCTTCAGCTTTCATAGAGGTTTCAGGGGGGGAAAAATGTTTCATTTTTGCAGTTTACATCTGGTAATTTATGGGTAAGCAAAAGGACGCGGTCAATGAATTTTCATCAACTGTTTAATACATACCGTGCAGAATTTAGTAAAATGCATGTGTACAGGATCAAAACCTTTTTGGTATGCTCATTAAATAATGAACCAAAATACAGACAACTAGCTTTCATTGAAATAATTCTTATTTAGCAAGAGTTAGTCATATTTCAAATTATTTTTACTTGAAGATTGCATCGACTGAACTCCAAAGGAAAAATTTCACGCATTTATGCCGGGCATGAAATGTAATGCGACACTTTGTTCCACAGATTTCCCTTCGTGAGATCAGCTCGAGGAAAGTAGCCTGCGTAGCTGGCGGTTTTTATGGGTGGGCTCACCGGAAAGCCGGGCACGAGGGCCAAAACGATTTTTTTAGTACAAGAATGGTTATTTCTCGTTACATAAACGGGCAAAGATATAATTTCTTTTAGCTTTCAAGGAAGTGTTCGTAGCCGTCTTAATTTCAATTACTGATGTGTCATCTGCATTCACGAGTTGGCTCACAGGAGCCTTTGATTTTTTTAGCGTTTTCACGAATCTCGACTTTTTCTTTGCAAAAAAACAAAAAGGCAAAAAGATAACTTGGCTGTTATCCAGCCATCTTGACCCATCGCTTGTTATTTGAGATTTAGTTGCACAAGTGTGTGGGTGTGGTTAAATTAGATGTGCATCACATACAGACTGATGTCATCCATTTAAGACTCTTATCAGATGGGTGATTAGTGTCTTGGTGTCTTTATAGTTACACAAAGTTCGTCGATAAAGGACTTGATGGGAGACTTGTATTTGATGCATGAAGTGTGTGACATGCTGAATCGGAAACCACGCACCAACAAGGTGTTGGGATGGAGGCACCTTGCAGACAGTTTGGGAATGGACAAGGACATCGTAGATGACCTTGCACCCCCACAAGAAGACCTTGAATGTCCTACAGAGGCACTTGTACGTCATCTTGGGAGTTCAAAGCCACGGTTAACAATAGTAGACTTCATTTGGGCCCTACATAACATTGCCAGAGATGATGTCTTTATTGTGATGGATGTCTACCTCCCAGGTATATTACTGCGCCTTTCAATAACATGCGGCCTTTGAAGTTCAAAACCCAGCTACTATTTGCATGTTTTACTCCTGTCAATCATGATGACAGAGACAACCGACTGACCATAAAAATACAGAAACCGACAAACTGGATCGAAATTCGCCAATCACAGCGCTTGAACATGACCTTTTGATACCAGTTAACCAAACGTCTTTGTTTGCTAAGTGGTCTGCTACACTGAATGACGGCAGTGAAAAACGTAACGGTTGATCGAATCCTGAACTTCAGAGTCCTCATGTTAATAATAATAATAATAATAATAATAATAATAATAATAATAATAATAATAATAATAATAATAATAACTTTATTAACGTGTCAAGAAATGTAGCTGAGGGGAGAAGTCCCCTCTACTAATAGTGGACACCTAACTAAATTCTAGCTAAAAAAAATGAATTAAAATTTACATCGTAAGCCATATTAATAAAATTTCATACATCAATCAAAGGTGCAGTATTAATGAATCTGTTAAAGACAAGTAATGGTGAGCTGGACCTTAGGTACATGTATCAATATAATTCTTAATTGTTGCTCCCTAAATTGGTCTTTTCAGCGACAATGATATAAGAATAATTACAAACATTAAATAAGAAATACATGGATAAAAATAAACATTTCACCATAATGGGCCTCAAACATTTTCAATCAGTATTGAAAATTAACTTAGGCAGTATTGAAAATACTAGTATTAATTAGTATTGAAAATTAACGCAGGCATCCTAACAATTATCGTTAGCCCAAGAACATTCATAGTAATGGCTGTAGAGGACAGTTGAGTACTCTCTTGAAACCAAAAAGGGAACTGCATGTTGTCTTTGTGCTTACCAAAAGTTCCACTTTTTGCTTTTTTTTTTCTCAGATGTTGTTACAGAAGTGACTTGATTAATTGCTAACAAGATTTGATGTATGATCCAGTCTAGTCTATAATCATACTTGTAACTGTTTGGTCTGTTTGTTGTTTAAAACAAAATAACTCTGTAGTGAAAGTTAAAGTACTGAGATGAACTTCAACCTTCACCGCAGACTGGATTCTCTGATTCTCCATCTGTGCCATTTGTGCTGTGTGGTTCAACACAGATTCATTCTAAAAATAACCCTTCCCAATCTCATTCCATGAGTTACCATCTTTATCACTCACGGCTTGCTGGACTTGCTCCCTTGTGGCCCCGTTGGCCAGTCCAAGCCGGTTAAGTACAATGTTTAAACTAGTCCAGAAGGTTCGGCTGTTTGTCGGCCGACTGTCGGCCGATAGTCGGTCGACATTTGGCCAACTGTCGGTAGACTGTCGAGCGACAGTTGGCCGACAGTCGGCCAACAGTCAACCGACGTGAGCTGTTCTTCACAATTACCTTAATTCCAACTGCAATGTTTAATAATTTTTTTCTTTGTCTTGTGTGGTTTCCCATTTCCTTCCTATAGCTATTTCTCAGTTTGAAATTGATGGGCTCACCTCAGCAGTTTAATTTTCACTGCATTGTTAAATGCTATATGCGATTGTCGTATTTTGTTAATCGTGTGTATACATGGCTGATGATGATGACAGGTTAAAGTCTAATCAACGGTAAGGTTGAAGAAGAGCTCCCCAATAAACCTGCTGGCTGACTGTCGGTAACTGTCAGCTGAGAAGCGACCAATAGTCGGCTGAGAGACGGCCAACATTTTTTTCCTTTTTCTAACAAGGTAAATCTGTCGGCCAACTGTGAGACACTCAGTGGAGCCACTGCTTCCAGTCGTTACAAGCTTGTGATATAATGCAGTTTTCTTAAAGCTGAGTTCTTTTATTTTTCTATTTGTTTAGATCGCTGCATCCCAAATCTTCTGAAATCTTGTGACTGTGACAGATGCCAAGGGGTTACTGGCAAGAGCCCGGTCGATGACGCTGAGGAGTCAACATGACCTGTCGTTGCAGAGTCAGTACAGGATTATTGTCGTGATCCTGCAAAAGCTTAACAGACAGATGTTCTTGCAAACATTGACGTACAGATTTGCTCTTGACCAATTAATAGTTTTGCTCAAGACTAATACTCAATTTTGTGACGGACAAGGAATACAAAACGGCAAAGTCCATGACGCACTGATAGGCGGAGTCTGAGGCTGATGTTTAAAAACCTGAGTTGGGAAAGTTGGTTTCCAAAACGTCCAAAAGTTTAAATGGACATGTTTTTTTACCTCAGACCGTATTCTCACGTTGGAGTTGTTTTGCCGACGGTGTTTGAGACTTCTGATGCGAGATTTGCCACAATCAACTCTGAGATCAGAGTTTTTGAGGTGGTTGTTTATTCTTGAATCGCAGATCCTCAAAGCCTACCTTTTAAGACTGCGATCTTATAGACAAGGGCTTAATTTAAATGTGTCGAGGCAAACTTAGTATTTTTGACACGCGCACACCATAGTGTTTGACAAATTTTTCTAATACAAGCACTTTAAATCAGTGATGTATATAGGGATTTCATGTAATGTCCCAAATATAGCTAAGTATTTTTAAATATAACCGTAAGTGTTTCTTTCAGAAGAACATTCTTTACATAAAATGTATTTTAATGTATTGCAAGATTAAATCTTACGACTAAATAAGGATTAAAGTGACAGTGATTTGAACTTTTAGGAGAACAACAAAACAGATCTGGCGTTTTCAAAGAATAAATTAAGACCAGACTCAAAACGCGTATGATCATAACAGGATGTGATGTGGTTTCTTGACATCTTATCATCAGCAAACGAGTGTGTAATCAGAAAACAATGTTGTCCAGGGAATTGCGTTGTAAATTTGTTCATTGTTCCTGCGTGGACTTCAGGAAAAGTAACATGCACAATGTGAAATGATCCATGTTTCACTTACAGTAAACAACAGTATCCAAGAGTTACACAGAAGGGATTTGGTTTAGGCAAGAGATGGTGAGTTTGGTTTAGGTGATCTGTTTACAAATTTGCATACCCGAGCAAAGTCATGTTGTTGTTAAACGCGGTGCCATAGCTTGTAGCTTTTTTACGTTTTTTAGCAAAATGTTCTAGTTAAAGCTTTTCTTTTTTTCGCAAAGAAAAAAATGCACGCGTGTACGAGTTTTTTCGAGCATAAGCTACTCTAGATTCAGGCCCGACAAGTATATTCACTTTATTTGAAAATCGACATTTTAGTTTTCGTAGGTTCGAATGCCTGCGAAGGCGCCACATTTGTTGCCGTGGGTTTGGCGGAGGGTAAGACTTGTCCTATTCACAAATAGTATAAAGCGGGCCAATCTTTCATTCAAATAATTGCGCACTTATTCAGCCATGCTGCGAAGGTGCAACATTAGAAAACAATAGAATGAACAATAGCTTATGTGGCCTTTGTCTTTAAGCTCCGCCCTAACAAGTTGATGAGCTAAGCGTTATTCCCTGCAGAGCACGGCGCGCGCAGATTTGGACCAATGAGAGTCACTCAGTTTACGCTTCACCGCTAATATTACAGATCTATAATTTTTGCCGTACAGTAAGTAAATGTCCACAAAACAATAGGCATTCTGCGCGATGCGTGGACACTGCCTGCAGAGCGGGCATTATTTTTTAATGCATTTTTAGGGAACAGAAGAAGTGAAGTTATCTTTTCCACATCTGTAAGTCATTCTAACAACACTCGAGACACCCAATATTAAAAAGCGGCAAAACAAGTTTGGTTGTACTTTTTTTCACAGAACTACGCGGCCGACTGCACTACCACGAAGCTTCAGATTGTTTTGAATACCCCCAAAAATCCCTACTTAAATCAAGCCACCCAAAAAAATACTTGCCAAATTTTCCTACCCAAAAAACAAATCCCGGTGATGAAAAAATTTCAAACCTAAAAAGATCCTTCGATCATCCCCGTCACTTGAAATCCGGAGTACCCCCTTCTGGGATGCTTAGTAAGCAATGTTTGAGTTCTTTTTCGTGGTTCTCACGCACACAGAGACATCTTAACATTTACCTTACACACACAATTATATTATCGACTTGCAACTTGTACCAAACCTCTTTCATCAACAATTACGACCTTTATTTCAAGAGGATTTACTATTAACAGACATTCACATACAAAATTAGATATTTTAAAATCCAGGGGCAAACCCCATATAAAAGTAACCAAGGTGCTAACCTGTAATACCACAATCAATCCAAGCCAGATATGTATAACATGAAATAACAATATGGTGTATTTGTAAAGCCTCCTTTTGGTGTAGGCCTCGTTTCCATGTAGCATGTGCTCTTGTGTCAGCGCCTTCACGAGTTGTCAAGTTGTTGTTTGATAGAGTAAATCTGTTGGATTTCTTAACCAGTTCTGCTTTTTTTCGGCGCGCCTATTGCGGAATACGTTACAGACAGGTTACGTGAAATCAGTTCAGAATAAACTAGCAATCAGAGCAGTGCTATGTGTCTTCACTACAAATGTACACGTACTAAAACACTAGAAACTCGTTATGTGGGTGTGGTTCAAAGTAAAGACCGTATATTAACTCGATAACTTACAGCTCCCGGGCTAGATGAATTATAATAAAGGTAATTCAGTTTCTTCTCAATCTCAATCCTGACGGTGGACTAAAATTGAACATTAGTTGCAATTCCTGTTGCATGTTTTCGGGGTTATGTCCTAACCAGAAATATTTTAGATTAATAACAGCCAAATAACAACTGACCATAAATTTATATTTAATAACAAACTCCCCTGCCACTTTCATAGGAGAGTTCCCCCTCACATGTAGCATATCAGAAACTCCAGCTTATTTCTTAAAATAGCTTACAAATTCCCTAAATATTGTTCACTAGCTTCGGTAACAGATGTTAGACCACTAAGCCTAGATTAGAACTAAAATTCTTCAAATCAATGACAAACTCAAATCCTTAACAATATATTTACATAGTACTGGAATGTACGTTGCTAAAATCCTAGAAAAAATCGCACCAACAGAAAACTATTTTTGAAAAAATGCATTTGCATAAAAAATAGACAAAAATGAACTCTCAATTTTGATTTCATTATGAAATAGAAGAGACTCCGATAAAAAAGAAATAACTATACCAACTGTAACATGCTTCCAATCTTGATTAACATTACTTTTGATCTTTCATGTTGCCAACCAAGTTTTTAGAGTCTGTTAACTAGATTTGCAGTAAGAACTTTGTATACTGTGTTGACAGGATACAAAACAATCTAATTAAAACTGAAGAAATTCCAAACTTCAGGTTATTGGTTACCACTGAATGGTTTAATTTCCTCCCTGAAATGCCTTGCTTATTTCTTTTCTTACCTTGGTTGGCGCCAAATTTACGACACAACGATGCTTACTATGCCCTCCTCGAGACAAAGTAACCGTTTTCACCCACTATAATACCCTCCGCCACTTTTAAACGAGTGCGCCGTTGCATAACTTGCTGGTAGAGCCAGGAGGCGTTGCCAGGGGCAATGGATTTAAGCACGCCTTCAATAGCCTGTTCTGCTTTTTTCCGGTAGTAGCGCTGGGTTCTGGATGACATGGTAAGAACGTCAGATTGGCACTGTGACCTCACCGTGCTGACCCTTCCTTCAGTAGCCATTCTGAGGAAATTATTAAGGTAGTAAAGGCGGTGCTGTATTTGAGGGGTGGGCTGCCATTCTGCCGACGTCTCTGCTACGCCAAAAGACTCCTGGGAACCAGACGACGTCCGCGACAAAGCGTCTAAATGGCGGTCGCTGGGGTCAGAGTTGCAATCGCTATGCTGGAAGAGAAAAAAAGCCTTATCTAGGACATACCTAATTAATCCATCATATTGGCATTGTTCGCTTATAGTCAGCGTGCAGGGAAAATTTTGGCGCCACAAGTTTACAAAAAAGAATTCCTGTCAGCCTTTATACTTTACGCCCGTTGGCTTTGATTTTCAACGCTATACGAATCTGCTCAAACCTCTCTAAAATTAATAACAGGAGTAGAATAAGCTTTGAATAGTAATTGTTAAGAGTTATTGATGATTATATTTTATCAAATTTCGCGCGATACGCTTCAAATGAAGTTCGATAAACAAGAGTGAGCAACACGAAGCAATTTCGTTTCATTCGAAATTCGAAACCACGATCGCAAAGCATGCTCGAAGACCGGTTTTCTTTGAGAGAAGAAAATTTTATGATGCAACCATAATTATAGTGACTCTCAGTATTACAGCCAATTCTAACGAATCCCGAGCTTATTCAAAGTTTATGCAAATAATTGTGAGAACAAACGTTTTGCTCATCAAGCAACAATTGCCCCCTCCCCCTCCTTCCCTTAATCGTTCTAAAAGATCAGTGGATTCTGATAACAATTACAAAGCAAGGGACGCAAACGCACCACCCCTCTGAAATCAGTAAACTTATTCACACTCTGCCGAAGAAAAACTTACCTCACTAATGAGATCTTCTTGGAATCTTACGTGAAGGACAGGGTCAGCTGACAATTGTTCGGGTTCTTCCGTAGCAGGCGGTAACTGTGGTAGCTCTACTATTTCCTCTGCGGACTCCGCGGAACCTGAAGGTTCGTAAATCAAAGGCTCTGGGTGAGACGTCGACGCCGGTCCGGGATCTCGCACATCGGAATCCGCTTCCGTAGAACCTACAGTTTTGAGATGGTCACCACGGCAGTGTCTACAAACCCCTGCGTACAGGAATAAACCTGAAATGAGTTTTGATAGTATTGTGGTTTGTTAGTTTGTAGTTTAGAGGCTGGATAGATCAAATTATTTGGAGCATTTAAAGCAATAAACAGCTTGCCTGCATCTCTTTAGACATTCTTATATTTCCTACAGGGAGGGATTTTACCGGGCTGAATTCTAAATAGGTTTGTGCCGCCATTACTGGTCAAAGGAGAGCCCCAGAGGACCCGCCAAAAAAAACATTGCTGAAACCGAAACCTCTTCTACTGAAATTGGGGTTGTAAATTTGACCCTGTTGTAGGTATTAGTGAATAGTGCACCAGGAAATACTAGAAATCCCCGCAATGTCTTAGGCCAGCGTAGGCCAACGCTAAATTTATAAGTAGCAGCAATTTTAATAAGACATCTGACTAATTTTTTCAATGGACTAACTAGGCGCTCATTTTCATGCCCCGTTCTAGGAAACTCATTCTTAATTGACACCCGGCTCCATATAAGAAGGCCTGACCCTGAGGATTAGCGAAAAAATATCTGTATAGTCACTGTAACTTTTGAGCGTTTTGCCCTGCCCCACGCCCCTCCTGGAAAAAAAGATCGATTAGAAGCAGGAGGCTATGATCATGGGCTCCTTTTAGAAGGTAATCTAGCTAAAGTACAAAAAGAAAACAACGGAAGGGTTAAATTGACTTGGAAGATTTCAAAATAGAATCAAACTCTTGTAGATCTAAATTCACTACACAATTGCCTAGTATTTCTTTGTTTTTCTTTTGCGAAATAAATATCATACCCTATAACTCAACTAATTTCTTACAAGATCTTCCATCCTCCTTCCTCCTCCCCCCCTCACCACAAAAAAAGGAAAAAAAACACTCCTTTCTTTTTCTAATATTGTCTCTATTAATAAAACAATTGATTAAACTAGTTTATTATGCATCAGTCAATTCCAGCTGTGCCCATTCCTCCCCCCCCCCCCCCCCCCAGGCCGACCCCCGGGAATTAGGATATTTTGAAAATAAGCTGGCAAATGCCCCACAGCCGGGACAAAACGTTGTTCAAATGCCCCGGGGTAGGGGCTCAAAAATGTTTTGGTTTCTTCCTTTCTCGGCTTACTTGCTATAAAATCTAAGGTAATTCAGGCTAAATTTAGTCCCAAATAGGCCATTCTGCAACTCTAGCATCCCATGTACGTTTTTTCTAGGCGAATTCTAGAAGAAACTTACTGAATTTGCCAATGGATGAATTGGTCATTAGAAGAAGCGGAAATGTTATAAGGTAAAAAAAGTGAGATGGTCAAATGCTCCGGGGTAATTGAGTGGAAGGCTAATGCCCGACCCCCGGGATAGACAGTGCAGGAAAATGCCCCACTATTGCCCGGGAGGGGGATGGGCACTACTGGAATTAACTGATGCATCAGTCAATGATTCGCCCCATGTAAGGGAATCCGGATTCCGGAATCCGTGAAATTGTTGCTTGTGGAATCCGCGATCTTGGGCTTTGCAATCCCGGAATACAGCTCAAGGAATCCGGAATCCCACTAACGATTGAAATCCAGACCCCAAGTTCCACTGACAAAGACTAGAATACAATACCTGGAATCCGGAATCCGTACGGGGAATCCGGAATCTAAACCTGTCTTGATTCCCTTACATGGGGCGAAATCAACAAGAACCAAAGCATGCATAAGTACTGTATTTACATTCAGTGATCACGCCTACCTGAGCCCACAGGAACCAAAACGTCCCATGTTTCCTTTATCTCTTTTGACATTTTCAAATTCACCCCTCTGGATACTTTACCCTTACGGCGACCATCCAGCGGATGCTGGCACTTTCTTGAAGGACAATATTTTACTCCAAGTAAAGCGCGATGCTTTGGGCAAATAACCATATCCTCACCCTTCTCGCCAAACAAACCGACACGAGCAAGTATCAGCTCTCTCTCAGAGGTTACACATGATTGTGTTGTTTGTAATTCTCTTAAATGCGCCTTTGCATCACTGACGCAAGAATTCAAGGGAAAAAAGTGCGTACGATCGGGGTATCTAGTTGATACATCACACGCACTAGTACAGTGCACAGCAAAAGAGCACGAGAACTGTGACATTGTTTTTAACGAGAGACCTTTTCACCTCTGCATTGTATGCCTCTAACTGATCGGCGTAGGTGCGGAACACTCTGAAATACCATCCATGCACCTGCACGCATTTTCCCAATCAAAAGTCTATTTATAGAAAGCCTGTGAATCTCAACAACCTTTTGATGTATCTGGGTTATTACGGAAGATCGAATCAAGCTATAAAATTAAAAAAATGTAAGCGCTTGCCAGGAATTAATTTCCAGGGATTATTTTACAACCAAACGCTTTTCTCCTTTTTAGGCGTATTAGGCGACCAACAATGTGTCGCAAGCAAATCAATTTATTTTCAGTAGAACGAGGTCTTTTTGATAACGTCTTTGTATCAAGATGCGATTTCAGGCGTGCAAGTTTCAAGCAAATATTAGACGAACAAAAGCAAATTTTATTATATAATCATTCTAACGATCAAGCCGAATTAATAATGTAAGCAGTTTGATAGTGTTGTGTGACTAGCGTGCGTGACTTAGCGAAGAGTAACTTCTCTCACGTAGTCCACTTATACAATGATCGGAGACCATCATTAAGCCACCGATTGTTATTTGTTACATGGCTTAGGACAAACAAAAGCCTTCGAAATGGTTCTATTTCCTTAAAGTATATGGTGTGTAACCATTTTGTGGCATTTTCTGTCTGTTTCTGTGTCATAATTACCGAATTTGCGTGTTATGATGAAAAAAATTGAAGCGGGTACCCTGTGGTGGACGACGTGTTTGCAGCCGCGCTGAGGAATAATTTAGTGACTGCCGCCAAAGATTTTTTTGCAGATAATGTTAGTATAAAGTCCCACCTTTTAGACGGTATGCTTGGTTTTCCAAGCATGCTCCGCCACTGGAGATATTTTGGCCTAAACTTTGGGTATTTTAACAGTTTTCACAATTGGGTGAGAGGGGGGTCTTGGCTGAGACGAATTGTGTAATAGCAACTAGTCGTAGAAGAACGAAACGTAGGCAATAGATTGTCTTTGGGTATGACAGCATTCACTGAAAATTTGAAAAGATTTGGTTGAATTCTTATGGGAGTAGAGCCTTATACTTTTGACCATTTTTTAGGTGATTTTTGCTCATTTTTGTTAAAAAAAAACAAGGGGGTGGTCAACTCCCCCCGGTTTTGCCCAAATTTCCTTAAACTTAGGCAGAAGTAGTTTTGGATCATTTCCTTCAAACTGGCCAGGTTTCATCGAAATCGGTGAGATAGCTTGTGCCGCTCCTGCCTGATCCTATCGTGGATGCACTCTTAAATCTTTTTTTACGTCTTTAACTGGCTTCCTTTTAGGAATTGGTGTGACGTCAGCGAGTTTCCACATGCTGGGTAGGCGTTGTTCCTTAAGGGAGGCATTTAGGACTTAAGTGATAGGATACGCAAGAGGCACTGCGTATTCGTTGTCCGGTTTCCAGTACCATTTATTTCTCGCAAACAAACAGGAGCCCAAAGGAGAAGCGCGACACAAATCTCAGTATTGTCTACTGTCGCCTTGCTTTAAAACTGACTAGCGGAATTTGCAGATTTATTTGTCTTTTTGTCTTCACTGAGAGCGTTTTTTAGTCGTTTATACGGAATTCATAAAGCACTTTGTGGTGTTTTATCTGACAATTACCACAGTGCGGTTTGTTTTTGTTGTTGTTGTTGTTGTTGTTGTTTTAATTAATGAATATATTTATTGACAAAGAGCACATATAATACAACAGTACTTGCAGACTTACAATACCACAATACCTACAATATAACGCAACCAATTCAATAACTAATAGAAAACTTATTGACTTACAGGTTTACTATACAACAATACCTTCAATACAACACTTCCAACTTAGATATTAATTGAAATATGGAGATCTTATTGCAATGTCTATAAATATTCAATTACAATCTCTATGCTTACTGCAATTTTAACATGATGTAATATAATATATAGTATCCGGTAGTCAGCAAATTATGTTTAACTTACTCTAGCTACTATAAATAAAGTTCCATTTATCATAGAATTCTTGGAGCGTGTTGTTCTTGATACTAATGTATTTTTCTCTTTGTAATTTGATATTTACTTTTGCTAGAAAGTTGGTTATGTTGGAAAGAACTCCATTCCTGATGCCTGTTAGTGATTTTGGGCAATACAAAAAGTTGAAAGTGCGTTGCTCTGTGGCACCTGGTGAATCCTATTCAGACTGAGTAATTCAGGACACTTGAAACCGCAGAAAGGAGCTCAGCAATTGGCAGCACGATGAACTATCAGTCAATTATTTCATGTTTTTTTTTATCCATTATACAGTTTTGCAAGTGATTTCAAATCAGATAAATCACTGCAACCCAGTGCAAGTGTTTGGTATAATGCACATATTTTTGACGTAAAAGTTGGGACTTTGTAAAAGGAGCGTGTTAAAAGATACGTGTTTTACATATCATGCATATTTTTGTAAAAGAATAAATAGGTCAGTACGTGCCTCGCTTCATAAAGCAGAAGAGAAGGCAACCAGAATTATAAGTAGTTTTAGTGATTTTCTTGTACCTTTTGCAATTCCTGTAGTTAGCTGTATCTGTAAAATATTGTAACGTTTATTTCTCTCTTTTTTTCCCTTTGTAGTTTGACAACGTAAAACACAAAACTTAATTGTTATTAAACTCAGTGTTTGTTCAAAAATCTGCTTGGTCGACGTCTCTTCCGAAAGGATAAACATATATCCAATTCAGTCAAAAATTCTGTTCAAGAAAGGAGCAGACGACGACGGCACAAACTCAAGAATCCGATGGTTCAAGTCTAAAGCCCACGAACGGCCCAGAGAACGACACATGTTCGCGACAAAAGGCAGTGAAAGCTCAGGACAACAAAGAATCAAGCAGCATTCAGGACAGTCGAGTCTGCAGCCAAACCGAAGGTAAAATAATTCCTTATTTGTTCATCGAAACAAGAAACAAACGGAGCAAGACAGTCAAAGACAAGTTCAGGAGATACAGCAACTGTTGGCGCTGGAGAATCCGACAACCAATTGTACGTTGGGAAACTGTTGAACTTGAGATGTGTGAGAAACTGTGACATCGTAGTTTATTTTTTAAGACTCGTAGAAAATACCAGTTCAGAATTAATTTCAAGAACTTTTTGAACTTTGATTCCCTACGATAATTAACAATAGTTAAGATATTTTTACAATGTCCATTACAAGTAATCGGCGGGATAGCAAATAAGTTATCTAAGTATATAGTACAACGTACCACACTGTTAGTAAGCTTAAGCAATTTAGTCGTGAAATAGTAGCGTGGAAAAAAGCCTCCTAAAGTCGACGTAACAATGCTAATTGTAAAAAGGGAAAGTACAATAGGTTCATTATACGATCTCCTTAAGAATTTAAGGTGCTATTCGAAGTCCAACCAGTGATAAACATACTCGAAAACGTTTACAAAGAAGTAGAAATTAAGTACAGAACGTTAAAAGCATCAAGAGACAATTGCGGACAAGTTGTGTGAAGTTAGCACAGAAGGTTCCGAAGAATTAATGAAAGTTGATAAAGAGCTCGGAGAAAAAGCCAAAGTTGATTTTCTACAATGTAGTGAAAAATTCGCAACTTATCCAAAGGCGTGCGGTGTTAAAAAATCGTCCGTTGAACACAATGCGCTTGATGTTATGGCAGAAGCAGTGACAAAAATGGCCGAAGCGTAAGGCTCGCAAAAGAACGTTAATCACGGACTTGAGAAATTATCAGTTCCGACATGGGATGGCAACAGGAAAACTCATGCCACTTGGAAACGCAAATTTAAATATTGGAGGATCAAATATAAACAAGACGATGACGAACAGCTTCAGCGTCTCAGAAAAGCGCTTTCAAAAAAAACTCCTTTTGGTCCGATCAAGTTAAGCCAAGTACGACAATAGAGCAGGCGTGGAAAATTCTTGACTCGGAATTTGGTGATGAAAGAAAATTGATGGACACGCTGAACGAAATTACTAATCTCAGACCTGTCAAAAGCGACTCATTCCCGCTTTCTCGTTACGCATCAAGAATCCAAAGCCTCGTAAATAACATGGAACAAAACGGTTGTCATGTAACAAGTTCCTCTGAGGCTCCCTTTGTTATGTCACAATTAGTGTCCAAATTAGATGGCAAAGACAGTGTTGAATTTGGCCGCGAAATGCACCGCACTGGAAAAAGAGAAAACGTGTGAAATCTGATTGATTGGCTGTTGAATGAAGCAAGTCTGTGATCACGTATCAAAAGGGAAACTAATTATCACCAAAGTAATTCAGGCGTCCGTTCCGACAATCATTCCAACGACAGCCACACAAATACCGATGAGAAATGCCCGCTTGGATGCGAATTAAGACACCTACTTTCGGCATGTCTTACTTACCAAAAGGCAGATGTAAACTGAAGATGGAAATTGTAAAGCAAAACAACCGTTGCAGAAAATGCCTACGAGCTCATCACACGAACATTTGTAAAAAAAACCTGATGGCACTACTTGCAACAAATGCACTCGACGCCATCACCGTTCCTTACATAACGATGGCACGTCAACGACAGGACCCAGACAAGATCCTAAAAACGTATCGGCTTCAAACGAAAGCCAGGAGGCCTGTAGTTACAATATTCAAGGAAAAAGAAGCGTTCTCTCCATTTGCCCTGTCCAAATGGTGAAGATAACAGACAAAGACGGAAATTTCATCGAAGTATTAGCTATGCTCGATAGTGGTTCAAACACAAGCTTCATCTCGAAGAATGTTGCAAAGAAACTTGGGATCCGTGGTTACAAAACACATCTCACGATGAACCTCCCAGGAGGTCAAAAGAAGTCTGAAGAATCGGAGCTCATCGATCTAGCTGTTTCCTCAACCCTGGAACAATGCGTTCAGAAATCTATGCAAGCTTATGCCATGAACAAGCCATGCAGTTCAGCGAGAACAGTTTCAAGAACAGCATTAGAAAGTTATCCTCATTTAAAACCAATCTCAAACGATTTGCATTTATCAGGCGGAACAGTGGACCTGTTGATTGGTACAGATTTTGCAGACGCTTTCGATGACATGCACGTGATCTCGGGAAAAAGCGGAGAGCCGATAGCTAAACGAAATTGCGTCGGGTGGTATGTCATCGGAACATTTGCTGGTCAAGTAAATCAGCAGTCGACAAGAAGTAGTTCAGTGGATGTTGGAACTGTCGGCGTACTAGAGGACATGAAGAAAATTCTCACACAAGATTTGATGGGAGTGAGACCAACTGAACTCTGTACGTGTAGAGATAGCGATCTCCAGGAGAACAAGTTTATCAAATCGATTTCGGAGTCCATCAAAATCATAGACGGCAGAGTACAGGTTCGAATGCCCTGGAGAGGAAATGGACCTCCAAATGAATCTAACTACGACGCTGCTTGCAAGAGAATGATTTCTTTAGAAAAGTCCTTCAAGAAAAAGGATTGCACCGAAATAATCGACTCTGAAGTCATCACAGAAATATCCCTTTCAGACGTAAATCACAATCTGCCAGAATGGTATCTTTCTCTACAAGTGGTGTTCACGCCCGAGAGAACAACCCAAGTCAGACTAGTGTTCGATGCAAGTGCGAAAGGTCCAGACGGAAAATCCCTCAATGACTACCTTGAAAAGGAGACAGAACTACGTCTTTCACCGTCTCCTATGGAGACCAAACGAATATGAGATGCCTTGAAGAACCCCGTAAACATGTGTATGTCGATGACATTGGAGGATCAAAAGAAAACGAAGAAAGAAGCAAGCGAATCACAAACGAGATAGATTCCATACTTGCCACGGGCAGCTTTCAAGTCAAAGAGTGGAAATCGAACAACCGAAACATTGATCAGTCAGATCAGACTGTTGTGGATTTTCTCGGTAACAAGTGGAACAAAGCCAAGGATACATTTTCCTTCAAAAAGAATGAAATTGTTACAAGTGAGAGTCCAATCACGAAGAAGAATTGCCTTCCATATCTTGCACAATTATGGGATCCCATAGGACTCGTAACGCCAACAACCATCGAGCTCAGAATTGACCCTCAAGAACTGTGGAGCTCAGGTTACTCATAGGACGAAATCCTCCCAGACGTAATCCAGTCAAGATGGAAGATGAACGTTCAAGTACTTAACCAACTACTCAAGTGCGAATTCAGTAGGAAGCTCAAACCTGACGATGCAGTTGAATTACCAGAAATCCATGGATTTTGAGACGCGGGAGAGAAAGCTTATGGCTCAGTTCTGTTCCTAAGATGGAAGCTTGCCAATGGAACCTACACCTGTACACCAATCCTGGTTAAAGCATTTGTGTCCCATGCACACCTCGTCTAGAACTCATGGAGTGCCTCTCACTCGCAAAAGTATACAAGACATGCGAGGAAGCATTAGAATTCGCCGGAATCAGCAACTGCAAAAGAATGTTCTGAATAGATTCCCAGATCGTGTTGTCATGGTTAAAACCCTGCCCTAGAAAGTTCAAGCCGTTCGTCTCAGTTCGAGTAGCTGAAATTCAGGAAACGATTGACCCAGAAGAATTCCATTTCGTTAAATCAAGCCACAACTCAGCTGACGCCTTAACCAAAGGAATTCCACCAGAAGCCCTGGAAGACTGGTTAAAAGGCCCCGAATTCTTGAGGAAACCAGAGGAAGAGTGGCCCGCCTTCAAAGAAAGCTCACCAAACAATGAGGAAAAGAAGTCATCAGAGACAAGAGGTGTTCAAGTAACGGCAACAGAAAGCTTCGACGAATTTGTTCAGGATCCAGCTGGCCAGTCACAAGCAGACGAAAACCCTATCATGGAACAATTGATGAAATCGTGCTCCACGTTGAGGAAAGCCAGGAAGATCATGGCATATGTTTTGAGGTTTATCAGCAACGAAAGAACAAAAGAAAAAAACCGAGAAGTAATATCACCAAAAGAATTATCAGAAGCAGAACTTTGGCTATTCAAATGGAGCCAACAACCCTCAACAAAGACAAGCTTGACAAAAAGTTGATTCCTGCAGAAGACGAGCAAGGATTATTGCGTGCACACGGAAGGCTGGAAAATATCGGATCTCTACCTAATGAGTTACGCAACCCGATTATTCTCCCGAAAGGACATCGACTTGTTCACCTTCTTCTCGATCACCTTCACGAAAAGCGAGCTCATTGCAGCAGCAAAAGCCTCATTTACGAATCCAGACGTCGTTTTTGTATCATAGGCGCACGTCACATGGCAAAGCATTTTACGGCAAAATGTGTGACCTGCAAGAAGCTTAGAAGAAAGTCGTTAGAGCAACTGATGGGCCAGCTCCCTAAGCTAAGAGTTGCAGTGGGATTCCCAGCATTTAGCAACACGGCAATCGACATGTTTGGACCGCTACAGATCAGAGTTGGTCGGAAAACATTAAAGGAAGCACATGCAATTATCTTAGGAGCACAGAAAAGCGTGTAGAAAAATTTTGGCACTGTTGGCTAAAGTATTTCGCACCAGACTTGCTACCCAGAAACAAATGGTACCGATACAGAGAGAACCTGAGAAAAGGAGATCTTGTTTTGGAGATGGAACCTACCCCCAGAAGAACGTGGAAGATGGCAGTTGTACTCGAGACATTTCCTGGCGACGACGGACTCGTGAGGAAAGCAAAGATAAAAACGGCAAATGCAGTCTGCAACAGACCCATTCACAAGTTATGCGGCTAATTCCTACCAAAGAGGAATTAGATAACCCAACTTAAGTAAATTAGCACGTCAACTTCATTAAGCTGCTCAGTCTAATAAATGGAAATTTAATTATACCTCCGCACTGGGGGAAAGCATAAGCACATATTTTTGACGTAAAAGTTGGGACTTTGTAAAAAGACTAATAAATGCGTGTTTTTTTTATCCATTATACAGTTTTGCAAGTGATTTCAAATCAGATAAATCACTGCAACCCAGTGCAAGTGTTTGGTATAATGCACATATTTTTGACGTAAAAGTTGGGACTTTGTAAAAGGACTAATAAATGCGTGTTAAAAGATACGTGTTTTACATATCATGCATATTTTTGTAAAAGAATAAATAGGTCAGTACGTGCCTCGCTTCATAAAGCAGAAGAGAAGGCAACCAGAATTATAAGTAGTTTTAGTGATTTTCTTGTACCTTTTGCAATTCCTGTAGTTAGCTGTATCTGTAAAATATTGTAACGTTTATTTCTCTCTTTTTTTCCCTTTGTAGTTTGACAACGTAAAACACAAAACTTAATTGTTATTAAACTCAGTGTTTGTTCAAAAATCTGCTTGGTCGACGTCACTTCCGAAAGGATAAACATATATCCAATTCAGCAAGTTTTATTTTTTATTTTGGCGTGAGGTGGAAGGTGGGGGAGTGGGAATGAAAATGAAAGGCTCTTCTACAGAACCGGCCGTTTTCATTGTCCCTCGAGTAAAGTTGTTTTACAATTATGTATTTTTTGGTAATTCGGTTCTCATCAGAAGAGCAATCTGTTGTTCTCTGATTGACTTCTTAACAATGTGCGATGAGCCCTTCATTACAGACATCATCCTGTTATTTGTTTTTGTTTGTTTGTACGTTTTTTGTTTTCTGCAGCAGTTCCCAGTCATAAAATAGATTGTACTTTTTCGGGTAAAATGGTTTGCTATCGGAGGACGAATTAAGTTCTCATGATGATTTGCCGTCTCCACCCTGGGCTTGTCACCTTGTCGCGGTGGTGGAGCTTGTGTGTCTCAGTGACCCCAAGAGCTATTCCGGTGGGGACTTTGTCCCTGGCGGTTTCAACCGTACCGGATTAGTCGAGAGACAGAGACCTGACAAAGGAAAGCCCCTGGCGCTCCAGGTTGGGGATTGGGCTTTAGGCCTATCACCTAATCTCGTAGAAAATGAATGATCACAGAAGCCTTACACATTAGAGGCAATCTACTGAATCTGGAACATGAGAACCTTGTATGCACAAGGGAAGACAGCCCAAGCGGCGAAAGCAATAAAAGAGGCTAAGTTGCAGATAATGGGTATAAGTGAAAGCAGGTGGTGTGGATCGGGGAAGTTCCTTCTCAGCACAGGTGAGACAATACTGTACTCTGGCAGAGACGACGAAGTTCACCAACACGGCGTAGCCATCATATGCTAAACAAAGATGTGGCAAGAGCATTGATCGACTGGGCACCTGTCGATGAGCGAATAATCCGAGCCAGATTCCATTGTAGACATGTCAAGTTAACATTGATCCCGGCATGTCTATGCCCCCAACAATGACACTTATGAAGAGGTGAAAGATAATTTTTTCACGTGGTCACGATGGAGTGAAGACGTGTCTTACTGAGCTCCGACAAAAATTGGAAATTTTTCTTATTTAAAATGAAATTGCTTCGAATAATGCTTCATGTCAGGTAAACGTTTAAGATCCGGAAAGCAACTGACAATTTTGGGCAGCCATAAACAACGTGAACACGAACCGCCGAAGGAAAATAGAAAGGTGACGCCGACACACGAAGACGCCATGACTGCTGAAGTTTTGCAAGAGTTAAAGTCCATGCGGAGCGAACTCACCGGTCAAATAAGGAAACTAAGTGCAGATCTAATTGACTTCCAGCAAGACACTAACGCCAGGTTAGTCAAGATAGAAAGTGCAATGTCGAAAATTGACGAGATAGAAATCCTGAATAACAAAGCTCAAGTACTTGACGAAGAGGTCGACCGAATTAAGGTTTCTTTAACCTCTACGAAGTCTACGGTTGAAGCGATGGACAGCAAAATGGAAGACTCCTTTAAAAAAACTTCAGGAAAGTAACAGAGAACTTAAGAATAAACTGGAACACTTGGAAAGATACTCTCGCGACTTCAATATTCGCCTGATAGGGGTCGAAGAAGAAGAAGGTGAAGATTGCATGACCATTGTTTTAGACCACTTCACACTTTTTGGCTTCGAAGAAGCTCACGGAGAATTAGAAAATGCTCATCGCACAGGAAGAAGACAGGATGGCAAACCCAGGCATATTATTGCGAAATTGTACGCTAGACCATTTAAGAGGAACCTACTTCGAGCCGCGAAGAACCCACAGAATAAAAACTTGCTTAATGGAGTAAGATTAGTCGAGGACTTTACACCCGGTGATTTCGAACTCCGTAAGAAAGCAGTCTACCGATGATGAAAAAAGCTTTTGAAGAAGGCAAGAAAGTACGTTTTACAAGAGGCAAACTGTTAATCGACGGTAAGGCTGTTCCGGTACAATAATTAGATTAAAATAGACTAAACTAGTATGAAGCAGCTATTATAAAATATTATACTATTTGTTTTGGATACACTCACTTCGGAGCGAAGCTAAGATCAGCGTGTAAACAACGCGCAATGATAGTGGCCAAAACGCTAGCGACGCTTGTGCATTGCTGCACATCCGCGAATTTTCAAAGTGTGTGCCTGCTGTTTTTCATGTTCTTTTTCTTCGCTTTATTTTTTAATGTACTATACGAACCAAATTATTTCTTTACCTCAAACACCTCAAATCGCAGTATAAACATTAGATCTACAATATTTATTTTAGCGACTTGGTATTTGTTGATATCCATTCCCTCTTCAGAGAATATATTTTTTATTGCGTTATCCTTTTTTGCTTTTATTTGGTCAAATGATTACAGGTAAACTTATTTCACTAAACATCAGAGGCATCAGCAACTTTCGAAAACGAAAAACAATTTTCACCTGGTGCAGAAAACAAAAAGCAGATATTATATTTCTACAGGAAAATCATTTGACCGAGAACAATGAAGCCCAATGGAAAAGGGAATGGGGTGCCCCATTCTTCTGCTCCCACGGGGCTAACAACGCCCGTGGGGTTGCGATTTTGATTCGAAATAATTTTGATTGTATCGTTGAACAAAAGGTAGCTGACGCATATGGCAGATTTCTCATACTGAAAGTGATACTCAATGGTGAACAAACCCTTCTAGTAAACATTTATGGTCCAAACAGAGACAATGAATTAGTTGCCTTCTATCTCTCGCTATTGCAGACTATTGTGAAAAATGATTTTGATACTATTGAAAATATTATTATAGGTGGAGATTTTAATTGTCCATTAAACCCCACAGTGGACAAAAGAGGTGGTAACCTTTTCCCAAGGCAATCTGTAATTAACACAATAGAAGAGCTACAATCAGAGCTGGATTTACGTGACATTTGGCGCATTAAAAACCCTACGACACGTAGTTATACATGGAGTCAATTGGAACCCCCAATTTTTTCTAGATTAGATTACTGGTTAATTTCAAACTCTCTAGCGGATAATGTTTGTTCGGTCGATATAATACCCTCTATCAAAACAGACCATTCCGCAATCCTAATAGAATTTCAAGGTGTTGATGCAAAAGCTAAGGGTCCTGGGATTTGGAAACTTAATCGTTCCTTGCTGAGTGACGAGACTTACGTTGAAAAAATAAATTCTCTAATACCTAAATGGGTACAGGAAGGTTAGATCGATCTTGAAGACCCGCGATCAGTGTGGGACTGGGTGAAATATAACATTAAAAAATATTCCAGACGATATTCAATGAATAAATGTAAGGAAAAGAAATTGGAAGAGCAGAAGTTAAACAAGGAATTTAAGGAAGCTTCTTTAATTTTTGAAAATAATCCTTCTCAGGAAAATCAAATGATTTTAAATGTGCTTCGAGAGCGGATTGAAAGATTGTATGAAGAAAAGGTTGAAGGTATAATCGTAAGATCACGGGCACGCTGGCATGAGCACGGTGAAAAGAACTCCAAATATTTTTTCAACTTGGAAAAACGAAATCGTATAAAAAAGCATATTCGGAAACTTCATATGAGTGGGGTGATTACAACTGATCCTTTTGAAATTTTGGATGCTGGTAAGACCTTTTATGAGAACCTTTACAAATCTAAGCGGAATAGCTGGCAACAAAATGAACAATCTTTCAAATTTGAAGACTTGCCAATGCCAACTCTGTCGAATGAGCTCAGACAAAGTGGCGAGGGAGCGATTAGTTTGGAGGAATGTACTGAAGTTTTAAACTCCTTCCCTCCAAATAAGGTTCCAGGTAACGATGGATTACCGGTAGAATTTTACAAAATATTCTGGGCTTCTATTGGAAACCGTCTAGTAGAATGTTTTAATGTATCATTTACAAAAGGAGAATTGAGCTCATCACAAAAGCAGGCTGTAATAACTCTCATTGAAAAAAAGGACCTAGATCGCTGCGACCTAAAAAACTAGAGGCCGATTTCTCTTTTAAATGTTGATGCAAAGATTGTTTCAAAAGTCATTGCCGAAAGGTTGAAACGGTTGCTACCGGGAATAATACATCATAATCAAACTGGATACATTCCAGGAAGAAACATCGGAGAGAATATACGTTCAATTCTTGACATAATGAGTTTCACGCAAGCTAAAAATTTGCCAGGCCTTTTGTTATTTATTGATTTTGAAAAAGCTTTTGATAGCTTAGAATGGCATTTTCTTAAAAAGTGTTTGGAGCTATTTAATTTTGGACCTGATCTTATAAGATGGGTTAATACTTTTTACAAAAATGTAAAAAGCTGCATAATAAATAATGGACTATGCTCCCACTATTTTAATGTTGAGCGTGGGGTTAGACAGGGAGATCCCCTCTCTCCGTATCTCTTTGTCATTTGTGTTGAAATATTGGCTATTGCAGTACGAAACGATGAAAATATTAAAGGGATTAAAATAAGTGATTCGGAAACTAAATTACTTCAGTTTGCTGATGATACAACTGCCATTTTAGCGGATTTGAACTCTGCTCAAGCTTTGCTTAAACTACTTAACGATTTTGAGAAAGTCACGGGCTTAAAACTGAATGTTATGAAAACAGAAGCCATGTGGATTGGATCTTTTCAAAATTGTGAAGACGAACCTCTGGGATTCAAGTGGAAAACATGTGTCAAATTTTTGGGCATTTTCATTACATACGATGTAAAGATACTTGTTGAGAAGAACTTCAAACAAAGATTGAAGAAAATCGCAAATTTAATAAATCTTTGGAAGTCAAGAGGTCTATCAATTCATGGCAAAGTGAGCATTATCAAAGCAATACTTCTTCCCAAAATGATTTATCCTAGCTCTTTTTTAAGTACACCAGCCACGGTAATAAAAGAATTCAACGCTTTGGTGTTTAATTTTTTGTGGAATGGGAAAGATAAAGTCATTCGACGCTCAACGTACGCGCCTTATGATTCTGGTGGTCTTAAAATGATTGACTATGAAACTATTGTAAAGGCATTAAGATTAAGTTGGTTAAAAAGAATAGTAGATGTTGAGTGTTGTGGCTTTTGGAAGCATTATCTCAATTATCTTCTGAGCAACAAGGGAGGGTTATTTTTCCTTGAATGTAATTATGACGTAAAGCAAATCTATGACGTAATGCCAATCTTTTACTATGAACTTCTATATTGGTGGGCTGAATTAAGAGAAACTGCTGACCCTGAAAGAGGTCACGAATACATCTTATGGAATAATAAAAAAATTTTGATAGAGGGCAAAACTGTTTTCTACAGACACTACTTTGATAACGGTGTAATTTTCACAAAGGACCTACTTTTTGACATGACAAATACAGATTCATTTAGAGCAATGAAAGAGCAGGGATTAACAAATTCTAATTTTTTGGTTTGGACAGGTCTGAGACAATCCGTTCCATCAAAATTACGTAGTAACATACAAAATTTCATGACCGTCATTGATTTGGAAAATTATAAATGTAAAAACTACTATAAACCTTTGACAAAATTTATATACGAAAAACCTAGGAAATGGGATAAGCTCAGTCAGGAATTTTATTTAAGAGAAGACCAAATTTCAGAAGTATATCTTTTACCTTTGAGGGTTGCTAGCGAACCGTATGTACGCTCTTTTCAATACAAAGTGTTAAATTACATCCTCTACACAAATGACCGTCTTTTTAAAATAGGGTATGTATCAAATCCAAACTGCACCTTTTGTAAAGAGCATCGAGAAACTATTCATCATATCCTATTTGAATGCTCTTTTTCCAAGCATTTTTGGAATTTGGTGTCCTCTTGTATATTAAATAGGCTTGGAAGTTGCGAGTGCCTCTCGATACGTGACATTATGATAGGCATTCTGAAGGAGGGAATGGATCTGCTTAACTATATAGTAATTTTACGAAAAACGTATCTGTGGACCTGTAGGTGTAAAGGAATTAACCCCATCTTTAATCATTTCAAGAAAATTTTGGAAATCAAATATGAAACAGAAAAATACATAGCCTTTAAGACAAATAAAATCTGCCAATTTAAAAAGAAATGGGAGATGTTTGAGGTATTTAATTTAATTTAATTCTAATTTCAATTGTAATCTTAATTAAAATATGTTATTGTCAGTTAAAAAAAAATTGTTTAATTTGGCCTCAAAATTTTTGTTTGGCAAAAAAACGACTCTCGAAGGTATCCGGTAACCTTAACGTGTGAGAGTATTGTTTTCAATAGTATCGCTCAAGTTTTACGTTCAAGTTCTTAGTTTTACGTTATGTATGTATAAATGTAAGTTTAGCTCTGTAATGTAGTATAGAACTACATTAAGTTTTGTTAAGTATTGTACAAGGCCTAAAATATTAAATAAAATACAGCATTCCATTGGGAAAAGAATAAAATAAAACATAGACCGGTAAAAAAAAAAAAAAAAAAAAAAAAGATAATTTTTTCTGAGAACCTCCAGGCAATAGTGGAAAAACACCGAAACACGACTTGCTGGTTATCACTAGTGATTTGAACGCAAAGGTTGGAAGCCATGTAGAAGGATATGAACGAGTAATGGGTAAGCATGGAGTCGGAACCAGGAACGACAATGGCGAGAAACTATGCCATTTTTGCGGCATGAATGACCTGGTGATCACAGGTACGATATTTCCACATAAGGAGATCCATAAACAAACATGGATATCCACTGACAGACGCACTTGCAATCAGATTGACCATGTGTTAATCAACAGGAAAATTAGAAAATCATTTTTAAGATACCCAAGAAAGGAAACTTAAGGGAGTGTTAGAACTGGCGGGGAGTGACTCTCCTACCAGTTGTAAGCAAGGTATTGGAAAGAATTATAATTGAGCGCATTCGCAAAGGGATTGACCACAGGTTCCGTAAGGAACAGGCTGGATTTAGATCTGGTATAGGGACGACGGAGCAAATTTTCATCTTACGCAATATACTAGAGCAAGTGAATGAATGGCAGGCAACTCTCTATATCAATTTCGTGGGTTTTGAGAAGGCATTTGACTCAGGGCACAGAAATGGCTTATGGACGATAGTGAGCCAGTATGATATCCCACAGAAGATCGTCAACATAGTTAAAGCGCTGTACGATGGCTTTGAATGTGCTGTTGTCGAAGAAGAGGCAACCTCAGAATGATTCGAGCTAACGACTGGTGTCAAACAAGGATGTACAATGTCTGGTATTCTTTTTCTGCTCATTATAGACTGGGTAATGAGGCATACTGTGAAGGAGGAGGAAACCGGACTGAGGTGGAAATTTACATCAAAACTTGAGGACCTTGACTTCGCGGACGATGTAGCTTTAATTTCCTCAACGCAAAGACACGTGCAGTTGAAAACAAACAGGCTGGTAGAGAATGCAGAAAGGAAAGGCCTTCGGGTAAATGTTGTGAAGTGCAAAGTCATGAGAATAAATGCGAGGAATAACGAAGCTATCACAGTGAATGGTCTGGCGTTGGAAGATGTAGAGAAGTTTACCTATCTAGGCGCCACAGTATGTAAACAAGGGGGTTGTGAAGAAGACGTCAAGGCTAGGCTAGGGAAAGCGAGAAAAGCGTTTGTGAAGCTAAACCGAATATGGAACTCCAGCAGTGTGTCGAGGAAGACGAAGAGCAGCCTATACAAAACATCGGTCAAACCAGTTCTCGTGTATGGTTGCGAAACATGGAAAATTAACGAAAGTCATGCTAAAAAAAGAGATGTGTTTCAGAACCGATGCCTGAGAAGGGTAATGAAGATTAAATGGCAAGATAAGATCAGTAATAGAGCGCTACTGGAAAGGGCAAACATGGAGAGGCTGAGGGAAGAGATAAGAAGAAGGAGATGGCGAATCATTAGACACATCCTCAGACAACAACCTGACGATGACTGTGTTACAGCCCTAACATGGACCCCAGAGGGAAGGAAAAAGAGAGGCCGGCCGAAAACAACTTGGCGGCGCACAGTAGAAAAAGAGAGGTCCAAGGCAGGGTGGCAGTCCTGGAGTGAGGTGCGCACTGCAGCGCAAGACAGGAATCGATGGAAAGGACACGTGGAGGCCCTATGCGCCATCTTGGCCCAGGGGACAAGTGAAGTGAAGTGATGATTTGCCGTACTTTGTAATCAAAGGAAGAAAAATAGCCCAACACGGCGTACACAAATGATCGAAAATCACATATTTACTGGTAAAATAGCCTCACTCAACGCGTGAAGAATGACACTGAGCTTAACCAAACAGGGAGATCCAGTTTCTTAGGATCAAAGCCGTCGTAATACTTCGGCACTAAAAGCCCCAGGAAAATAAAAATAAGATGGGCTATTTACATCACCCAAAAAAACCTCAACTTCGTGAATCAAAACAATGTCAAAAAACAAAAGGGCTCCAATGCCACATGAAAGGGCCTAGTAGTTTACACCATAGATGAGTGAAGGTGTACACGCTCTTCCCTTTTTCCCCTAGTCATACTTTTCCTCACACGTTAACTTTTCCTCCCCCTCCTTCACTCTCTGATCACTTGGAACACTGAGGCTTCTAGGCGGAACCCTCAGCAGATTGCACAAGCCACAACTAGTAAAACGCAGAGAAAATAGTATTTCTAATCATCTGTGTTCTAGACAGCACTGAATTCTGATAGCTAAGATATATTTGGGAAAAAAAGATTCTAAAACCGTCTCTGTTCACAAACGACTAACACGTTCCATTCGGTAAAAATTGCGTTCAGGGCTCCTTCCAAAGTTTTGCCCGCGCGCCGGTGTCTACCGTCAGCATTGGTCAATAGAATGGGAAGTTCGGGTGCATGTGACCGTAAACGCTCGCGTCTCTCTTATTATAACAAAAGCAACAGATCAAGAAACAACACTCTGCACCATAGCTGTAACATTTGCTCTGTCAGGGGCTGCGTGGTGTACGCTTTATCGACACTGATAAACCATTTAGATGATTGATTACTTTCAATTCATTTGTCAACTGCCCGGGGTTGCTTATTATGATCGACATAAGTCTTTCCTCTCTTCAATGAATGAAAACGTGAGTACAGCATTGAAGCCAGCTGGAACATCATGAAAGGAAAATCGTAGCTCCATCGAATTTTACATCTCATAACTCGAACTTTTAGCAGGTTAAAGAGGCCTCATCAAAGCAAAACCAGTCGCTGATTTTCGTCAGCATTACGAGAAAGCCAACATTTTTCCTTTCGCAAATCTAGCGTTCGGCGAATTAAACGGGACGCATAGCATATGGTCGATGGCTTGTGAGATCCGTCAAGAATTTGTGCCATTGAGATGATCTTTTCATGTTCCCTGACTCATCAATAGCACAAAATCTTGAGCCCCTCCAAGACATGATATGACTGTCTATCTCTAAAACCTTTCAACTCTTTGTTTACACATTACTCTGTTATCTACGACATCTGCGACATTTATCTGCGCACCAAGCGCTGTAAAACAAGCTATAGATCAGTACATGGATAAAGATGACGACTTCTAAGGTTTTAAACAAATTATTTCCAAAGCTAAGACTTACTGAATTCAATTTTGATGTGTTTGTTTGTTTGTTTTAAACTCTCGTAAAAAATGACTCTGTTGGAATTTACAAATCGCTTAATGTTTTAAAAGTCAGTAAATGGTTTACAAGCAGCGACTCTCTCAGAATGGTATGATAGATTGACTTCAACTTGATGCTGGCCGTTCAATGAGAGTGTCTTTGATTCAACAAACTTTTTCCACAAAGTTCTATTATTTTCATCATGTCGTTCCTGATTAGATAATCTGCCTCTTCTTCTTCTTACGTATCTTCTGCGGTGCTTCATCCAATTATACCTCCAGTTATGTTTCTATCAATCTATTTCAAAAAAGTAAAATAAATTAGTTTAAAAAACTCCTCACTGCACACACAGATAAGTTTTCAACCAGTGTTTGAATTATGAAAAGTACGTTTGTATCCCATGAGGCAGTTGTTGGATGGATGGTGAAAATCACAGTTTGTGTATTTATCCCTAAAATGGACAACGGTTTTCGGATAGAGGTAATGTTTATTTTGTCTAACACTCCCTTCAGCAAGGGTAATGGCTGGCAAGTATTTACCTAGCGTGAATCTGACAATGACAAGTTCCGTGAGTATAGTTGCGTTGCTGTTTTAGTTAAGGTTACGTATACCCAGGTGTGATGTCACAAAGCATTGAATGACTTATGTTGCTGAGAAAATGGATGGTGAATAAGAAAGTCATTAAGTAATATATCAAACACGAGAAAGCGTGTTTCATCAGATATCAAAACACTGAGAAGTAGGTTGAAAAAACGAGGCGCAGCCGAGTTAATTTAAACGACTTAGAGGTGTTTGGATATCTGATGAAACACACGTTCGAGTGTTTGATATGGCTTCTCAAATGATCAATAATCCTTGGAGAAACTCAAGGCTAAAGTTGGCAAAATTTTATGGTAATTAGGATCACATATCCAAACCACGGTCAAGGTAGTGATTTTCTTTGCTTTCTTTTGATGAATTATTAATGAGTTTGAGAAAGTTCAGATAAAATTTTACAATTCTCCGAAACTCCCGGAAACCTAAGACCCTTGTTTTAAAACGTTTTTTTTTTTTTTTGATTAAAGAAATAATGATAAAATTATTATAATTCAACTTGCCACAGATGGATTACTGCTTTGCTAAACGCCGGGTTCTAAAATTTCAACAGTCCCATTTTGTTTCGGGTTTCCTCCATAGTTACAGTCAATTATTGTCACGCGTGACCAGTATGAGAGAATGAAATGAACATGTTCAAGATTATATGCAAATGCCGGACGTTACAAAAAGCAATTCTAATGTTCATTTCATTCGCGGAAATACTGGTCACGCGTGACGTGATAGACTGTATAAAAAAATATATATTCAAGATACTTGAGAAACAATTGTTGCAAAACTGCGAAAATGGAAGCAACGGCGGCAATCCTGTGCAGTCGACCTCCTTCTGTTTTGAAGGAGGGATCGCAGGGATTCGAAACGTCATACCGAAAAAACTGTACGGCACAGCGCTAGCGAAACACGAGCTTCTGAGTTAGCCGTATTGAAGAAAACGAATTCTAACATGATGGAATGTTAAAGTTGCCTGCAGAAACGTCAACGGCCGTGGGAAAGGAAAATACCTTAACCGCATGCCGCTTTCAGTACGATTAGGAAACTGTTTGCGGTTCCATCGAACGTTTTCCCTAGAATTCAAAAGTCAGTGATTGCAGAAGCAACTTTGAAAGAAAAGGATAAAATGTGGAACACTGATTCATATATAGCTAGAAAAATCGATTGGACTAGTCTGTTTGCCTGACAGGATTGTCACCACCTAAAAAGAAAAAAATCAACACTTTTACCCGAACAAAGAAAACCATACGCTTTTTTAAACAACCTAATTTCAAATAATAATAATAATAATAATAATAATAATAATAATAATAATAATAATAATAATAATTAGAAAATTAGTTTTAAGATTTAATCACTAGGATTTTTATGATTAGAAGTTAGAAGTTTAATTGTATGGACTTTGGTCGTTACATTGATTGGCTACGGCTGGTCGCCCAATCATTGTTTAGGTAATCTGGGCATCCAGAAATTCTTACTGCCTTATAATAATAATAATGAGTCATCGCTACATGTACAACTTGTGGTATATTCATTATCACACGTCTTGCTTGCCAGTAAAAGTCCGCCAAGTTTGCAAGTTTTCAATTGCAGTAAAATTGACAAAAAAAAAAAAAAAGAAAGGTGTCAGTCATTGAACTCCAAAACCTGATCAAAACAAACAATTTGGTCGATTCATGGCGTTTTAAGAATCCCGACTCGGGCGGATTTACTTGGAGCAATGCCTGTCAAAAAATCCATAGTCGGCTAGATTACCTCTTTGTATCTAAAAGCTTGTGCAAACTTATTCGAGAGTGTAATATACTTCCAAACACACATTCCGACTATTCTGCTGTACTGCTAAAAATTGCGCTTAACGAAGACAGTCCTACACGCGGACCAGGCTTCTGGAAGTTTAATAATTCGCTTTTGATGGATACGGACTATGTTGAATTGCTAACTTTTAAACTCCCTGAATTTGTCAATAAGCATTGCGAAGTAAGTGATAAAGGTTTGTTCTGGGAAATGATCAAAATGGAAATCAGGGCTTTCACGATCAAATATTCGAAACGTAAAGCAAAGAAAAAGCGCGATGAGGAAAAAGCTCTGCAAACAAAGCTGATAGATATTCAAAATTAACTGCAAGTAAACTACAATGAAAGCGACAAAATAGAAATGGACAAATTGAAAGCCAAACTCTCCAGAATAGAGGCTATCAAAACAGAAGGCGCAATCGTCCGTAGTAGAGCACGGTGGTATGAGCACGGCGAGAAAAATAGCAAATGTTTTTATAGCTTAGAAAAAACAAACTATAGAAGAAAACATGTGATTTGTACAATAAATCACGAAGATAAGAGGATAACAGATCCAAAACAGATTCTTCAAGAAATGGAACTCGTCTTTAAAGAAAGATACACCTCTAAAAATATGAACCCACAACTTCCTGAATTCAGTGATTTCTTTGAAAATATTGAATGTGCCTTATCACAAGAAGAAGCTGCAACCTGTGAGGGTGAAGTAAAGCTCAAGGAATGGTACAATGCATTAAAGATAATGGCTGCTAACAAAAGCCCATGCTCAGATGGTTTTACTACGGAGTTTTATCAACACTTTTGGAACTTGTTAGGAAACTGTATGATCGAAAGTTTCAACTATGCATTTCAAAACTGAATTCTTTCCATGTCTCAGCGACAAGAGGTAATTTCCCTAATTCCAAAAAAGAAAAAGAATTTAGAGCTTTTAAAAAACTGGAGACCGGTCTCACTTTTGAACGTAGATTATAAAATTTTAACTAAGGTTATCGCTCCGGTTAGAAAAGGTATTGGCGAAAATTATTTCTTCTAGTCAATCCGGTTACGTAAAAGGGAGATACATTGGCGAAAGTATAAGATTAATCTAAGACGTCGTGGATTTCACAAAAATAAAAAACTTGCCTGGGATTGCCGTTTTCTTAGACTTCGAGAAAGCTTTCGATTCAGTAGAATGGGACTTTCTTCAAATATGTCTTCAATCTTTCAATTCAATCTTTCTTTCAATCGGCCCACAATTTAGGCGTTGGGTTAGCATTTTTTACAACAACATTACCAGTTGCGTTTTAAAAAATGGGTACGCATCCAATCACTTCTTCCTAGAACGAGGAGTACGTCAAGGCTGTCCCCTTTCAGGTATGCTTTTTATTATTGCAATAGAAGTGTTAGCTCAAAAAATTAAAAATTCCAATGATATAGAAGGCATAAAAATTCAAGATAATAGAATAGTAAAATTATCACAATACGCAGACGACACTACAGCTATTCTCGCAAATGTTCATTCCGTTAGTAACCTTTTTGCACTGCTCTCCCGATTTGAAAGATGCGCGGGACTAAAGATAAATGTATCAAAGTCTGAGATTTTATGGCTCGGCTCAATGAGACATAGGAAAGACGGAATTTTGAATATTCAAGTAAGAGATGAACCTGTGTACGCTTTAGGTACTCACTTCTCGTATGATGACCAGAGAAACGTCCTCGACAAGCTAGCAAAGTTACAGAAAACCTTAAATTTCTGGTCCCAAAGGGACATCTCAGTTTATGGAAGAATAAATATTGTCAAAACATTAGCCCTTTCGAAGATCATTTTTATCTGTGGTTCTTTGGAGACACCACCTTACTTCGTAGAAGAAGTGAACAGAAAGATATTTGACTTCGTATGGAATAATAAACCCGCGCATATTAAAAAGTCAACTTTAATAAAATCTAAGAAAGAAGGTGGCTTGGAAATGAAAGTTTTCGTTATCTTTGACAAAGCTTTAAAACTAAACTGGGTAAACCGTCTATGTTCAGACCATGACGCTCCATGGAAATATATTCCAACCTCTCTTCTTGCTAATGTCGGCGGCGCCTTCTTATTTAAGTGTAATTATGACTGCAAACTTCTTTGCCTAAGTGAACACCTTCCCAGATTTTACAAAGATATCATTACCTATTGGTAGAAAATTGCTGTAAACTGTCCCCAAAACAAAGCTGAGGTGTTAAATCAAGTGATCTGGAACGATAGGTTTTTAATTATTAATAAAAAAATTGATCTATTTTCCGCGCTGGCATCAGACTGGAATCATTTACATTTCAGATTTATTTGACGCAGAAAAGAAAAGTTTTCTATCTTTTAACTCCCTCTGCGAAAAAATATAACGCAAAGTTTAATTTTCTCCACTACTACAGCATGCTTTCTTCTGTTCCTCCCTCCTGGAAAAAGCTATTTAATTCTAGCGAACGACCCCACATCGCATCTGTTAACCCAATTAGCGACTCATTGTCATGCAAAGATTTATATGAAAAACTACTATCTCTGGAAACGTTATTACCCACGGCAGAAAAGAAACTTATAGAATATGGTTTACAAAAGAATAACTTGAGTAAAGTGTATCTTTTACCCTTTAATGTCACAAAGGAAACAAAATTGACGATGTTTCAGTATAAGATCATTCATCGCATTCTACCCACAAATAGTTTATTGCATAAAATGAAGAAAGCTGACTCTCCAAATTGCCCATTTTTCCCTTCCGAGATCCATACTAACTGGCACTTGTTTATAGAATGTTCGCAAGCCAACTCTTTCTGGGTAGAATTTCAAGACTGGTATGGTAACCAAAGTGGAAGGAAACTCCATCTTTCGAACTTAGATGTTTTACATCGTGTATTTCACACCTCTCGATACTGTTTAGCCCTAAATTGTCTCATCATTATAGGAAAATACTATTTATACATCAACTCCAATGCCAGAAATAAAGTTCAGTTTGGTGAATTTAAATCTCTAGTTCGCGACAAATTAGCATTAGAAAGATACATCGCAAGTAAATCAGGCACAGAAGCTAAATATATCAAAAAGTGGGATTTCTTACAAAATATTTAGTTCTTCTTTCTCTACGGTGTGTTTTACAAAATCAGTGATCAAAACTTTTTATGATATTTACTTAATCAATATATATATATATATATATATATATATATATATTTTGTTTTTGTTTACGGTGTTAGTACTGTTGTAAGTGAAGTTAGTAGTTAATAGTATATACAGCCACATTGTAAGTAAGCTAAGTAATTGTATGTTTGAAACACTATTTTAATGGCAAATAGAGTTTTGTATTGTTAGTAGTGCAAGTAATCTGTAGTGAAAGCATTGTAATATAATGTAAGTAATGTGTTCTTGAAATAAAGTCTAATTTTGTTAAAAAAAAATCATGAAAAAACTTTCCCGCATAGCTTGGAAATTAATATTGGTAAAGTTTCACCTTCCCTTTGTAGGTAAAATTGTCAATTTTTTGCTTTATTGCCTCAAAACCATGTCAAAATAAAACTATAACTTCAATAACTTTTGTTCATTGGATTAATTTCCATTTTATATTTAAATTCGTTTAAAGGCGATGGGTCGCATGTTATTATACCGACCACCTACGATTGTTACCCACACCCATCGGCCACTTAAAATTTATTTATAACCCATTTCCCAATTCTTTTAAGTGCCCCTGGGACGAACATTTCATTTTCCATCTTTTTGCATTTTCGTGTAGAATATGACCTTCTTACTCATGTTAACAAATTTCAATCCTTTACGGCGATTGGAAGTATTTTTTTTAGCTTTTTATTCGAGATTTCACGGCCGCCATTAATTGGCCTTGTTCCGGAAGTTAAGGCTCAAATTACAGGAAGCGACGTCATTGGCTCAACACGAAAAATTCCACATGACTAATTTTCATATGGATTCTACTTCATAAACTGTATTCTGCTGTTGCGAACAAAATAACAAAAAGAAATTTTCGTCTCAGGGGCACTTTAAGAGATATTGTATTAAGAGATCTTCTCTGAAGTGATGGGTTATTAAATACAAACTTTTATACTTAATTGTTTATTCTTCCGATGATCTTAGTAGATTTTTCGAATCTCTGAATATTTTTCTTCTTGTCAATCGGCTGATCCTATGTAGCAGTCATTATCTCCAAGCGAGCGCGAAAAGCGAACGAAAGTGTTCAGGGAAATGGGGCAACAGCAACTGAAAATGCAGTAGGTGGCCGGGAGGGGAGTGAACAAGGAAAGGAAACGAATCCCTTCCCACTCACTGCTCCCTCTCTCCTACTCCTCCTCTCCTAACCTTTCAAACGGGTCACCTTTCCCGGCTTTGGTTTGCAAGGGAAAGTGCCTTCTCTTGAACCTCACTACTTGCCGGGAACCCTATGCTCGCTCACAGCCCACCCAGAACCCTGCTTACCAATCATAACTAGTTTCCTATCTTTGCGAAAATAAAATGGCGACAACCTCAAAAAAGCTAGACCATAAAAGTTTTTCGCCTTAAAACCGTTCAGAAAAGCAGTTATCCAGATATGGGAAATTGAAGAATGGTTATTATTTTTTTAATTCAAAGAGGGATTCATATAATAACCTATTATACTCGGGTCTTAGGTTTCCAGGTCTTAGGTTTCTAGGTCTTAGGTTTCTGGGTCTTAGGTTTCCGGGTCTTAGGTTTCCAGGTCTTAGGTCTTAGGTCTTAGGTCTTAGGTTCTAGGTTTCTAGACACCCTTTAAAGAATCCGTGTTCTGTCTGGAAAAAAAAAGGCCCCAGTTTTTTTTCACAGAAAATCTTCAGTGAATAAGTCAAAAACTTGGTTGACTTTGATCTTACAGATAGCCTCAGAAATCTCTGGACTCATTAAAAATTCTTGACTCATGTTTCATGTAAATCAAACTTACAACTTGTTGTGCATGACATGTAAAATATCGTAGGATTGTGAAACATATTTTTAAATCCTATATGCATGACAGTCATAGTTGTAGGCAATGTTGAATGACGAAAGTTGTGTACAAATTTTTTCATGACTTGAGCAGCGAACACTAAAGAAATCGCATGCAACACTCATAAGCAAAAGCTGTACTGTCTAAATTGGCCTTAAAAAAGCACCTCTAGCACTCATTCTACTGAAGATTTTGCAGGCTATAATAAATTCAAGTTTTTACAGTACAAATGTATTTAGTGACCTCCATTGACCTTCATTGTGATCAGGATCATTGACAAAAATTGTCATCCCAGCACAGTCAGTGTTCTTACAATTTTACCCAGTCACCTTGAATTGCATGACTTGTTGTTAGGAAGTGCTGCTTTCTTGGACAAGAAACTTCTGCAACACAAAATCTCTTTAGTCAAGGCAACAATAATTATTTTATGGTAAACTTTACGACCATTTTTTGTTCTTTTCAACAGGGCTAATGAAAATTGGTTGGTCTGCATGAAATGTTCCCAAATTTTATGATTTTTATTGCTAAAAGAGTACATAATCTTAAATTTTATTAGTACTACAAAAGTTGTTATTGAGATCACCACACAATACATCTCCAAAACAATGGCTGCCAAGTAGACCAACAGCCTGTTTACGTGAATCACTTCTCATTCTGGGACAGGTTCATCTTGGTGTCCAGTCATTTCAATGATGTTGTTTACATGGTCTTACTCTGGGATATGTTAGTTATGAGTTAGGGCTGGGATGAACTGTGACAAAAATTTTCAGACTCTGCTGATATCATGTCAAGCCTTTGAGGTCACTTTTAAGTCCACTTTTAGCCTAGTCACTCTGGTTTTCTGTCATTAGACCAGTTTTGATAGTACACGTATCATTTTTATAATAAATTATAAACTAAAGGCCAAAAGTGAGCCCACTAATAAAGGAAAAACAATTTCTTAAGGAGGCTCGCAGAAGTTTCTTTGGACTTAAGGTGAAAGTTTTGAAATTACAATCTCGCATACAAGATAAAATTCGATCTCCTTCATACTACATCATCACTTCACATGTGATCAAAGTTAATTTTCTCATCGGTTTCCAAGCAGCAACTATTACCATAGCAACGGAAGCGCATAGCCTCTCATTTTAAACATTGTCGATTATCTCAAAATCTAGTCAAACAGTTTATGACGAAACTTTAGGGATTTAAACTACTTAATCTAGACAACTTGTAGGCGAAATTAGAAAAAAATCTGTAAGAGCGTTTTCAAATAAATAATGATTCAATTTTTATGGGGTGATTTTGTTTATTCCTCCATTTTTCGCCAATATCTCTGGCAAAATAAAACTTGACACTTTGTCTTTTCCGTTTTGTGACTTTTTTTGAAAAAAGTCATTCCTCATAGCAAAACATTCTAAATGTATATTGAGCTTCATGGGTGTCTCCGATTTTAAGATATTTATGTTTAAAAACAGATAAAATAAAGCACAGATGAATGAAAAAGTTCCTACTTTGCATAAATCGAGATATCTTTAAAATACCCTGACAGATTTTTCTGTTAAATTACAAACAGTTAGAGTAAGAATTCTTTTCAATATTCACGGAAGTTTTAGGCTCAAGAACCGAAACCGGTGTTAGATAAGAAGGCAGAATCTTGGTCAAGTTTCAGTCATTATTCGCTTTCTCCGAGCAAGAGTTTTATTTTGCGAGTGCTCCTATCAAACTGAGGAGTCGAACCTAAGACCTTCCGATTACTAGTTCAGATGCTCTACCACTGAGCTACAGGAGACTCGTGGGAGCTAAGGCCATTATACCACACGTTCGACATTCAAATCCTAGCAGTATGCAGGATATTTGCAATATGAACCTGGTTTAATGGCGTTAGCTCCCATGAGTCTCCTGTAGCTCAGTGGTAGAGCATCCGAACTAGTAATCGGAAGGTCTTAGGTTCGACTCCTGATAGGAGCACTCGTATTTCTTTTTTCCGAGAATGCCTGTGTCACTTTCTAGAATAAAACATCGTTCTCATTCATTCACCGGGCTTGAAATATACCATCACATTTATTCTGCCTTTGAAAAACAATAAATCGACTGATTCTTTGCGTTCCTAAATTACAACTTTTTACATGAGTTTTGAAAGAAGTGCATAGTTCTGGTGAGGAAATGCCTTTCAAAATGATTCACACAACAATTCAAATCACTTTTGTGTACCTTTCCTCAAGAGTGTGGTATAGAGATGGAAGCAGGTACTTATATCTGAATTCAGAAATTTTCCATTTAGGGGAAGCTTGTTGCTGTTGTTGGGTAAACACTAATTTGAAGCCATAGGATTTGGCCTGAATTTGAAGGGTGTCTTGGAAACAGAGACTGGGTACAAACATTTTTGCCATGACAATATCAGGCTGCAGTGACCAGATACTCCTAAAATGCACAATTAGCCATCAAATAAGGCAAACAAACACTTGAGTAAAAGGCTTGAAAGCCATATTTAACATAAGTTGAAAATGATCCTTTAGTGACAACAACAAGTTTCGAAACAAACACTAATAGCATAATTTTCAAGGTCACAGTGGTGCTAGGTCTTGTTAATAATAAAATCTGCCCATACGTCACCTAACCCAGCACTCAAGAAAAGTTTTAAAAGGGTGTCAGTAAAACGCGGGGCCGGGATCGGGGTCGAGGTCTCTTTTCTTTTCTTTTTCTTTTTTTTTTTTTTTATTTTCAACATCACAGGTCATTTGTGGGTCAAATAAGGATTAAAGCCAATATAAAAAACTTAAATCTCTAAAGCTTAGGATAGGTCATCAGTGACAACACTCGATGCAGTTCCGTATTCTGGCGGACATTGGTTCCATGAGTTGACTATCTTTTATTCTTCCAAGAAACGAAATTAGGCAAAAAATACAAGGTACGAGACAGTATATTTCCTTGAACTGACAAATTCGTGAACTAGAATGTGCATGAACTTACTATGAACACCCCCGCCACCCTCCATGATCGTGTTTGTTTGTTACAGTCAATCCCCAGTCGATCATGGCTAGAAATCCCAATCTCCTCCCCAGAGCCCGCGCGCGTTTTAGGTCTTGTTTCCTAGGTGCTGACCAAAAGGAACGCAGCCTCTGGGAACGAGATTGTAGAAATCAAAATCAGGTCAAAAAAAAAAAAAAAATAGGGACAAGATGGCCGCAAAGCATGCGCAGGACGCGCGACTTGTGTACTTTAAATATGGCTGGGTAATAAAGGCTTTGTATGGGAAAATAAGAAAATGCAGTTATAACTCTGTAGTCGAAGTTGATAGACAAACTGCGTACGTCTACAACTTCATGAAACATGTCAAACTTTATTAATTACTCACGTTTATTCTTACAGTACACAGATTTGCCAAAGTTCGGCCGAAGACGAATACATTTTACCCCTTTCTCACGCCTTTATTGTCTTAAATTCATCTTACTTCAGCTACTTCCATTTCGTCCAACATCGCTATATCCGTTCGTGCACAAAATGCGCACGTCTAGTCTTCCTCTACGAAGATCGATCTTCCATTTGAGACCTATTTGAAGGCATATGAACCCACACAAGTTCGGCCAAACGTTTTCCAAAATCCCAATAATCCATATCTCAAGTCCAGCGCCATTACCACCTGAAATCGCTGAAGAAATCGATGATTTGTACCGCTTTTCAAGACGAAACATCGCCCGCCATCTTCGAATTATAAAGCTTATATGACCTTCTTAGTGTTACGGGAATATACCGCTGTCTAGTACAGATTGTAGCTTCGGATTTTTTAATCGGTTGTTTATGAATGTCGCGTTACAGGGAGCCCACACAAACTATGTGACCGTCTGTACCAATACGCTCGAGTGAACGTTCAACGCCGAACCCTTCAAACGGCTAAAATCGCCGTCTTCAACCTCAGGAACGACAACACACAACATTTAAGGTAAAAATACGTTTATTTTGATGTTAAAAGAGAATATCTATCGCAATCTAGTACGATAATACGAGGATTTTCGATATTCCCATACATTGCCTCTATAAATTCAAAATACAAACGGTCACATAGTTTGTGTGGGCCTCCTGTGGTCGAGTGAGAGCAAGCGTGACGGGCACATTTAGGCATTGCGCAATTAATTTTTACGCAACCCTTCACTTGTGAAAAACCTAGCTTTTACTGAATAGAAATCGCCTTTAAGGGTAAAATGTCTACTTTAGAGTTTAATTTCATGCTTTAAATGTAAATTTTCCCTCTTTTCCTGCGAAATTCGTTGGGAAAGGGAAATAGAATGCGAGCCCGCACTACAGTACATGCGCAGACTGTCACGGATTTCTGGCCATGCCATGTCACACGTGACTATTATTTCTGAGAATGAAATAAGCATGCATTCGAATTCCTTTTGTAAAGCTCGGCATCTTAAAAGAATGTAGAACATTTCTATGGAAATCTTTCCGAAAAAGACGCATTAACTGACAAAAACAAAAAAGATTCAAATACTTGCGGGACAATAATATTGCCATTCTTGAAATACTTGTGCTGTAATGTAACGAAAAATTCATAGTTTTATACCGTCAATAAACTAGGGAAAATTTTACGGGAACTCTGAAATCTCATTGGCGACGTCAAAACTGACATGTAAATTTAAAAACTCCATTCAAATTAAAAAAAAAAAAAACGGTAAAGCTTGCCGTGGATTGAATGACTGTAAAACTCCCTTCCTTCCAACATGTTGTAGAGGATGATGGTTGATCACGTGAAAAATGGTTGAAAGCCTTTCCCATGAAACTCAGTGTATAATTCATGTTTAAGCCGTTGGAGACAGCGAATATATTATTATTAAAATACAAAACTGAATGCAAGGCTGGCACTTAACGGCAAAGGGCAGATTTATTAGTCGCCAATATTTCGACTAATAGAATTAGTCTTCCTCAAGGCTAGAGCTATACTATTTCTATTAGTCGAAATATAGGCCACTAATAAATCTGCCCTTTGCCGTAGTGCCAGCCTTGCATTCAGTTTTGTATTTTCGCGTTCAAGTGACGCCTGGCACGAGGTCTTTCACAAGAGAGATCCCACAAAATTACCAGCAAGTTTAATTCCTGCGTTTTTTTTCCTAAGTTTTTTTATACTATTATTATTATTACTATTATTATTATTATTATTATTATTATTATTATTATTATTATTATTATTATTATTATTATTATTATTATTAAAAGAGCTACATTTTTCGATACAAGGGTGTGTCATCCCAATGCGGACTCGTATAGAGATCTTAGCCCCAAGCAAATTTACAGGAGTCATGAAAATGAAAAGAAGCGAAAATACAACCCTCGCGTCACAGAAATGAGCAAGGCACATTCACCCCACTGGTGTTTACAACGATGGGTGGGATGGCTGACGAATGCCTGAGATACTACTCAAGATTAGCCAAGCTGTTATCTGCAAAAAAGCAAGGGAGCGACGCCACAACAATTTCATGGGTCAGGGCGAAAGTGTCCTTTGCAATTTTGCGGAGCGCGCTACTACGCCTAAGGGGATCGAGAACCCCAAGAAGGAGGAACTTAGGGATCTAGAAATAGAGAATGGTCAAGCAGGACTTCCCTAGACTCAACAGGTATAGATACTTTATTATTGAGTTGTACATAGAAATTTTCATTTTTTTAATTTATAGACAGTTGTTTATATCTGCTCTGTTGAAAACTACCAAGAAGTCTCTTTTAAACTTGTATTTAAATTTGTATTTAATTTTTCAATGAGAAAAGTTTAATAAAATTTTCATCATTATTATTATTATAACTATTATTAAAAAGAGAAAAAAAAAAGAGACCCCGACCCCGACTCCGACCCCGCATTTTACTGACACTGTTTTAAAATGCTCAAATACCATTTGATCGAATTTGCGATAGCGGTGCAGTAGATCATCCCAAACAGATGAAATTAGTTTATTCCAGACAAGTGAATAGTAGTTTTCGCGTGCACTGATTGGCTAGCTCGGAGGTGATTAGCTAAGTACTAGTCACCTCCAAGCAGTGGAAGAGAAACAAGATGGTTTCCCGTTTGGTCATGGTTACTTAAGAGGAAATTATTTCGATAAACGAGGCGGCTGTTAAAAATAATACATAAATGGCAACTAAGTTTGGTTTGACGGCATTAAATGGTAAGTTATTTAATCTTTTCAACCTCATATTCTAAGGCGAAAAACGAAAATACAACCCCTTGTTTACGAAAACTGCCGAGCACTAAAATTACAATGAAAACAATGAAACATCTTTTCTAACATTTTCAGCATGGTTTCAACAAAAAGACGAATTTCACGGAAAATTGAAGAAATGACACTGTAGAAACTAAACAAGTGTCTCCAAAAGTTTTGTTTGTCTGCAAGAGAGCGAGACTGAACTTTCTACTGTATAAGAAATCGCTTATATTAGCGCGTGGCGCGCAAGATTTTAAAATTTCATACCATTTGTCGGTATATTGTCAGAAAAAAAATAATTTTTTTGGTCCACCTCAGTGTCAATAGGCCATGGCAATGGGGCAATAGGAAACATGGGTTTCGACTAATATTATACATTTATCTCAAAAATAGTTGAATTACTTTCAATGAAGTAGTCTTTTCTGGTCGTTTCTCCCCATTTATTTCTTGTAAAATAGCCCTGATTAACAAGTAACAACGCGCCGTTTGACTCAGAGCAAATTTACCCTGCATCGCCTGCATAACAAGTTTGTCAGCATTCGTTACGGTCTTGGTAACCGTGCTTCCTATTGAAATCCCAGGCGTGCGAGTGTTAACTCATGATCCCCCCTGCTTTTTAGTGTTAACGCAACCTCGTCCCCAGGGCAGTCCGCGCGGTAGCCACGACGAACAGCCCTGGTACATATATTTGTGTCAGATCGGAAAAAGAAGAAGTCTTTCTCTATAGCAAGACAGCCACAGGTATTAAAACATGAAGGAACTTCTTCGTAATGTTTTAAAATCAGTTAGCATTTTTATATGAATAATAAAATAAAAGTCAAATCAGTGATAAAGTAAAAGCCCAAAGAAGCAAAATGATGAAACCGTATAATTGACTTCTTGTACTGTTCTGTCGGTTGTGCGGTTTGCGTTGGTGTTCGGCTGGTGGGCTTGTTCATTCCGGCTGGTGTCCGCAGGGTTTTTTGTTTGGCTGTTACGTTAGTCATTCGTCAGGCGATGTGGTTCCGGCTGTCTGTTCGGTCCTCCTGTCGTTTATTGGCACTTTCCATGCTCCTATATGGTTCAGTCATCACCACCTGTTACGCTGGTGGTGTGGTTTTATACATTGTTTCCTGGACATGATCCTTTACTGTTAAGAAAAACTAAACCTTATTAAAGCATCAGAACACAACTCTTCCTGTTTTAATATTCAGGCTGCAATGCTAGAAAAATACTTCTTTTTCCTACTTATCTAACAGATAGGCTCTTCGTGTTTTAATAATCAGGATGCAATGCTATAGAGGAGGACCACCTTTTTCCTCTCCCTATAAAACAGAAAAAGGCTATAGATCTAAAAATCGTTAACTATGCTAAGCACACTTAAATTAAAAATTAGTCTCTTTTTCCTGAAATTTTTCATAGTTCTTCAATAATTTTTCATTAATATAATTTAGATCCCATTTATTATTAATAAGTATTTCAAGAATAGTCAGAAGCCCACAATTCGGAAAAACAACCGTGAAATTGGGATTTGGCGCTGTTTCTTCGGTCGTGCGGTTGTGCGAACATTCGGTTCTGTCTGTTCACTTTGCCTGGTTTCCTCGGGGCATCCTGTCTGATTATTAAGTTTGTCATTCAGTGTCCTGTGTGGTTCCGCCTTTGTGTTCATTCATTTTTCCGTTTGTCTGTCTCGTCCGTGCTTTCGTATGGATTCAGCCTTCTCCGCCAGTTCTACTGGTGGCAGGGTATACCCAAACTTCTATCATGGGCTCTCTCCTTTAACCCTAAATATAAAAGTCATATTAAAACATCAGAAGAACATTCTTAATGTTTTAATATTAAGCTGCAATGCTACAGAGTTGGACTTATTCCTTCTCTATTGATCTGACAAAAAAAGATTTAAGATGAAAAGCTACCGGTACCTTTAAGAAACTCTTTCTTACCCATAGCCATGTATAGCCATGTATAGCCGTGTATTGCCATGTATAGCCATGTAAAGCCGTGTATAACCATGTATAGACATGTATAGCCGTGTATTGCAGTGTATAACCATGTATAGCCATGTATAGCCGTGTATTGCCATGTATAGCCATGTATAGCCGTGTATAACCGTATATAGTCATGTATTGCCATGTAGAGCCGTGTATTGCCATGTATAGTCACGTATTGCCATGTATGGCTATGTATAGCCGTGTATTGCCATGTATAACCATGTATTGCCATGTATAGCCATGTATTGCCATGTATTGCCATGTATAGCCGTGTATTGCCATGTATAACCATGTATTCCCATGTATAGCCGTGTATTGCCATGTATAGCCGTGTATAGCCGTGTATAGCCATGTGTTGCCATGTGTTGCCGTGTATAGCCGTGTATAGTCACGTATTGCCATGTACTGCCATGTATTGCCATGTATAGCTGTGTATTGCCATGTATAACCATGTATTGCCATGTATAGCCGTGTATTGCCCTGTATATTGGTATATAGCCATGTATAGCCGTGTTTAGCCATGTATAGCCATGTGTTGCCATGTGTTGCCGTGTATAGCCGTGTATAGTCACGTATTGCCATGTACTGCCATGTACTGCCATGTATAGCTGTGTATTGCCATGTATAACCATGTATTGCCATGTATAGCCGTGTATTGCCATGTATATTGGTATATAGCCTGTATAGCCGTGTTTAGCCATGTATAGCCGTGTATTGCCATATATAGCCATGTAGAGCCATGTATAGCCGTGTATAGCCATGAATAGCCGTGTTTAGCCATGTATTGCCGTCTATAGCCGTGTATAGCTATGTATTGACATGTATAGCCATGTACTGCCATGTATAGCCATGTATTGCCATGTATAGCAGTGTATAGCCATGTATTACCATGTGAAGTCACGTAAAGCGGTGTATTAGCAGTGTATAGCCATGTATTACCATGTGAAGTCACGTAAAGCGGTGTATTGCCATGTAAAGCCATGTATTGCCATGTAGCCGTGTATAGTCATGTATTGCCATGTACTGCCATGTATAGCCGTGTATAGCAATGTATTATCATGTATAGCCGTATATTGCCATGTATAGCCATGTATAGCCATGGATAGCCATGTATTGCCATGTATAGCCATGTATTTTCATGTATAGCCATGTATTGCCATGTATAGCCATGTATTGCCATCTATAGGCATGTATAGCCATGTATTGCCATGTATAGCCATGTATAGCCATGTATTGCCACCTTTAGGCATGTATAGCCATGTATTGTTATGTATAGCCGTGTATTGCCATGTATAGCCATGTATTGCCATGTACAGCCATATATAGCCATGTATTGCCATGTATAGCCGTTAAAGCCATGTGTTACCATGTATTGCCATGTATAGCCGTGTATAGCCGTGTATAGCCATGTGTTGCCATGTATTGCCGTGTATAGCCGTGTATAGTCACGTATTGCCATGTACTGCCATGTATTGCCATGTATAGCCGTGTATTGCCATGTATAACCATGTATTGCCATGTTTAGCCGTGTATTGCCATGTATAGCCGTGTATAGCCGTGTATAGCCACGTATTTCCATGTATTGCCATGTATACCCATGTATTGCCATGTATAGCAGTGTATAGCCATGTATTACCATGTAAAAATCACGTAAAGCGGTGTATTGCCATGTATAGCCGTGTATAGTCATGTATTGCCATGTACTGCCGTGTATTGCCATGTATAGCCGTGTATAGCAATGTATTACCATGTATAGCCGTATATTGCTATGTATAGCCATGTATAGCCATGTATTGCCATGTATAGCCATGTATTGCCATCTATAGCCATGTATTGCCATCTATAGCCATGTATAGCCATGTATTACCATGTATAGGCGTATATTGCCATGTGTAGCCATGTATCACCATGTATAGCCATGTACAGCCATGTATTGCCATGTATAGCCGTGTATTGCCATGTATAGCGATGTATTGCCATGTACAGCCATATATAGCCATGTATTGCCATGTATAGCCGTTAAAGCCATGTGTTACCATGTATTGCCATGTATTGCCAGGTATTGCCATGTATAGCCGTGTATAGCCGTGTATAGCCACGTATTTCCATGTATTGCCATGTATACCCATGTATTGCCATCTATAGCCATTTATAGCCATGTATTGCCATGTATAGGAGTATATTGCCATGTGTAGCCATGTATCACCATGTATAGCCATGTATAGCCATGTATTGCTACCTATAGCCATGTATAGCCATGTATTGTCATGTATAGCCGTGTATTGCCATGTATAGCCATGTATTGCCATGTAAGTCATATATAGCCATGTATTGCCATGTATAGCCATGTATTGCCATGTATAGCCGTTAAAGCCATGTGTTACCATGTATTGCCATGTATATCCGTATATAGCCATTTATAGCCGTGTATAGCCGTGTATAGCGATGAGTAGCCGTGTATAGCGATGTATTGCCATCTATAGCCGTGTATAGCCAAGTCTTGACATGTATAGCCACGTAAAGCGATGTATTGCGATGTATAGCCGTGTATACCCATGTATTGCCATGTATAGCCGTTATAGCCATGTGTTGCCATGTATAGCCGTGTATAGCCGTGTATTGCCATGAGTAGCCACGTATAGGCATGTATAGCCATGTATAGCCGTGTATAGCCATATATTGCCGTGTATTGCCATGTAGAGCCATGTATTGCCATGTATAGCCGTATATAGCCACATATAGCCATGTATTATCATGTATAGCCGTTTATAGCCGTGTATATCCATGGATAGCCATGTAGTTCCATGTATTTCCATAGATAACCATGGATAGCCGTCTATAGCCGTGTATAGCCGTGTATTGCCGTGTGTAGCCATAGATAGCCATGGATAGCCATGTATTTCCATGTATTGCCATGTATAGCTGTAGATAACCCCGGCCGTTGATGGCCATGTATTGCCACGTTTAGCCGATCGGCCAGTAAGTATATTTTTGTTGTATTTCACACATGCGCATGTTGAGGTATTGTAAATGGTTGATTGTAAATACGTATAGAGGTTCTTATTAATCATATATAGGAATCTTTTATCTGGCGTCCAAACGCTTCCAATTTCGTTTGCTTCGCTGTGAAAACGAAAGAGAGGCATTTGAACACCTTAGTAAAAAACCTAACGAGAGATTTTTTCATTGGTTTTGCGGAGAGTACTTCTTGTCCAATAAGATTCTTTCGGATCATAAACTAATTGTTGCTGCTCTGAAGAGCGATGGCATATGGACCCACCCTTTTAAGCCCCAGGATCCATATTTGCCTCCTTACATTTATAACATGTACCGAGATTACATCAAAAAACCGGGGAGTGAACGTCGAACAATGACACCCGTAAAAGTAAGTTAACTTGTTTAATAAGTTAAATTGAAGAGTTCGCACGAGACTCTTTAAACACTGTAGAAAGAAACCCTGGTTATCTCGATTCACAGAAAAAGGAGAAAAAGAAATGACTGAAAACTACTTTGCTTTAGATTCTAACAAATAAATGTAAAACATTTAATTTTAATAAACTAACTAACAATCTAAGCAGTACCCTATGTTACCGCCGATCGGCTAAACATGGCAATACATGGCTATAAACGGCTATCTACAGCTATACATGGCAATACATGGAGATACATAGCTATCCATGGCTATCCATGGCTATACATGGCTATACACGATAATACACGGCTATACGTGGCTATATACAGCGATACATGGCAATACATGGCTATACATGGCAATACATGCCAATACATGGCTATACATGGCTATACATGGTTACTCATGGCTATACATGGCAATACGTGGCAACACACGCCTATACATGGCCATACACGGCTGTACATGGCTATACATAGATGGCAATACATGGCTATACACGGCTATTCATGGCTATATATGGCTATACATGGCAATGCACGGCTATACATGGCCATACACGGGCATACACGGCTATACATGGCAATACTGCCTATACACGGCTATACATGGCTATACATGGCTATACACGGCTATACACGGCCATACATGGCTATACATGGCAATATATGGCAATACACGGCTATACACGACTATACATGGCAATACATGACTATACACGGCTATACATCGCCATACATGGCTATACATCTCAATATATGGCTATACATGGCTACACATGGCTATACATGGCAATAAATGGTAATACACGGCTATACATGGCTATACATGGCTAGACATGGCTAGACATGGCTATCTGGCTATCCATGGAAATACATAGCTATCCATGGCTATCCATGGCTATACACGGCTATACATAATAATACATAGCTACAAGTCGCTATACACGGCTATATATGGCTATGCATGGCTATACACGGCTATACATGGCAATACACGGCTATACATGGCTATACACGGCTATACATGGCAATACACGGCTATACACGGCTATACATGGCTATACACGGCTATACATGGCTATACATGGCTATACGTGGCTATACTTGTCAATACATGGCCATACATGGCTATACATGGCTATACATGGCAATACACGGCTATGCATGGCTATACACGGCTATACATGGCTATACATGGCAATACATGGCAATACACGGCTATACATGGCTATACGCGGCTATACATGGCAATACACAACTACACACGGCTATACATGGCAATACATGGCTATACACGGCTATACATGGCTATACATGGCTATACATGGCAATACACGGCTATACATGGCTATACATGGCAATACACGGCTATACATGGCTATACATGGTTATACATGGCTATACATGGCAATACACGGCTTAGCCTGTGAACATATTCCCCCTCCCCTCAAAAAAATCGGGAAGAGAGACTCTCTCTTCCCGATTTTTTTGAGGGGAGGGGGCGGATGTTCACAGGCTATACACGGCTATACATGGCTATTATAACTTGGCAATACGTGGCAATATATACACGGCTATACAGGGCTATACATGGCAATACATGGCTATTCATGGCTATACACGGCTATACATGGCAATACACGGCTATACATGGCTATACACGGCCATACATGGCAATACACGGCTATACATGGCTATACATGTCAATACATGGCTACAGATGTCCATACATTGCTACACATGGCTAGACATGGCAATGAATGGTAATAGACGGCTATACATGGCTATACACGGCTATACATGGCTACACACGGCTATACATTGCTATCCATAGCTATCCATGGAAATACATGGCTATCGATGGCTATCCATGGCTATACATGGCTTTACACGCTTATCCATGATAATACATGGCTATAAGGCGCTATACACGGCTATATATCGCTATGGCAATACATGGCTATATATGGCAATACATGGCTTTACATGGCTATACATGGCTATACATGGCAATACATGTCAATACATGGCTATACATGGCTACACATGGCTATACATGGCAATACATGGCAATACATGGCTATACACGGCTATACATGGGTATATATGGCGCTATACGTGCCAATACATGGCTATACATGGCAATACAGGGCTATACATGGCTATACATGGCAATACTTGGCAATACATGGCTATACACGGCTATATACGGCTATACATGGCAATACACGGCTATACATGTCTATATATGGCTATACACGGCTATACACGTCTATACTAGGCTATACATGGCAATGCATGGCTAATCACGGCTATACATTTCCATACATGGCTATTCATGGCTATACACTTTTGGCTATATTTCATTACCATTATGATACACTTTGCTATTTTATTTTATTTATGATACACTTTAATAACCCTACTTAAAGTACCTACCCAGGTGGCTCTGGGGTCGTATCGGATCGATTTGGGAAACGTGGTATCGGCCCAATCGCCCGCATTTTTCGCTTTCGAAGACTGGAGAATGGAGAATACGACTTGAGATGATTGTATACCAGCGTGATGTGCAGGTGATCAAGGCGAGTTAGGGATGGCTTCAGCGGAGAGCAACCTTAGCCAAGTCGAGCTCGCAATGTGTCGCTTTGTTGAAGAAACAACCGGACACGAAACAATCAAGTTCCTCGGTCCCGGTTGCCTGTTGAGTTTTGCAAGTCAGCATTTTTTGCAGTCGACTTCAGGTACGCCCAACTCAGATAAATTCTTGGTTGCGAGTAACCAAGTTTTGACAAAAAGTTATTTGAGGGCGATTGAAAAAGAAGATAAAAGCAATGAACGCAAGCCTTCCGTCAAGATTTTTGCCGAATTTCCGGGAACAAAGAATCGAAAATCGCTCGAACGAAAGCCATTGAGTGAGTTGTACAATTCGCTCGAAGACGACGTTTTCGAGGTGAACGGCATTATTTACATTTCCCTTATTAAGCCACGGAGTGGTTTGTCGAAAAACAGCCTTTTAAACAGGAGTTTACAGGTATTCATCTTCAACGAGGAAACTTTTTCTTCGATCTTGGCTGCTGATCAGCTGCGGTGCTTAGTGTTTCATGGAGAGTCCACGCGCGCAGCACGAAGCCCCGTGTTCGAGACAAGAGCATACGATCTTTTGCAGTTCGACAGCATTCTTGCCGGCGATGATGGAACGTTTCCGAAATATTTCTTACGCAGCGATAACAAAAGTTTTTTCAAAGAAGATCAATTTGAGGAAGGCGAGAAACCACTTGGAGCAGTCATTGTGAGTAAAGATTCCTGTCTGGCTGGATTCTTGAACTTTGTCAACAAAAACCCTATACCAGTGCTATTCGGAAAAGTTTCAGGGGACGATTCAGGTAAGCGCTTTTAAACCTATCTTTGCTTGAACCAACCAAATACATTCGATTGAAGTGAACGATTTAGGGCATTGTTTGAGAGTACCAGATTTTGGCTTATTCTATTTTGCGAAACGAAACGAAATATGCTGCAATGCGTGACAATCGACATGGATGTCTTAATAACTTGATTTCAAGACAAAATGGCTGCCTTTGCAAGCTTATTTGATGACAATTTCGCAATTTCGCAAAGTAGTAATTTTACAATATTACTATTTTGCGAAACGGCTTCTAAATTACCTTTTAAACCCAAGTTAACCATCTATGCGCTTAAAATATCAACCTAAGTTGTCTGTTGGGCATTTTACATTTCTCTTTTCGCTCTTAAGGTTACTGCCATGTTTTGCGAGTGCCTTCAGGTAAATCGTACGTGCGCTGCTTTCGATAAATATATATATCACTGTAAAGCTGATAAATTGAAGTTTTCGAAAATATCGATGTTTTTTTATTTTGTTGGATACACAAGCGCTCAGAGGCCTGCAAACTCAAAACTAGCGACGTGTACTAAACTGAATTACCCACTCTCACGTAAAAGCGCACAACTAAACAGACTGCACAATATCAATCAGGCGATAATAGGCTAACAAAGTGTGTCAGGCTTTTTCTTTATTCCTATTGGTTTGTGAGAAAACCCACCCTAAAGATGGACAATGGAAAATTTTTGTAGTCGCGTCGGGTGTTAACACGTCACGGGAAAAATATTTTGAATTTCATAAAAGCCTGACATACTTTGATGCATTAATATCTGATGACCATTTTGGCCAAATTTCGTTGAAATCTGGCAAATCTACATACCCTATTAATTCATTTGAAGATGGGGAATTTGCGCAAACACAAAAGCCGTGTTTTCGGCCTTGAAACATTTTCAGAGTTTTCGGACCTCATTAAAATACTTGTCAAGGCACGCACGCCGCCGGCCAATCAAACACAAAGGAGCATTCCCATGGGGAGTTCTGTTGATAAAAAATAATTGGAATTCCCGCGGAAGCATTTAGTGTTTATACAGTAATATTGTAAAGCGATTCCTTTATGGGAAAAGTTAAGTCTGGCATGAGAACCAAAACAAAGAAGAAAACGGCAGATAGACGCAGAACATGAAATTGGCGTCTAGCCGAGTTGACACGAGACACGCACTTCTGACTGCTGTCAGTACATGAGCCTGTGCGGTGAGGTTCGCTTTCAGCCGGTCAACAACGGCGAAAGTGGCTGGATTGTCCCCGGCATCATGTCGATTTTGGACTCCAAACTGATGTTTGACTCTCCACTATCCGACTTCTCGTCCTCGAATTTCTCTGGTGCCGAGGCAGTTATTTTTATCCGGCTTGCCCCGATATCTTTCGATGAGGATGGGTTTGAAAGAAAATCTGACTGGTTGTACCAAGAACCCTCTTCGCTCTCCTTAACTTTCACAAAAGGCGACTTTTCTAGTTTCGCTTTCTTCATTACAACCTTTTACGCAATGCTTGAATCCAAAATGGAACGCTTTTCCACAGTAAAATTTTACATACAACAAGTTAATCTAAACGGCTTTTAAACCCAAGTTAACCATCTATGCGCTTAAAATATCAACCTAAGTTGTCTGTTATACATATTCCATTTCTCTTTTCGCTCTAAAACTTTGTCCTTGCGATAAAGAAGCTCATTTCGCAAAATAGTAATTTTTGGCAAAATTACTATTTTGCGAAACGGCTTCTAAATTACCTTCTAAAATATCAATAGTCTGTTTTGCCATTTATCTCGGCATCTTGAAGACGAAGAAGTTCCTTTTGCAGTAAAATATATCATGATAATTGTTAATTGTTAGTATGCATTTTGTGCTGGGTTCCCATCCTATAAGCTCGTGTCCGTTATCGTTAATATCACTTCAAAATTGACCTTTATTTCCTATAAATTTATTTACTAAATATGCATTCACTACATTACCTCTAAAACATAAATATTGTGCATGATTTTTAACTGAGATAATTAAAATGCGTAGCGCCTTGGATCAGCATCCCCTCCAAAATAAACAGCTTGTGTGATTGTATTTAGAACCATTTTGTCATTATTGGCCATGTATTTATTTAAGAATTCTTTGTTTACACGCAGGCAGAAAGAAAAATACTTTTCTATCATTAGTGCTTTCATCAATAAACCATACTTATATGAACGTAACCCAGCCCAAGGGTTGTCAGAACGTGACCGTCCATCAGGGATGGTGCAGGTAGTGCAGAGCAGTAACCGAAACCAACAAAGGAGAAGCAAAAAGCATGATGCCACAGCTTTGCATGTGAAATCAACATTTTGATTCTCGAGGAATGACACGAACACGCACGCACGTACACCAACAACTATGGGGGCTTGTAAGATTATTCGCTCTGCCGTTCGCTCAAAAATTAAAAGGGACACCATTTTTTAGTCAAACCTAAGTTTTTTTCCAAGCAAACAGCCGAATTGATAACGGCAGTTAGGTATGGTCACGGCATTACTAAACCAAATCGTGGTTGCCGGTAACTGTAGTAATTTGTTCTCGTGAAAACACGGCATTAATCGTTAGAATTACAGTCAAGTTTTTTTTTTGCTAAGTTTAGCAAAATTACTATTTTGCGAAATGAGCTTCTTTATCGCCAGGACAAGGTTTAAGAGCGAAAAGAGAAATGAAAAATGCATAACAGCCAACTTAGGTTGATATTTTAAGCGCATAGATGGTTAACTTGGGTTTAAAAGGTAATTTAGAAGCCGTTTCGCAAAATAGTAATATTGTAAAATTACTACTTTGCTAAATGGCGTTAATTGTCATCAAATAAGCTTGCAAAGGCAGCCATTTCGTCTTGAAATCACGTTATTAAGACATTCATGCCGATTGTCACCTATTGCAGCATATTTTGTTTCATTTCGTTTCGTTTCGTTTCGTTTCGCAAAGTAGAATAAGCCCCAGATTTTTGGGTTTCGGGCTATTGGCTTATGGTATAAGTTAATTTGGGATTGTTGTAAAATCTTTTCAATCAAACGTTCTTGTTGTCTTAATGCCCGTTTAAACGGGTTCATCATTTGCTTCAACATGCCTACAACACTTTGTTGAACCAAATGTCGGGGGTGTTGAAAGCGTGTTTAATCAAATGTAAATTGGTTTTAACTGTCATTCAATATCCATACAACATTTCCTTTGTTCTCGAAGATTTTGAATGGTGTTAAAGCTGTTTGAACACTCCATTCAACATTTGTCCAACATTTTCCCAACATCCATTCAACTTTTGTTGAACAAATGTTGGTCAAATAGTGAAACCGTTTATACAGGCCTTTACGATGAATCGAGTGTTTAATGGAAAACAGTCAAGCAACAGGTACTTCTTAGTTATACTCAATTATTCCACGAATGCGCGTTGGATATGAGATGATAGATATCGCTCTGAATTGGCTATGATCACCTCACATCCAACAAGTGTGAGTGGAATAATCGTTTTATTAAAAACAATCAAGAAATATTTCTAGATTTTGCTGATTTCACTTTGCAAGAACAATTGAAGGGCTGGGAGCATAACCGACCTATGCCCAATTTCAGCCCGTTTTTCGATGTAGCTCGGATTTGTCCAAACTTTTGCACGTGAACTGCAATTTGATTGAAAACCATTGTCCAGTATTTTTTCACGCCGCTTTGTGTTTCGTATTAATGCCATTGAGAAATTTTACCATCTTGTAAAGATATATCGGTAACATTATAGACACTGGATGACCAAAAGGACAATGCACTGAGTATTAAATACATGTATTCAATATACACTCGTTGTCTTTGAAACACGGCACAGGAAAGCGTTCTTTTTGGCAGGAGCAACGAAAAGAATGCTGTCACACTTTTATTTGATTCTGTTACAAACTACAACGTACGTGACAGGAATGTCAGAAATGTAAACAGTTACATTCTCCAAGAGAAAATGTGTCCATTTCCTGGCGTAAAATCCAGCTTTGTCCCGTTTGTCGACATATCACTCTTGATAACGCAAAATACTAGCATTCTACACGATTAACAGGAAGACGTAGCCATTTCAACGATTAACAGCAGTTCTATTAAAAGGTACTGACTATCTATTCTTTTCACGAGCAGTCGGTGTTAACCATTGAAAATCTATGTTAATCGTACTTTTATTGAATCATTGCCTTGAAATTGTCAAGTTAATCGTTACATACCGAATTTCAAGTCTGGCAAACCACAACTAAGGCTTGCAAAACACCTTGCACATGGCTGGATTTGTCTCTGATGCTCCCGCGGGATTTGATGATCGAATTGAAAAACTTGCCACGGCACAGTCATGACTACCAAGGAGGGATTCTTTGGACGACATTTCCACCAGTTCCTGTGAACTGCATTTGTCAATTTCATAACTTTCCAAAAGATCCATAGATGTCGTGCGTTTACAAACTTCACCAAACAAAAGTGAAACCAACTAGCCAGTACGATACGCAAGTTGTTTATCCGACTGCCTTGATCTATTTTGGGCTTGTTACAACCCGCAAAAGCAAACCATGATATCATCTCAAACGTTACTTATAGCAACAACAACTGGTGCGACTAAACACGGCTCGTGGACAGTGGAAACTTTTAGCCTACCGATAATTTGGAAAACGAGTCTGACGTGGACAAAACCTATAAAAAAAGTTGCCTTCCAAGCGCGTTCACTTGTAGACAAGCAAACTTCCAAATCCCCCCCCCCCCCCCCCCTGACTCAATGTTGTCTTTTGGGTCATGAACAGTTTCCTGGCAAGCATCACTTCCCTCATGAACATTGCATAAGGGGGAGGGGGGGAGGGAGAAGTAACTGTGGTAGAATTATGAAGGGAGAAACAGTAAGTGAGTGGTTTTTCGGCTGTCTGTGTTCGGTTGTCATTGCATAGGGGGAGGGGGTGGGAGGGAGAAGTAAGCAAGTGGTTTTTGTTCAGTTTGTGTTTGGTTTTCTCAAGGAGTTTTGTCCACAATTGTAAAACTGTGAAATGTTTTCAAAACCAGGGAGATCCAAAATTCGGATAAATCCGAGTGAAATCGAAAGCCGGGCTAAAATTCGACATAAGTCCGTTATGCTCTCAGACCTTCAATTAGCCGACAACTTAATGGTCTCTGTTTCTTGGGCATGGTATAATGCCTCATATACCATGACCAATAAGCCAATCAAATCTTTCGAATTGTATTATACAACGATCCAGTTTTTAATAAATCTCAATAGTGTTACTCTCTGATGAGACAGTAAAATATATAGAATTCAATCAAGCCAAATGATAGTGGTCGTGCTTTGGGGGCTGAGGTGCTTGTTACCTTACATGAAATTTTTGCGAGACTTTGATTTTCTGATTTTTAAGTGGCTGTCAAGCAGTAGCATGGCCGGCGATTTGTTTAATGTTTTTTTTTGTTGTTGTTGTTGTTGTTGTTGTTGTGTCCATCACATACTCCAGACATCCGGTTGTCACTTGGTGAAAACATTTGAGATTTAGAGTCCTGGCCACTGATAGCGTAGAGGAAATATACATTTTTTCTACCCAATACTAGGTAATACTTTGGCAGCCCCAGTTTACTATCTGATAACATGAACATGAAAATTTGACCAACATAAGTTCATGTATAGGCTTATCTTTATGGAATTTTGTTAATTACATTGACAAGGAGGCAGCAGTGTCCCCAAACTAAAACAATCTCAGGAAGCAAGTTAGTGCTGAGGATTATTTTAAAGATTTTAAGTTTGACTGTACATCTGCACCTACCACACTTTTTACTTCTGAGACTGCTGTCTGCTAGCTAGTGGGTGAACAGCCACAGTGACATGATTGAGCTAGTTTAGTTATCATTTTCTTTCTCAATTTCACTTGCATAGTTTTCAGAGTAAGGTTTCCAAGAAGAATGAATCATTCCTTTTAAATAATGCTTCTTGAATGTGTCTGTGAAGATCAGGGGCTAGAGATGATTGAGCATGTCAATCGATTGACATATTCGAAATAGCACTTCAAAAGGTCGGCTTTTCTTACCTGGAAATTGAAATATTTTTTAAGAATAACACAGGCACCTGACTTTCCAAATGTTGTACCATTTTATTTCTCTTACTACCAGACCAATTTTAGTTGATAAATGATTAAAAATATATAAAAATATCAAGTAACTTAAGCTTCTATTTATCCCACAAATAAAGTACTCCAAATAGCTGTTTCCTTGGTGGTCCGCGTGTTGTCGCAAAGTAAAATTTTGATGTAGAGTTTTTGGTGATAAAAATCAAAAGGTAAGCCTCTAGTTAAGAGATAACGTCTTGCTTATTTTCACTTCTTTCGACCCCAGTAAAATATTCTTCGAGACTAAATATTTCAAATATTAAGACAGCGCTAGCGTAATGCTGTGCTCTCAACACTTGAGGAAAATAGTATGCTCACACAACACAAACCGTAGTTACAGTGAGGCGCAAAGCAATGGCAACACATGGGCGTAACTTGAACAATTTCGTGCATTGCATAGTCTTTGAGTAGCTACAATACTAAAGGAAGGATCAAAAGACAAATGGCAGTGATAAGAGACAACATCTTGCCACAAAGGCAAATAGCCGGGCCCGGGCCCAGCAATACGAAAAAAGTGTAAGATAAAGATTATTACACAGTTCAAATCCTAACAAAGATAACAAGAGGATGCGCTATAATGAGCCAAACCAAACAAAAAAAAAAAAGGCAAAAGAACAAAAGGTCAAATAAAAAGGCCATAAACTGATAAATGCAGAACTCATAACCCAGAAATGACCTTTGAGATCAAAATACACTGACATGCGACAGCTAAGCACATGGCTTTGTTCGGTGACTATTGTGCAAATCCTCCAAATCATCGTGTTAACCCGCTGCAAACACACGAGAAGCTAAATTGGCCAAAATACCAAGATAGAAGCAGTAAACATGTGAGTAGCAGTTGTGTAGGCCTTTCACCCCCATTTTACATGCTTGATCTTCGACTTCAATCAAGTAGCTGGAGAAGTGGTTAAATTCTGAATCATTTAAGTTGTAGCTTTGCTCGGAATCGGAGTCAGTATTCAACATTTGGGCTAAAATAATTGGCCAGAAACTGAAAGATCTCATGAAGAATTCACTCCGACTCAACACTGTTTTGTTGTGTGCTTGTTACTGAGATGGCAGGTTGATGTCACAACTTTCACTAGTGCCAGTCCTCCAAAGGTGTAGTTTCAACTCTGAGAACCCTGATTTCGATTGCGTTTTAAAAATTGAGAATAACTTCAATTCCCATTTTTCTGCTTGTTTAGGCTTCCTTCCCATGTCTACTTTTGAGAAATAAAAGGCAGTCTATGACTGCATGTGGCTACTGCTTTATTTTTGTAGAATGTTGCAGTAAAAAAGCAATGTTATGTAAAATGTAGAGGGGTAAATGAACAGCTCTAGTCAATGCCGAAATTCTGGCAAAAGGAGAACTTGGTAAGAATTGAGTTTGTTGATTAACATAAACTGGGACTAGGGTATGTTTGTTTAGATTAGAGGTTGTACACACTCAATTGATAGGGCGGGGGAAAGAGCAGGGGATTAATTAATTAATAGAAAGGGTATTTAATGTCCATTAAATGTATGGAGATATGAAAATTTAACAATCATGTAGTTGAGCAAACTCAAAAATTTTAACAGTGAATCTTTCTTTGGGTACCTGGGATGGGTGGGGAACTTGACACCATGTCAATGGAGTGGAAAATTATGGGGCGCCGTTTGTAAATTTATTATTTAGACCAAATTCATGCTGTTTTTCCATTATTTATAAATAACTGGAAATTATGGAAAAATTATTTACAAATAAATAATTTCAGATGCGTTCAGATTCTGTCTGCTGATCCAGAGTAATATGCGTGGTAAGTTTACCCGAGGAAACCCTCAAGAATTTCATTACCAAATTAGCTCGCATAGCAAAACAGAGCAGATAAGACGGGCCAGTGGTACTAGCAGTATAATAATGGGAAGAAATGCATGAAGTGTAATGTCCTATTATATGTTGGATTTTGATAATTGCGTTTGACCAAGGAGAACGCAAGTCCTAATCTGTTGTTGGATAGCTTGTGCTGTTTTTGCGTGTCCTGTGGCACTAAGCCAGGATGATTTGACATTCCAGAAATTCCTGTAAGGACACCAAAATGTCCTCCCTGCTAGAATTTTGCAGGGGCATCGCTTGTTTCTCAGTGATCCTGCTATCCAAAAGACTTGCCTGCATGTCTACCCCTGAAGCCAGAGTTCAGCCTAGGTGCTTACTCTTACCATGCCTGGAGCATTGTGTTTTTTGTTGTCATGGATATGATAATGACTCTTTTAAATAAAAAAACACATCAACACCAGCCTGCTTGCATTGCCAGTACCTACTGTACTTGTCAAGTTGATATTATGTACTGCAAAAATTTGTTGGCTGTTCCTCTGCTCCCCTTTACCATTTATTGCACATCATGTACAAATTTTGTAAACCTTAGTTTATGATCCCAATTCTTCTTGACAATCTAGTTGAGCTTTTCAGGGAAGAATTTTGGCTTCAGAATGCATACCTTAATTCTCTTCAGAAATCCAAGGCATCTTCTGTAATTGTGAAAGTTAAAATGCCAACATGTTTCCCTAAAATAGCTTTATTAATACAGATACCAATATTTTATGGTTCTGGCAGTGTTATTAACAGATCTACACTAAAAGCTAAGTGAAATTTACTATGGCATTATTTGGTGTTTGCAGGTGTACTTGTTGGCACCTTAGTGAGTCGTACAGAAAATGCTATAAGTTTTGACTGGCCGTGATAACAGATTTCTTCAAAAAAACAAAAGAAGGCACAAATACAAAATAATGCAGACACAAAGATGAAAGTGACCAAGCACATGGTAGTTTTATACACTCTTTGGAACAGGGTTTGGGCAATAGACTGTCTCACAATTTCGTAAGTAGGGTTCATTTTCTTGCCTTACGTTCAAATTAAAATGGTCTGAATTGTGGATACGATATTGACAAAGTTTGGTTAATTTCCTAGAACAAAATTTTCAAGCATAATGCTCACTACAAGTCTGCACTAAGGTGCAGTCTGGTATGCTAAAAAAACATTGCTCAATAATAGTATTATAATTGAAGGTCTGAGAGCATAACTGACTTATGTCGAATTTTAGCGCGGCTTTCGATTTCGCACGGATTTGTCTGAATTTTGGCTCTCCCTGGTTTGGAAAACATTTCGCGGTTTTACAATCGTGGACAAAACTCCTTGAGAAAACCAAACACGAACAGGACAAAAACCACTTGCTTACTTCTCCCTCCCACCCCCTCCCCCTATGCAATGACAACCGAACACAGACAGCCAAAAAACCACTCACTTACTGTTTCTCCCTTCATAATTCTACCACAGTTACTTCTCCCTCCCCCCCTCCCCCTTATGCAATGTTGATGTGGGAAGCGAAGCTTGCCAGGGAACTGTTCATGACCCAAAAGACAACATTGAGTCAGGGGGGGAGGGGGATTTGGTAGTTTGCTTGTCTACAAGTGAACGTGCTTGGAAGGCAAATTTTTTTATAGGTTTTGTCCATGTCAGACTCGTTTTCCAAATTATCGGTAGGCTAAAAGTTTCCACTGTCCACGAGCCGTGTTTAGTCGCACCAGTTGTTGTTGCTATAAGTAACGTTTGAGATGATATCATGGTTTGCTTTTGCGGGTTGTAACAAGCCCAAAATAGATCAAGGCAGTCGGGATAAACAACTTGCGTATCGTACTGGCTAGTTGGTTTCGCTTTTGTTTGGTGAAGTTTGTAAACGCACGACATCTATGGATCTTTTGAAAAGTTATGAAATTGACGAATGCAGTTCACAGGAACTGGTGGAAATGTTGTCCAAAGAATCCCTCCTTGGTAGTGATGACCGTGCCGTGGCGAATTTTTCAATTCGATCATCAAATACCGCGGGAGCATCAGAGACAAATCCAGCCATATGCAAGGTGTTTTGCAAGCCTTAGTTGTGGTTTGCCAGGCTTGAAATTCGGTATGTAACGATTAACTTGACAATTTCAAGGCAATGATTCAATAAAAGTACGATTAACATAGATTTTCAATGGTTAACACCGACTGGTCGTGAAAAGAATAGATAGTCTTTACCTTTTAATAGAACTGCCGTTAATCGTTGTTAATCGTTGAAATGGCTACATGTCTTCCTGTTAATCGTGTAGAATGCTAGTATTTTGCAGGAGTCTCCTGTAGCTCAGTGCTAGAGCATCCAAACTAGTAATTGGAATGTCTTAGGTTCGACAACCTGATAAGAACACTCGGATTTTTTTCCCAGGCATGACGATATTGCTAAATGGTTTAGTAATGCATTTATCCCTTGCCACGTCTTTTTCATATTGTTTAAATTTCCGTTGAAAAAGTCGCAATAATATCGTTTCTTACTCAAACGTGTGAGACTGCATATTTTATTTTGATAGTATTTATACTTGTCAAGGTCCCCAATTTGGTATAGTCTGTTTTTTACTTTAATTGAAGCTCTTATCCCCTTTGTAATCCATGGCTTTGAAAACTGTTTCATCCTACGTTGAGAAAGGGTTTTAATCGGTGCATGCTTATTTACAATTTTATTAAAGGGTTTATAGAAAGTAGAAAATAACTCTTCTATATTATTTGCGCGTGTTTCGAGGATATAATTCCAGTCGATCTGAGCAAGCTCTGAATTAAAGCTATCAGGATTGAAGTGCGAAAGGTCACGTCTTTTTATTTGTTTATGTTTAAGTTTATCTCTTGCTGAGGTCAAAACGCAAATCTGTGAAAAATGATCGCTGACGTCAGTAATGAGGTTACCGCTGATGAGTACCTTTTCAGGATTGTTAACACAAATGTTATCAATTAAACTTGCTGACTTTGCATGAACACGTGTTGGTTTGTCAATAGTTGGAAGGAGATAACAACTTTGAAGAGTCAATAAGAAATCTTGACCATAATTACAAGTTTCAAATTTTTGCAGGCATATATTAAAATCACCTAAAAGACATAAACTCTTTCCTGTCAAAGAAAATTTTACAGTTGCTTCTTCCTTAGAAAACTCTCAGGGGAATTATGTTGACGGTACATGATTCCACAAACAACGTTTTTCTGATTAACAAAGGAAATTTCAATCCACAATGCTTGGAATGATTCAGTTGAAACCTTTTCAAGCACTGAGTAATTAAGAGTTTCGTCAACAAAGAGCCCAACACCTCCACAGGCTAAGGGCGTTGGAACATGTTCAAAAGCGTAACCAGGGATGTTTGGAAGGCCTGTATTCTGATTAGAATTGTTGATTTTTGTTTCTGTAACTCCTATTATATTGAAGTGAAAACTCAATTCATGTAAATAATGAGTCACTAGATCATCGAGATTACGATTTAGGCTTCTAATGTTGTTATGAAATATTGATAGGCTGGATTCAATTTGATCTTTGGAAAGATTACAAGTAAACTGCTGAAGACTGTGTGGAGAAAAATAACGGCTTTTAATACATTGGCTCATTAAAGCATCATTATCAATTTCGTTCGTGTCAAAGGCTATATTGACATTAAATAAATCCAAATGGTATAAGCTATGGAATTTGTCCAGGTCTCGTTTAGTCGGGAGCTCACTATGTAGTGAATTATTAAATTGGCCATGGGCAAGGACTAAGTTGCCTCTAAAATTAAAGTACGGTTGTTCCTTTAGTAAAGATTTAATAAGTTTTTGTTGGTGCTTGGCACTCGTCCGCGCATTTCTAGATTTCATAGGCAATTGGTCAATTAAATGGGATTTAAATGAAATGTGCAGATTTCATAATTCATGAGTACTTAGCTTTGAGAGTATCGGCAACAGGAGTGATCACTCCACAGGCCCGGTGGATGTGCTGAATGTCACATCGAGCTCAAAAAGGTCGGCAAATTTGTAAACAGCAGATTCTTCAGACTTGCGAAGATACACAAAGCCATTCTTCGCTCAACAAAATTTGTACCTGTAGGCCTCTTTGGTTTTCTTTGCCTCGTGAAATAAAGTTTGTAACCGTGGAGTTAAATGAGTCTCAAGGCAGCAGCATTATAAGGCAGCTCTTGCTTTTGAGTTTCCCTCAAAGTTATCTAGAGGATGTCTTTGGTAATTCAGTGCTAAAGAAATTCCCCCTCTTGAGCATTGTTCAGAACCAAAAATGTTCAAACAGTCACCAGGAGTTTTCTCTCATGTTTACAAACACATCTGCACTGTAAAGATGGATTAAGATAAAGAGTAATCTGTCATCGCTCCCCAGATTGGGTGGAAAAGGCTCTTGCCTATACTTCAAGGTCCCTCAGTCCAGCAGAAAGGAATCGAATCAGTTAAATCAAAAGGGAAGGACTTGCATTCTACACACCGATCAAAAACCGTTGCTCAATATTTTTACAATATAGTGCTACATCAGTGCTTGCTACCTCATCTCTGGTGTTGGGCCATTCTGCTTTCAACTTAACCCTATGATATCAAGTACAAGTCATCAAGAGACATTGCAAATGCTGATGCTTTATCCAGGCTACCACTGAATTTTTTTGTTTTTGTTTGGGCTACCAGTGAGTTTCCAACAGGATGCAAGTGTGGAGAGTCCAATCTTCTATGTCACAGTTCAGCAGGTCACAAGCCACCCAGTAAAGGCCCAGCAAATTGCATGAGACAGCTTGTGACAAGACACTCTCTAAGGTGTTTACCATCACGCAGCATGATTGGAACAATGACGGATGCAGTGAACCAGATCTTAAACTATACTTCATACGATATCATGAACTCTCTGTGGAACAAGGGTGCCTGATTTGGGATTGAGAGTTGGGATGCCGATATTGAGAAGACAGCTTGTGAATGCTCTCAGTGTGTCAAGAGTTGAAGTGCACCACCTGCTGTGACCCCGTTTTCATGGACATGGTCCTTGCTCGTGGAAGAGAATGCACATTGATTTTGCAACTCACCAAGAGAAGTATTACCTTGTCCTGGTTAACTTCTATTCCAAATGGTCTGAAGTTGTAGGACCCATCAGAAGCACCAATGCCACAGCCACTATTGGTACCTTTTCTCTAGATACTGCTTCCTGGGGTAGGTAGTGAGTGACAATGGACCACCTTTTAAGTCCAGGGAATACGGTGACTTCCTAAGGCAGAATGGCATACAGTGAGTCCTTGTATCGTCCTACCACCCCGCTGCTAATGGTCAAGCAGAGAGATTTGTACAGGCTTTTAAGAACTTCCTGAAATCATCAGCTGCAGAAGATCCCCTACTCCAGAGCCTTCAAAACTTTCTCCTTAACTACCATAGTACCCACCATCCAAAACAGGTGCCCTACCTGCCAAACTGTTCCTGCAAAGATAACTTTGCACACAACTAGCTTTAGTCCGTCCTGATATTGGTCTACAAGTAGCCAACAACCAAGGAAAGATGAAATCTTGCTGCATCAACACACACAATTCAGAGGACATTCCCCAGGAGACAGTTCTATCATGAAATTATCTCTTAAATTTGAAGTGGTGTCCAGGCACCATCATTGAAAGGAAAGCACCAGTTTCATATTGCAGTCAACTGGATGATGGCTGGAGCCATCATCACATGGCTATAGCACCAGAACTGCCAACAACTATCGTGTGCATCACTGCCGAACTAATCTGAAAAAATTCACAAATCTTTACCAAGGCCCAAAGACCTGGAATTCCCTTCCTGTTACAATCACTTCTCTGACAAGTTTTCCTAACTTTAAGTATAAACTGCTAGAGTTTTTAATAAAATAATCACACTGAATTGGCAAAGCCGCACACTTGTTGCACAAACTATATAAGCATATGTTTTTTAGGTACGAGGTGGCCTCAACTATAAGCCTGGTGGTTTCTAGAGGTCACCTCGCCATACATTAACCACTCAATTAATTGTAAATATGTTAGAAAGAAAGGCAAATAAACTTCAAACTTCAAACTTCACATTGTTGATCTGTTGCAAGGCGCTACCGTAACCTTGAAACATTCTAAAGAACCACGAGTGTCTACAGAGCAAACTGTTCCTCCTGAGCATCGAGAGCCTGTAACATTTTTGGTAATGCAAGACCCTCCAAGGAGTCCTTCTCCTGTCCTTAGCTCTTCCTCACCTGCAGAATTCTTGGACACTTTTCCTCTGGAGCAGGTGGCACTCAACCTTCAGACCTATAAATGCATTCAGATAACCCTGAAACACAACCAGCCTTCTACAACAAACAAGAGACGCACCCAGTTACCAGCCTTCCACAACAAACAAGAGACTCACCCAGTTCCCCCTGTTGTGCATTGATTGTCTCGCATTTTGGAGGACTCCTCAGACTGATAACAGCAGTCTGAGAGACCTTTCCATTAGCAACGGATAAGCTGTTATTCTGTTCTCTTCAGAAGACTCCTCAGACTGATTACAGTGATATGAGAGATATGCCATTATTTTTAGTTATTTTGTTTCGACATAAATTTCTCAAACTCATTAATAATTCATCAAGAGAAAACAAAGAAAATCACTACTGTAATTTGGATGTGTTTCTTATTACCTCAAATTTTGCCAACTTAAGCCTTGAATTTTGCCAAGAATTATTAATCATTTGAGAAGCCATATCAAACACTTGAAAGTGTGTTTCATGGGATATCCAAACACCTCCAAGTCATTCAAAAAAACTTGGCTGTGCCTCATTTTTTCAACCTACTTCTCAGTGTTTGGATGTCTGATGACACACACCTTCTCGTGTTTGATATATTATGTAATATGTTATAATCCATTTTGCAACTTTTTTGAATTATTGTTGCATATGTATCTCTGAAAAGTACATGGTTGACCCTAGTTTTCTTTTAGAGTTCTTCTATCCCTTGCTCAGATCCACTTTTTCCACATAGTCAAAAACCATGCAAAAATACTACTGTATAATGAGCTACCATTCTAAAAACAACTGGTCTTCCCGGTGGAATTTCAAGTTGAAATTGTGGCTTGCTAAGTATTTATCACTTCTTTCCAAAGCAAGAACTACCATGCAATGTTACTGCCTTGAGGCTTACATTTCCAGGGTAAAGCAAGGGACTAAGTGAAGCGATTAGGCCAAGATAACTTTTTTATTAAAGACCACTTTATTTATTTAGTGCACAAACAAATTACAACACACTACTTAAGAAATACTACTTGTGAAGTGATACTTATGCTATTTACAATACGGTACTAAGAAAAAAATACGAAACTACTTACAAAACGATATTACTAACAAAACAAAACGATAGTTACGCTACTAAGAACAATACTAACACTACAATACAATACAATTACTTACAAATTGATAAATTTAATTAAGTTGCTTACATATGGATAGTAACAGTATTTGCATTTGCACAGCTAGACTCCAAAAATGTGACCCTATTTGCAAAAAACGACTCTTAACGGAAATGGCCGTTGAACCATTTTTCAATGCGTTGTCAGTGGACTTTCAATGCATTGATAATGATTTTCAACGCGTACTCAGTGCATTTTCAACGGTTTGTCAACGTTTCTCAAAGCATTGGAAAATGTTCTTTAATGCTTTCATAATGTTTTGCAACACATTGGCAACATTTTGTAGTAGAGACATTAAGCCGTTTAATATGATAACTCCGGTAATCGAGGATTTCCCTTCCAATTCACGCACCCGTTTACATGCCCCCCTCGAATATTTCATTAACCTAATTATAGTTTTTACACAAAACTTGGAAGAAATTAGACCGTCAAATACACTTTTTCCTCAAGGTGGTATTACTTCAGAAATTTGGTTAACTGCGAATACAGAATTGAAATGTAACAAACATAATCGAAACATTCCATGCATTATAGTTTTAGCCGCGTTCTTGTTGTTTCCAGTTGAACGCACATCACAAACACACCGCAGACCTCGTGGTGATTGTGATTGCCGTACTTTCTTGCACGTATCATTGAATTACCACAAATTGATCTATTTAGTATTAGATTGGGCTGGTACATGTTTTGTATAAGGTTGTCATGCTTTCCAAAGAGTTGCTGAGTTTTAATACTCGGCTGTGCAACACTGGTTATCAGTTTTTACAGCAACGAATCTGCCGACATAAATATTTAATTAAACAACATAACACGGTGAGTGTGAAGTCTGTCACTGGTTAATGTGACAATGCAAGGAATAACAAGAACTCAAAATGTACAATTCATGTAAGTTTCTTTTTCAAAAATCATTTAGAAATCATTTAAAATATGTTGACCAAGTTTATGCCAGTGAAAATTACAACAGTTAAAATTTGCATTTATTCCTTGATCTGCTTCCTTGATAATCTTTGGTATGTCTGTTTTCTACGGAAGCATGAAACATAGGCAAAATTCCTTGACCTCCACTTCTTGTGGAAGGAGAAAAAGAAATGATGTATTCAAAGAAAAATGATAAGAAAAAAAACATGCATACATACTGGAAAATCTTTGACATTATTGACTGTCTAGAACAATTGTTTGTGCAACAATGTTGAAAAGCTGGCTAAATGCTACAACATTTGTGACATGTTTGATCGAAAGCAAAACATTCTTTTAACAAAAAGAGTTGAACACACGTCATCAAACAAGGGGTGCTGAACGTTTCAACATTGTTGAGCTAACAAATGTTGTACATAAATACGTGTAACAACACTGGAGTAATATGGCTAAGTTATATACCCATAACTAGCTTAGCAGCTGCATTCTGTTAGGCATGTGTGACATTTTTTGGTTGAACTACATCATTTATCGCAAATACAAAGTGATGCCTTAGACTGTCAGCAAGTCTTTATTGTTCACCTGTCATCAAAGACTGAACTGACATGCATGCTCAAATATGCCTAATACAACAACGCCCAAGTATACGGTCGCACAGTGTCTTGTTAAACAACTAAAATAAGCCAGGTTTTTTCTCTATCCAATTTAAAATATCTGTTTACCTACGTTATGCTGCTTTTTGTGTTTCATATGTAGAGTTGAAACTTCCATGTTATAGTCTAGTTGAAATTACAATCACAAATAGCACAGTTTCCAAAAAGTGAAAGAACCCTCAGACAGACAAGATTATGTAAGTCCAAAAACAGAAGTGTTAGCTTTATCCAGAATCTTATCTCTCATTTGCTCTATTTCCATAACCTAGGAGGTCGGCATTATTGTTTGCAAGTTGCTAGTCTGAAAGGATTCACCTAAAAGGAGCAAAGCGTTGCACTTGTGAAAAATATCACAACCTTCACAGGCTAACATATTCACCCTGTGGTAATGCCATGATGGATATCAGGTATTATCAGTAGGCAAAAAAAGTAAAACACAGCTTTATTGGGTGCTCCTCTTACAATATATACTAGTAATAATCAGAGATTAGCGAGATGCGTTCGACCATTTGGGAAAAGAAAATTACATTAAGTGACAGATATTCTTCACATGTTTATTAAAATTGCAAAAAATGTTATCAATCCATAACCCAGTGTTTATAATATAATATATATTTGGTGGCTTGCTTGTCGAGTTTGACCTTCTCTTCACGTTTGGTGTGCTTGCTTGTCGAATTCTGGACTGTGCTTCCTTGCTGTGTGGACTGTTATCAGGTAAGATGCGTTGTTTGCGTTTGAAGTTAGAGTTACAGGCATTTGGAATCTTGCGAAAGCATATCGATATGTTCATTTCCTTCGTTTCTAGCGGGAGTTGAGCTTCACGTTAATCTGCGTTAATAGAGGAAAAGGAGCCAAATGATAGATAATTATATAAGAAATAAAAAATAAATCAATAAATAAATAGCTAAATATACTAAATGAGAGAATAAAATATAAAAATATATTTGCTACGCAAGCAGTACGCAACGCGAGATTATACTTGATTGTTCTTGAATCTTTTGAATGAAAACTTCGAAAAAAGCATTTTCTTATTTAAAAACGCACAACAATTACGGTAGAATTCGGCAAGGAACCGGGAAAACGTCAACGTGCCCGTTAAATTGCCATTGCCTTTGAGGAGACATTGAAAACCGCCGCGATAAATCTTCGGCGTAGCGTTACAAATTTGCATAAATATTATTGAGATCATCTCAAAAGGCAATTTCCCGTCTTCTTCATTTTCTATCAACTGATTCAGATTGTAACCGTGTCTTCCACTGACAGATGACTGGATAACTCAGGTGGATAACTTGTTCACTTAACCCAGTTTTAACAGTGAAGGAAGCGAAACTAAAATATTGCGACTTTTTCGGCCGCTGTTTAACAAGCTGAGAATGGAAACACGTGCCATCGAATTTAACATCGCTTAACCAGTACGCCGCACACAATTATGCTTCCATCTTTTGAATCAAATCTTCGAAAACAGCATTTCCTTGATTAAAAACGCACAATATTTTCGGTTGTAATCGGCAAGGAACTGAGAAAACGCTTGAAGAGCGAACACTTTTCAGCTTGAGCGTACATGTCCGCACATCGCTCCAACAATATTAAAAACGCAAACAAAGTTGGCTGTCTCGCAGAGTTGTTCCCCGTAAAACGGAACCGAACTGTGGCCGTTTCACTACAAGAAACCAACGCTGCCTAACGCTGACAAAACTGGGTACTGGTGGTTGCAATCCCTTATAATCAAATGACTCGATAAAGTGTATGCCATTGCAACTGCACCTGCTCGTTTCACTCGCATTAGGAATGTTGCTTTTCTCGAAATAAATCATGGCCATTTGCCGAGCTTCACAACTCGGCAACTTTTTGCTTTGGTGATCACAAATCATGGCCATTTGTCGATTTACAAAACTCGGTAGGTAATTTATTTGCCGAGCTACACATCTCCGAAACTGAAACTGCTGAAACTACGCAACTTGTCTCTTGATTTAGTCAGCGCAAGGCAGCGTTGGTTTCTTGTAGTGAAACGGGTAAACAACACTATGCCGAACTTATTCCTGTATCTTCGCAGTCGTACACACTTCGTGAAGGCGTTGATAAATCTAAATCTGATCCGCAAGTCTTCTTTCTAACTTAAACAGCGAAACCATCCTAAGGAAGCACACCAAATGCGCTGCAAGAACGTGAAACTCGACTCCCGCTGAAACGAAGGAACTGAACATCGATAAGCTTTCGCAATACTTTCGTAAGATTCCAAATGCCAGTAACTCTAACTTCAAAGGTAAACAACGCAACTTATCTGATAACAGTCCACACAGCAAGGAAGCACAGTCCATAATTCGAAGAGAAAGCACACCAAACGCGAAGAGAAGATCAAACTCAAGAAGGAAGCACACCAACACGCGAGGGAATACGTGAAACTCTACCCGCGAGGACTCCCGCTAGAAACAAAGCACATGGTTGATGGAAATGACGTCATTCGCCCCTGCATAATATTCTTCGGGGGGGCCAAACTGGTGTCGATGAATACGCAGTCGAAAAATCTCGATTTCGCCTGGATTAGGAATGCGTTCTTTGTCGAACGCAAATATAAATTAAAAAGAAAGACGCCAGACCCAAAAGGGGCAGGTGCAACAGGAGGAACGTCCCATGCTAAGGAACCGCCCCTGGATTAAGACCTTAAGATAAAAAAAATTAAGAGTGGCATGGGCATGTTGGGACTAGCATCTACGTGCAGCGGTAATTGAGCTCATACACTGTATACCCTCAACAGATGAGTGCTCATTTATTTGCGGACAAAAAGTTGGTGGAAGGCATTAGACAAGTAAAACCTGGTTGCGGGTGCTAGCCCAAAGTTTAACTATTCTGTTAAAGTACAAGGCCTGATAAGTAGATGTTTTACTAAGAAGAACACGTAGATTAAAGGAGCTACTTTGTCTTGTACGACCGTGGGAAACAAGAGATACGTAGTTCAGAACATATAAATCAGTATTACAATAAGGCATTTATAAAAAAAGACCAAGTCTTTGAGTTCACGATCTAGAGAGAGTGGGAGTAAGTCTAGCATAGTCAGCCAAGTACAGGGAGCGACTAACAGCGATGTTAGTAAGCAGGGGACATGTCCGTTTAGGCAAACCAAGAAGCTTGTTTGCTTTTGCAGTAATAGTGTGGATGTGTGAGTCCCAAGAGAGCGTACTAGTTATGATGATGCCAGGTTTTTTTCTTCTGAGACATGTGTCAAGGTTGTGCCATCGAGGGTGTAATCAAAACCAATCAGGGTCTTTTTCCTAGTCAATTTTAGTGCTCTACATTTAGATGTGTTGAATCTAATATTATTGCGCTGCGACCAGTCGTGCATATTTTAGAGACTGTCTTGTATGAGGTCACAGTGTTCTGTAGACGAGACATTTCGATGTAGCTTGGTGTAGTCGGCGTAGAGTGCAGCCTCCATGCCGTCAGAAGTTGACCTTGGCAAGAGGTTCTTCCTTTCATAAGACAACTTAGCCAAATTGGACATGACAAGTCTGGCAAGTGAAATCAGACCTGTCACTAGCTACTAGGCCAGTGAGCTTAAACATTAGTCTTGAGCTTTGAACCCCCCTGCCAATTTTCTGGCTTTCGTTGAAAACATACTGTGAATTTTTATACCTTTGTATGTACATAGAAAACTGATTCTTCTGGTTATGCATTATTTGTATATAGTTTTTCCTTGAATGTTTTCCAGAGCTTGAAGCTGATGTAGGCCTTTCTCCAGCTGAGACTTCCTACCAATCCTTACATATACCAGAATCCCTCAAAGAAAAATTGATCGTGGATTTACCTGTTGAGCATCACAAGAAGGAACCACCAAGAAAGGAAGTTACACCACAAGGTTTAGGATTTCTGCCAGTGGTTGCCAATGGTAAAGTGCTCGAAGGTGCATTGAACAACACCCAACTTGAAGACATGGCAAGAGTTCATTTCCCTGCAGGGTGTGACAGTGATAGAAGGAGACCAAGCTTTCCCACCAATACCTTTAACATAGGGGCGCCTGTGAAAATTACGAAGAGTGCAAGTGCATCCGAAGAAAGATTACAGATTAATCTAAGTAATGATTAATTTCATTAGTGGTTTCTTACAGCTTAAGTTTCCTCACAGCAATTGAGGCTTTTACTTATATTTCTTTTTAACATTCAGATTCGTTTCGTCATGAATTTGCTTTCAGTTCTAGATGACAGATGCATGATGTCAAAATATATCAGTATAAAAAACAGACAAATTGACAGAAAAGTGTGTCACTAATGTTCTCACCCTCTAGTAAATAAAATATATTCGTTTGATACAATAATATAAAACTGAGGAAAATTTCATGTTAACTAAGCCAAGTGTTTTCAGAAACTGGAGAATTGCAAGTTGCGCTCATGAAACTCAAAATTAACACATAAATTGAAATGAAAGAAGTAACCTTTTACAGTTCTGTTGTCAACTTGCTTCAGTTGATGTGGTCATGTGTTGATTAGCAGTTGCATTTAGTATCTTATTTTTTGTAAAATATCAATAGAGCTGTTCTCTGCATTCAAGGGATGCTTTTGCAAGCATGGACACTAATGGATTGTTTCTGTCTCATTCTTCTTTTTCATGAACGATTGTCACTGCAAAAGAGAAGTTGAATTGCTCACATGCATGTAGTTCTCTATGTCGCATTTTCTTAACATTTCCAATTTATGTTTGTGTCAGTTGCTCTTCATCGCTGCTTTCAGCTTTGGCCAGAATTTGAAAAACATCAGTGATTACTATTTAAAACACATTAAAAACGGATAAACCTTCCTGGAAAATTATTAAATTTTCTCAGCTACAAGATCAAGAGTGGCAGATCAGAAGCAAAAGAAATTGTTTACTTGCTTTATCATGGATATTCCCTGTAAGGTGTCACAGTCCTATATTTGGAGAATTGTGCCATGCGTCACTAATCGTGTTACACCCACCAAAATTTTGTTTTTTGGTAATTTCTTGAACTGAAAATTTGTGGGAGTTGTGCATGTGATAAAATTTAGTCAAATAGTTTTTCTAGTTTTTTGACAGCCTGTTTTCTAGGGAATCATTCCCCCCCCCCCCCCCTAAGCCTTACCTGTTTGTTATTGAGGAACATATACATGTGTCAAAAGTTTGAGACAGTTTTTGGGCAAACATGTGAAGAAACCATTGCCCTATATTTAGTTTGGACTTGGAACTTATTTTCTGGAGACATGTACTTTTGCAAAAATCACCTCATTTGTGAAAGACATTATAAATTTTATTTTCTAGGTGTACATCATAATTTGTAATTATTCAGCGTTCCGAAAATGTATGGTTTATAATGGTTTTCGGTAAAAGAACAAACAGAACAGCTCTCTACTCTGGGTTCTGATTACATATGCAGGACACAATGCAGGGATGTTGTCAGTGTAGGTCATGAACAAGAGCCAATGATGCACAGTATCTTCATACTTTGCCTACACTGTTAAGTGCTGTGCCAATTTGTGGACTCTGAGCAACTTTCCTATCCTTTGAAAGACATAGAGAAAACAGATAAGATTTAAACCGTGTAGTTTTAATTTTGTGATTTGACTTTTAGGTGACCCACTCTCCAAGACCATACTTGACCACCTGGAGATTTTAGAGGGACTCAGTCGACGTCTTGATAAAGAATATACATATGGTGCACTCAAATGTTGGAAGCATGCTGCTGAGTATTTTGGTATTGAAGAAACAGAATATCGGTCCTTTAAGAACAGCCAGATTCACAGTCCAACAGAGGTCATGTTTGAGTACCTGCACACCGTTAACCCTGACACCACAATTGGTAATTTAAAGGCTGGATTACGCTCAATTGGGAGGCAAGATGTCATAAATGTTCTCATAAAGTATGAACAAATTATGGAGGATGAAGGTGAGTAACAAACAATTTTCAATCCTGGCCAAAAAGTTTGTGATGGTTTCAAAAACCATTTAAACTGAATGTTGTCCAAATCAGGCAGTGTTGACTTTTCACAGTGATTCCAGTGATGATCAACATTAATTGGGGAAGAGGGCAGGATAAAAAGATTTCCTAATGACCATTCCAACATCTTCATACTGTAAATTCATATCCAGTTTACCGATGCATACTTAATGCATTATTTTGTTAACTGTCCTAAGAAATATTGATCTGAGGATTGTACCCTATTCAGTTATTGCTGGTTTACTTAATAGCTTGCCTTTATACCTCAATCAGTTAGGTGTCGGACTTGTAATCTAGAGGTACTGCATTCAATTCACACTAGCTGCTTGCTGGAGTTGTTCTCTGTAGCCCCAAGTTCTGTTGAATTTTGATTATTTCTTTTCCATCATTTGAGTGGAGTGCCTGAAAACTAGCTTTGTAAAACTAAGCGCACTTCCACAATAAATAAAGCATTTACATTTTATTACCAGTTGAAACATGCATTTTGCGGTTAGTAATTTTTAGAAATGATAGGACCATATGCAAGTCAGATTAACTCAACAAACTCCTGTTATAAAACGTGGGCTTGCAGAGCATGCAAGATTGTGTAAGTGTATTGAAGTATCTGATTTGAAGTAATTAGTTGCTTGTCGGGACCTAAGGCAACCAAGAAAATTTATTACAAATGTTGTCGATATTTTTGATGAAGTAAAGCATGAGTCATGATCAATGTGTGACTGCTGGGATTATGGTACTTTTAAGTACGTGTCATTTATCATTGCAAGTTTATTTTTGTGGATTGTATTACTGGCTCGCAGTCACACATCAATTTTACTCTGAAGGACACGTCAAGCTGTAAATTGCAGCTCCTTTTTTGAGGTATCGTAATGTGGGGGAATTGTCACTCACTCTTTCCACTGGTCACTTGATGGGCTGTAAACTTTTGTGCATGCGTAGTGGTGTAAACTTTCACCAAATATGGCGTACTCACGACTAGGTTAAGTTTCTCTTTTCCTTTAGAAGAAGTAGCTTAAAGAACGCTACGGATGTATACAGTCTTCGTACGTTTTTATTTTGGTGAGAAAAGCGCCTTGTTGAAAGGCTGGAGGAGATCGAGAAAGTGTTCTAAGACAGTTCCAAGTCAACAGGGATTTCGGGCAGAATGGACGGAGAAAAGACGATAGAGAAATGTGTGTGGGTGTTCCGTGCTCATTTGGGTATTCTTCTTTGGCAGTCCAAAGTCATTCAGCTGTTAAAATCGTTGCACCTCAGGTGCCAGATAAACAGACACCGGAAATAATTTTTAAATACAAAAATTACTCCTTGTTAAGGCATTTGTGCACGTGTGGGACAGTGGTATGGTGCGTCCCTCTGGTGTCGGAGGGTGAGGGTTTAAGGTTGCTGCCATGTTTCGTGAGTGCCTTCAGGGAAATCTAGCGTACGCGCGCTGCTTTCGATAAAACCGCGGAAAACTATATATCACCGTAAAGCTGATAAATTGAAGTTTTCGAAAATATCAATGTTTTTTTATTTTGTTGGATACATAAGAGCTCAGAGGCCTGCAAACTCAATACTAGCGACGTGTACTTAACTGAATTACCCACTCCCACGTAAAGGCGCACAACCAAACAGACTGCACAATATCAATCAGGAGATAATAGGCTAACAAAGTGTGTCAGGCTTTTTCTTTATTCCTATTGGTTTGTGAGAAAACCCATCCTAAAGATGGACTATGGAAAATTTTTGTGCTCCCGTCAGATGTTAACATGTCACGGGAAAAATATTTTGAATTTCGTAAAAGCCTGACACACTTTGATGCATTAATATCTGATGACCATTTTGGCCAAATTTCGTTGAAATCTGGCAAATCTACATACCCTATTAATTCATTTGAAGATGGGGAATTTGCGCAAAAACAAAAGCCGTGTTTTCGGCCTTTAAACATTTTCCGAGTTTTCGCACCTCATTAAAATACTTGTCAACACCGCCGCCGCCGGCCAATCAAGCACAAAGAAGCATTCCCTGGGGAGTTCTGTAAGCATTTAGTGTTACTGTAATATTGTAAATGCTGTTTCACAGTAAAATTTTACATACAACGCCGTGACATGGAATGAACACAATGTAGACGAAAATAAGCAAATTTGCCGGTAATTCGAGATCACAGGTAAATTTTGCCGCGTAATATGTCAACACAGTCCCGCATAAATTGGATTATGACACCTTCACTCGTTCACCGCTTTTCCCACAAAACTTTGTTTTTCAGATAGCTCGCGTTCTTAAGATTTCTAATGGCTGTTTTCACGACACTTTGCATCCCTTTCTTGTTTCAACAATTATCTAAAAAAAAATTATTTGAGAAAAATTCGACCTTTCCTCCCTATAAGTAACCTTAACTCTCTCTTACAGTGTAGGACCAAATAGACCTTTTTAAGACAACCACTCCGACGGCTCCAATCAATTTCAAAATTTAAACTTACATACTTACTTACTTAGATGTGTGAAAAGTTTAGGGACAATCGTCCCAAACTATTCAAGGAGCTCAATCTTGCCGAAGGGAACGGCTAAAAAATCTAAGCGGCGTAGAATGTGGCATAAATGCGGCCTGGCTTGATATTTTGATTCCTGCGCCAACCAAACGCAATGTAAACAATGTTTTATACCTTTCAGGTCACATTTTATCCCGGTAATGTGGCAGCGTAGCGTAGTTTGATGCAAGTACTGCTTTACAGTTACCACTACTCACTTCAGCATTCACAAGTTGGCTCACAGGAGCCTTTGATTTGTGGATGAAAGAAATTTATTGGAGATGGCCATTAGTTTTCCTATCCCTAAGAGAAAGCCAAGGCGTCACTGTCCAGTAGCTTCCAGTTCGGAAGGCCCTTTCCGAGAAGCAAAAAGTCCCAGCTCAAAATGATCGGGTGGCCACAAGTCTAATGCGGAATCCGAACACAAATGTCTTAGTTTCGTGTCAGTTAAATGGCAACGGAACCTGGGCCCTGCAGCTGACGCCAAGCGGCAGTTTCTTTCCATAATCCCAGGCCTCAAGATGGTAAAGAGCCTAGTAGACATTCACCACGACACACCACCATTGAAAGCGCAATTTTTGTTTTATACCCCGGGTGCCCTCAGATCAAATCGACAAGAGGCCATGATCTTGATCGCCCATTCAAATTCACACACGGAAGTGTTTACATATCTATGACATTTGGCGAACTCAGAGGAAAATTGTGTGAACTTTATGAGCATTTCAAAACAAAAATTGATGATGCTAACTAACAGTGTGCTCCCTTGTGAGACTAAGTTTGTTAGAAAGGCAGGGTTACCTGGCAGGTTTTCAACGGTCGTGTGTTGTGGTGAATGTGCACTCGGTTCTTTACCATCTTGAGGCCTGGGATTATTTAAAGCAAACTGCCGCTTGGCGTCAGCTACAGGGCCTGGATTGCATTGCTATTTAACTGACATGAAACTAGGACATTTGTGCTGGGATTCTGCATTGGATTTGTGGCCTAACTGTACAACAGCATATTGGAGTCTTGATAATTTGCTCTTAAACAACTCAGCTGCCATTTCCAAAGCCATTCATAATAGTTTAGTTCTAGTTAGTTCGCCCACATTCTACAAATTGACCTGAATTAATAGTTTTAAGTGACATTGTGTTGAACTTAAACATCAGTGCTGTACGGGATCTTACCATTCAACTTGACCACGGAGATGTAAATGTTTGTTCTCTAGCACATTGTTGTAAGCCATGTTCAAGGGCTGCATTCCGTTTTCGAGCCTTTGGATTAAATTAATATCATAGTTTTCTAGAAACGTGAATTGGCAAGGACAAGTCCAAGAATAGGAATTATTGCAGAACCAAGTTTGGTTTATGCAAGATTTAATGAAGAAGATACAATATTTCAACTCTATTTTAGAGTCATAATCATGTCGTGTCACAAGGATGTTAGACTTGAAGGATTTACACCTACCTTATACCTGCCTTGTCATTGGATATATTCTCTTCCTTGACTTGAGTATGTCTTTCCTGTTCCAGTAGTACTCACTTCCGTTGTCTGCACAGACAGCATTTGAGTTTTGAAAGTGTTAGCAAGTACAACTGGGTTGCTCCAAGGACTGTGTAACTGTTCAATTTCAATATCCAGTGGCCATGCGTTTGTCTCATTGTTGATCAATAACTTCCCTCTTATAAGGCTGTACATGGTATGGAGGCTATTTTATTGGCTGACAGTCACCTGTAGAGATTTCATGTTCCAATAGAACCGTTCCTTGCAAAAGTGTCTTCATTTTTCATTACCAGTGACAAAAACTGGAGAGCGGCCTGCGCTGTTTGAAACGTCTTACATGGTTGATCAAGGGAACAAGAGAGTGAACAACAGAAAAATGTTCCCAGCCGTAAAAAACAATGCAACTGGAGGTTATAAGGGTTCAGTGAAAGCCGAGCTTTTGAAAGGTGCAGGCCTACAGAGAACTGCCCACTTTGGTCCTCCACAAGCCTGCCAGGGCTGTCTTGCACACTCACTTCTTGTTTGTGAATAACCGAACAAGATGCATGGGAGGTACTTTATGAATCTTGGTCCATGTGCCAATCTGAAAAGTTGGTGACTCCAACTCGGATCAGTCAACCCTTAGGAATAAGTAGTAAGAGTATGAACTATGCCAATCTCATCTTTCCCCCTTAGTTCCTTTGACTCCTCTTGCATTCCAGGACTACCCGAGGTTGATTATATCCAACCTCCAATCAAGCTCCTATTATTGGTTCAGTTCCATGTTCTACCTCTACATCAGTACAAAAAAAATTGTATTACAGTCGAACCTCTTTATTACGGACACCAAGGGGACAGGGATAAGTGTCCGCATTATAGAGGTGTCCGTTTTAGAGAGGTAGGCTTTATATGGATTTCGGTCTCTCAGGGACCAAGTGAACTGTCCGTAATAGTGAGGTGTCCGTATTAAAGAGGTGTCCATAAGGAGAGGTTCCACTGTACCTGAAAGGAATTTCCACACCTCCTATTACTAATGTTCCTTTATCATAATGAATTTGACAGTTATAGCTGACTCGTCCCCAGTTGTCTCTCAGTCTCTCAGTCTATGGGAGAAGCACGGGTGAGGGGAGCGCAAGGGGTTACGGGAAGGAGAAAAGAGGTTAGACGACTGACAGATCCTGCTTTCAAGATGGCAGATGAATTAATGGCGTAAGGTGGCAAAAGTTTTAGCTTGGAAAATAGGCCGTTTCATTGGGCCTATTTGAGCGGGAAGGTACCTTGTCCTCATGTGGAATGTAGAACCGAGCTTGGTCGAGCTTTGTTTAGCAAACAGGGCTTGTTCAACATTTTAGAGCAAAGCACGTCAGAATGAGATATCATGACGTACAGAAACGGCCTATTTTCCAGGCTTAAAATTTCATCACTGTCCGCCATTTATGTACGGCGAGGAGACTAAAAATCACATAGAATGACTTTCCACTCCTCATCTGACCAAGGTTTGTAGCCTCTATTGTTATTGTAATTCGCATTTTCACGCTACTTTGAGCATTTTGAATAATTTATTAGCTTTAAGGGATAATTTTCCATAAGATTCTGGTTACCTTATTTCCATTTCCAAATAAAACCAAATATACATTATTGGAAATAATATTCTAAAGCTGTTGTTTGGAGAGAAAGTGCAGGATTGCAAAGATGGAATAGCTTACAGTTCACCAAATTATATTTCATGACAAGCAGTTAAGAAATCCAAATTGCCATATTTCTTGTAAAATTTTGAAGTTTTTAGTCGTTATTTTGACTCACGAGGTATAAAATATTCTTTGCTTTCATCATTTTGGGCGACTTTTCTTCCTATTTCAAGATAAGAAAACAAGCTTCCAGTCATAATCACCAAATTTATTCATATTAGACAGTGTCTGTTTAAGCTTTATGATTTGCATATGTTGCAATCTGAACAAGAAGTGTTCTAGTATTTTTTAACCTCATTTCTTTAATATCAATACTCATGGCTTCGAACGTTTTGTGGTTACCACAAATTTTGCTGCATGTGCTGTCCTTGAGATACTTGCTAAAGATGCACACTGTTATATCTTCTTTAAGTTTGAACATAGAACAAAACACTTGCATAGTATCTCCTCATTACCAGACGGTGATCACAAATTGGTGTCTTTGAATGGTCTGAATGACATGGGCAAGTACTGTTTTATCCCAGTTTGTGGGAGGCAACAGATGCATCTCATTTTGGTGATTGTGGGGCTGGAATAAACTGTGGCAAGTCATGTGACATCTGTTTGAGTGGTAATTTGGAATGTCCTTTAGACTTCAGAAATATTAAACTGTCTCGCTGCTATGAGGCAGAAGCAGCCTAAAGTGACAACAAAACTGTTGACTTTAACATTCCATAGATCAAAGTCAAATGCTATTACTTCAAAAGGTTTTCAGTATGCCAATGAGTATGGCAAGGACAGAAACAATTTTAGTGAGAAAATGTTGCTTAAATTCATACAGTGCTTGATCATTGAAAACATTTTGCATGAACAACTACCTACTACAAATGAGAACAGCACAACACCATATTTAGTTCAAGGAATAAATGCTTCCAGACTTACAAACAGAGAGCTAACTTTCCTTTATTGTACAAAATAGGTATAACTTGACACGTGTATATGTATCTTTCACATCAGAATACATGTAGGTTAACCCTTGAGGCTCTAACATAAAATTATACTGGTCTCTATACAATGCAGTAGTTGGGAGAAGTTATTTATCGGTCAGTTTCTGACAGTGACTACCATTAAATTCTAATTATAAGCCCTGGACTTATACAAATTTATGTCATGATGTTTGACTGTTGTAGGCAACAAAAAGGAATATCGATGGTTCTTATATTTGCAAATTCTTTTATAAATTGTGCAAAAAATAAAGTACATACCATTAAGTTTGAGGAATTTTTACCATGTCTAAATAAAGTTATCATATCATATCATATCAAACTCAAACCTAGGTAGAAACATGAGTTGTTCCTAATCAAGGCTGTCACTAAGATTTCAAGTTGCTGGATAAATACAACAAGTAGGCGGGAAATCAAACAGCTAGGAATTTCTTTGGTTCTATTTTTCTTCTATTTTCCTATGAAAATAGCCGGGGGCCACGTTCTTAGTAACAGGGGAAATCCCCGACCCCCGCCTCTTAATGACAGCCCCAAGTTCCTTTCTCTCTCCGTCTGCCTCCCCCCCCCCCCCCCCACCCTTAATAATGACCGCAATAAATAAATACTGTAATTTATTGTGGGTTCACAGAGGACACTAGCAAATTAGGTATTCTGTCACGTAAAAATCTTCACCATGTACATTGTACCCTGTATTTTATCATATTTTACAAAATGTCTGATGTTTGGGATTTTTCTTGACTGTTGGAATAGAAGGGTTATGGTTGGGTTAGGCTTATCTGTCATAAGTCTTCATACACTTCTTCATGCAGTTCATGGTTGACTGGGTGATGACCTGGGAGAATATGGAAAGTGTTAAATAACTTGCACCCAAAGTAAGTAATGAAGCCGAGTCATCATTAAGATCTAGAAAGGCCAAAACAGGTTCTGGAGTGACTTCAAATCCTTCCTGCACAAATCCAGCAGTAAAAGCAGCCTCCAGGTTGGGCCTTCTTTCCACAACTTCCTTGGCACATGGCTTAACCTACATGTATAACAGTATTAGGAACAACTTTACAATACTTGGCCATTTATACATATATATCTTATTACACTGTACTTGCATTTGTCTTGGAATTTGATCTCCCTGTTTATTTGTTTTGTTTTGTTTGGCGTGTGGCGTGTTCTCTTCAGAGCTTTTAAAAAAAATCTCGAGATAAGAATGAACGAAGGAAGACGACAACATGCATATTGAGGATCTTCTTTTTAGTTTTAACGGTAAAATAATAGTGGAACGAAATAGCAATCTTGCGTCGGGTACACGTGGGTGGTACTGTAGATATCTGCTCGGTGCGGCGTTAACTGAGTTACATATTTCACGGCTTGAACTACGTCTCCTGTTTTCCACAAGTGTTAACATAATATTTTCAATCAAAAGGGATTGTAGCTTTGAGTACAAGACTGTTTTGATGCATCCAGGATGTCGAAACAGGTTTCCACTGGTAGATTTTACAATGTGCGGTTGTGTTCAGGATAGGGATGCTTCATGTTCGCTTCGTGAAAGGTCGAAATTCCAGAAAGTAAACTTCACGTTTCCGTCTCTCGAAGGGACACTTTTATTGGGCCCCCCTTAGCAATTTTTAAACAATAAACTATAAAGAATGGGCTTTAAGGCCATACTAGTTTCAACTTCCAATTACATGTACCAGTGGGCTTTCGTTGCTGTTAAAGTTAGCTAAAATTACCTTATCCGCTAAAGCGCTGCACTAGGGTAATTGTAACAGCCAAAAACAAACAGTTTTCAAAAGCTTTCTCAAAATAATTGAGTGATTCAGGGAGATCAAGAGATCCGTTATGAGTTCACCAAAGTACGTCGATAGATGTTATTACGTTGATCTGGACAAGCGAAAAGAAAATGCATAATTTTATTGTAGTTTCGACGCCGCCGGAAGGCCACAATGGCGTTTTTTGAACTTTCCTAGATTTCGAAAAAACTAAAGCGCTTCAGGTCCTTTGAATAGTATTTTCGAAAATACCTCAATATAGAGGTTATGTGGGCATAATATGAAGAAATTGAAAATTTCATGAGTGACGCCGGATTCTCGATATTTACAGACAGTGGCTCTTAACAAGTGGCTGCTGGTGAATACACTGTACGTAGACTAATGAATAATACATGAGTTTGATTGAATTCCGATTAAATTAATATAAAGTTTAGAGCCCAATGGTGACTGATGGAACAACCGAGTGGCATTTCCCCACATTACGATAGCTCATTCATTGCGCATGCGCACATTCACGAGTAAAAAAAATGGGGTGATTGGTTAACTTTCTTCCAAGTGGCCCGGTTTTAGTAGTTGAACCTCAAAAGTGTTGGATTGGTATGATTTGTTTGAACAATAACTTTAGCCATTTTCGTTTTGACAATACTCCAAGATTATAACAGTACAGAAAGAATGACTCAATTTTTCACGGAGCAACCTTTTAAGGGCTGCTATGGCAGAGTGAGGACACTTCTAAAATCGCTCCCGCAAAATTTGTTTTTGAGAGCTCTTATATGGCCGGATTTTTAAGCAGACTTAAACGTTAAGAAAGGGGAAGCAGCAGTTTCACCGACAGTGAAACGTCATCTCCACAAGAGAAAGGAATTTGTGATACAGACGAAGTTACAGCAGTGGATATGTTGAAGAATGTCGCTTCGAAGCTACAACTGATACTAGAAAAGCTTGAAATAATGGATAAGAAAATGGAAGATGTCATAGAGAAAGTAGAGAGTTTAGAGAAGGCTATGATAGTATATGCTGACTTGCCGAAGGAGATTCAAGAAAATAGGAAGAAAAAATGGCCATGCCTTAAGAAAGCAAGGGAAGAGGGTAAATCAGCTTATTTCAGTAGGAAAGAGCCGAACAAATTTTATGTTAAAGGGCGTTTTGTTGCTCCTTAAAATCCTTCCTTTAATTTAATTTATCAAGCTAATATCTAATCGGTTGCAGTGTCTGACCATTTGGCCATAAAGAAAAAATATAGATATATATCTCTTTATTTAAATTGCGGAAGCCTTTTTTTGCATAATCACAAGTTCAAGTAGTACCAAATCCCATGGGCTGTGTGGAGGATACAAATATCCGCAGTCTTTGTACCTTATCATTGATATTAGTGTTAATTGTTTTGTGTGTTTTGACAGTAAGGAACCATTTTTCTTCTTTTCCAATTTATGCACGATTTGGGTGCCAAATACTTGATATTAACTGGGTAAGTCGAAAACTAACCAATTCAACAAAGAATATACAGATTTCAAATTGCTTTCATTAAATGTTCGATGGATTCGATCTCCGAAAAAGAGAAAGGCTCTCTTTATGTTTTTTTTTGTTGACCTGTGCTTGTTTTGTTCATTTATAAAATACTTGAGCAACTTTTGAAATTACAAAGTATGAATGACTCAGAGTATGCTCAGACATCATCTACAACAGACTTTTTTTTCCCCTGTTTTTTTCCCTCTTTATGTGGTTGAATGAGCAAAAACATGATATCATTTTCTTACGAGAAACCTGTAGCACACAAGAAGTCGAAGATATTTGGAGAACGCAATGGCAAGGCAAGGTTTGCTATTCGCAGGGTTCTAATCAAAGTTGTTGTGTAATGATTTTAGTGAGAGGCAACTTGGAATTCAATCTAACTTCCTTAAAGGCTGATGATAATAGACCTTATATAATAATCGACAGGAAAAGTGCAAAGTTCAAAATTTTTGTTCGTAAATATTTATGCTCCTAATAAAATCCAGAAGCAATGCCGCTTTTTTGACAATTTAAATAAACACTTGACGTTTTTGTTAAAGACAAAGAATTCAGGATGGTTGTAGGAGGAAACTTTAATGTCACATTTGATTCAGGCCTTGATTGCTGCGGCAGTAACCCGACCCAAAAGGAATCTGTTAAAGTTATTCGTGACCTGCATCTAGATTTCGACTTAGTTGATATATGGAGTTTACGGAATCCTGAAACCAAGCATTTTAGTTGGAGGCAAAAAATCCCTTTATTCAGAGAAGATTAGATTATTGGTGAATTAGTGACGTCTGTCAAGAGGAAATAGACAAGGCCAATATTATTCCATCAATCAATTCTGATCATTCAGCCATCATTCTTCTTTTAATAGTATAGATGGTCAAAAGCACAGCCCATCGTTCTGGAAATTTAACACAGGCTTACTCGGTGATGAAAATTTTGTCACATTGATAACCCAAAGTGTACCAATGTGGTTAGAAGAATTCGAGATGGTGACTGACAAAAGAATAAGGTGGGATTTAATTAAGTACAGGAGAAAAAAAATGTATAAGAGCATTTTGTCATAAAAACGTCGCGCATGAAGCGTATTGCATAATTACATTACATAAGAATAAACCTAGTAAAATTACATCTTGTCAACTTGATCAGGACTGCATGGGCATTACATTTTAAAGCAGGTGACTATAAAATATAGCAAAGAAAGGGCATGTGAAAGAAGGAAAAAGTTATCTGACATTGAAACCTCTCTCAAAACTCTGGAAGAAAACTGCAGTAGATGTCCCTCCTCTGAGAATGTAGAACAACTTGAAATCCTAAAAATGGAATATGATAGTATTTATGAAGATTTATCTAGGGGTGCAATAATTTGATCAAAGGCCACCTGGTTTAAAAAAGAAAAAAGTAATAAGTTTTTGAATCTTGAATCTCATAACAAGGCTAAAAACTCTGTTCAAAAGGTTTTTAGTAAGGAAGGTTTTTTACTGGTGGAGCCCAGAAAGGTACTGGGAGAAATCAAGAATTTTTACTCTGACTTATACCAAAAAGACGATCTTGACCCTTCGGAAAATTTGATTAACTCTTTTTTAAAAAATTCACAAATACGTAAACTCTTGGTTGACAAGGTTGAAGCGTGTGAAGGAAAGCTTACAATAGACGAATGTTTTAAGAGTCTTAATTCATTTGAGAACAACAAATCACCAGGTAATGACGGATTGACTGCTGAATTTTACAAGGCATTTTGGAACGTTTGTTGGTGATCTAATGGTGTCTAGTCTTAATTATGCTTTAATCATGGCGAATTGTCGAACACACACAAGCAAGCTATTATAACATTACTAGAGAAAAAAGACAAGGACAAAAGAGACATATCCAACTGGCGACCTATCTCCCTTATCAATGTCGATGTTAAAATAGGTTGGAGGGGTATTGCAAAAAGATTAGAATCTGTCCTCCCAAGCATCATACATTTTAGTCAATGCCCGTATGTCAAAGGCAGGACTATTTTTGATGCCATCAGAACAATTGACGATATCTTGAACTACACTGAAAAATCTAAAATTAATGGAAGAATGTTTGCCATAGATTTTAAAAAAAGCCTTTGATTCGGTGAGCAGGGAATTTGTGTTTCGTACTCTCTCTGCCTTTTGTTTTGGACCGTCATTAACTCAGTGGATTCACATGTTTTATAAAAACATTTCAAGCTGTGTTCTTAATAATGGCTTCTCCACCGCACCTTTTGACATCCGACGATGCGTGAGACAGGGAGACCCGCTTTCACCCTATCTCCTTATTATCACTAGAGATTTTAGCTATTTCAACATGGCACAATAAGAATATTCAAGGTATTATAGTGGATGAGGAAGAAATCAAACTGGGGATTTTTGCTGACGATTTAACAGCCTTTTTGAGGAATGACAAATCACTTACAGTCTTTCTCGATCTGGTTGAAAATTTCGGAAAATGTTCAGGCCTTATAATCAATTACGAAAAGTCAGAAATAATGTTTTTAGGCAATGCTACCTCCCTTTTGGCCAACCACACTATGTTTAAGGGTATAAAGATCAAGAAATCTGTGAAGCTCTTAGGGGTACATTTCACTTACGATTACCGCCTTAAGTGAAAGCTTAAGTTCGACGAGTTGATCAAATCCATTAAAGGAAAGTTAAAACTTTGCAGGTGGAGGGATCTCACTATAATTGGCAAAATTCAAATTGTTAAAACATTTATCATCCCAATCTTTTTGTATTGCGCCAGTCTGATTTGCTTAGATCAAGAATTTGTAAATGAGGTTAACAAAGTAATATTTGAGTTCATTTGGAAAGGTAAAGACAAAGTGAAACGCTTGGTGCTTATTCAGGTTATTGAAGATGGTGGACTCAAAGCTCCACATCTAGATTCCATAATTAAGGCTCAGAAAATATTCTGCTGTAAAAAATTGGCGAGTGATTATCGCAGCAGCTGGAAATCTAGTCTTCTACATTACCTAAAGCCAGTTGGTGGTAAATTTGTTTTAAGTTGTAACTTTGATGTAAAGCTGCTGCCCATTAAACTTCCAACTTTTTATGAAGAATGCTTTAAACATTTCACAGAATGTTCTGTGGCAAACCATACAAAATCCGACAAACTCGAGACTGCTGATATTGCTAGGATTGTTTTATGGAACAATAAATTTGTCTGCATCAATGGCAAGGCAGTATACAATAGGGGATTTAATTGCTGAAAACAATGAGCTCATTGCAAAGTGTAAGTTAAGAGAGCTAAACGTATGCCCATTGGATGCATTTCAACTCGCTTCAGTGATGGATGCCCTTCCAGTAGCATGGCGTCAATCTTTAAAAACCTGCGTGTGCACTGGCACCGTTTCTTTTAACTTACATGATCAGACTCAGTTGTTTCTAAATGCCAAAAGGGTCCTGCATGCTGAGTAAAGCTGAGTCAAAGATCATCTACAAAGAACTTCGAAACGTAGTTATCATCCAACCAACTGCTCAGAGAAAATATATCACTAATTTGGAAATGATAACTTAAACTGGAAAAAGATTTACAGTCTTCCATTCCATGTTACTCTGGATACCAAATCGTGCGAGTTTCAATATAAGCTTTTAAACAGATGTATAGCTACGTACGATGTGTAGCTATGTAAAATCGGTATTTTATCATCACCAGCTCGCTCTTTTTGTGGAGAAACTGGTGAACCCCTCAAACATATCTTTTTATCTTGCCACTATACTAGGGAGTTCTGGGCGGACGTTATCAAGTGGTTTAGCAATTTTAATATAAATCTAAATCAGTTGTCAGAAAAAAAATGCTTGGTATTTTAGACTGTGAAGATTATTTATTTGTAAATCATATTGTGTTAATAGCGAAATGGTACATACAGCTATTTCAATTAACGTTGTCGGATCAAAATAAAGCTAAAAGACAAGACCGCAGTGTTTTGTGGGATTATTTTTTATGAATAATTTCATCAAAATCATCCCTGCACGTGCAGGTCATTGTACTGCTAATTACAACCTATTGTTTTCTCCAGGCATGACTGATTTTGATGAATTTATTCATAAAAATCCCACGTAAACTTTCGGTCTTGTCTTTTAGCTTCATGCTTTGAACCGACGTTAGTTGAAATGGCTGTATATAATCGTAAAATTGTCGAAACCAGACCTAGCCTTAGGGTATTTATTGCAAGAAGGATCTTCCTTTATTATAGTCATTTATATTTATTGTCATGCTGTAATTAGCTACGGGTAGCCATCTTGTATTTATATCACACCCACTAATGGGTTCTGTTACCTGTACTGAAGATGGGTGAAGTTTCATTGCAAACATGTTTACTCAAGCAAAAGTTGTAACCTTCATAACTTTTTTCCTTTTTTCTTACACTACTGGGAGCTAATCATCGTTTTGTCGCCTTTTAAAGTAAAAATAATATCATGACAGTGAAATTAAGACTCGTGTATTCACTAGATACTGTAAACTGCAAAGCCAAAGAAGTGAATTTTCATTACAGGTAGATAAAGTGTGAATAGGAAAAAAATAACAAAAGGTTATAGACAACATTGCATGCCTTGAAATGGTCCAATTATTTAACGAGGTTCTATTTTTACACAAATCTCTAACAGCCATAGATCTCTACATATTTCGTAAAAATTAGGGGAACAACGTCCCTTCAAACAATATTCACCTCGTCATCTAAAACAAGCCAAAACCATTCTTATGCAATTCACTTAAGGGGGCATTACACCTAAACGCCATTTTTCTGCCACTTGACATGGCTTTAATGGCAATATCTCGCTCACGTTTCAAGCAATCCAAAAACCCTATCATCATCTCGTGAATCTGTGTTGTGGGGTATTTTGTGAATTTGTGGGTGATTTTTGGGTATATTTGGGAGGAGTAGTTTTTGGTAAAATTAAGAGAAATAAGAAATACTGAAGATTTAGTGAAGTTTTAAAATTAGAATTTGTAGTTAATAATTAATAGACGGACACCAAGTTAGTCCACTAGCAACCTGGGGTGCTCTTGCGTGGGTATCAACTGTCTGTTGGTGTTCCAAAAATCATTTTCTTTCTTCTATCTCTTCTTAAAACCTCTTCAAATTTCGTTCAAATTTGGGTGTAATGCCCCCTTAAGGCATTACGAAATCGCGCCCATTGAAACATGTCGCCCATAGAAGTGGGGTACCATGATGCTTTGCGAGGATTACAAAGCATGCTGCTGGTGGCGGTATCTTTATTTGTTTGGACAAGAAGAAGGAGTTTACGTAAGGAAACGGTTGCAGGGCCCTTTGAAAGGAACGTATTAAAGTTCTAACATCGAATGTGGTTGATTTGGGATCCTTTAAATCAAAATTTTTGCTTGGAATCGCAGTATATTGCCATAAATACACGGTTCATTGATTGAAAATTACATTTGCTTGATTCCGCCGTGTCACTGGATTATGCAAATTACTTTCAATGCACTGGAGACAGTGATTATCTGTTTTCCTCCTTTTTTATCGCAATGATAGCATACATAATGCCCATTTTTATTGGGAACTGTCGTTTGTCATCGAATAACCTAAAAATCATCGCTTCCTTAATAGCGCAGGGCAATTTTTTAGCCTTGCAACTTCTGCTGATAAACTTCGCCTTTCGTTCTTTTGTGTTCTATTGTGTTTCAATCAATAGATGCGTTCCGCGAATTGTCACTTTAACAATACCATACACAAAAGACTGCGTGATTGACGTCCAAAATAAAGCTCATTTGCATTTTATGAGCGACATGTTTCAATGGGCACGATTTCGTAATGGCTTGTACATGTGGCAGCACTTCACTTCCAGTTCCAGTAGTTATATTATTAGTCTGTACTGGTTCACTGGAGAGATCCTTAAACATATAACCAACATGAATCAGGAAAATGCTGACATTATGTGAGAAACTATGCTTCTTATTAACAGCAGGGACAACATTTGATTCCAAATTAATTCAGCAGAACACCAATTATTGATTTTGCCATTTTTCACCTCCCTCATTTTAGGAAATATCAATATATAGTTTGTGGTGGCTACTTCAAAACTAGTGCATGTATGAATGTTTTCTGAAGACTCCATGTACTGAAGGGGTAAACAGCCAGTAAGTGTTAAGATTAAACATTTTACTGCCGTCTACAAGGTGCTCAGCTACACTGCAAATAAAATGTAGATTAGCCACAAGGGATAAAATGCAGGCCAAAGGTTAAAGTGCATGGATGATTTGCAGCCTGCTATTTGTATATTGAAAGGTACGACTGTGACAAACATGAAACATAATGCACTTGCCTTTGGTTTGTGAAATTTCATTAATCAATTTGTGTTATTTTAGCCATTGGCGTGCTGAATGATGAGACATTTGTTAGCAGTCTGTTTGACATCAATCCAAATGTCATTGGAGAGATGGCATTTTTATTGGACATGCAGAAAGTGGGTTTGAAAAACTGGCAATCCCTGGCTGCACAGTTGGGCATACCAAGGAACGATTTCAAGAGCTTTGAAACTTTGAATCCTACCAGCCCAACGGAAAACCTGTTTGAGCTTTTAACAGTATTTGAACCGCAGATGACCATTGGAGAATTGGTCAGACACTTGGAGACTATACGTAGACATGATGTTATAAATGCCATCAGGAAAAGTGCAAAGGGTAAGAAACTTAATGTGATATTTTATTTTTATAAGCAGTTTTACTTAAACTCCAACACCATACCAGTGTCATTACCAACCTTTAGACATCCTTCTCACAACTCTCATGTCTTGTCAACCATTATTTCAACTTGCCAAATTCTTCATGTTAACCTTGGCTGGAGGTTTGATGATCCTTTTGCTGTGAGTTATTTATAAACATGCTAGAGTTAAAGATTTGGTGGAACAGCTAGAGCAGGCTATTCCTTTGATGGACTCGGTTTTCGGCTGCTTTTAGGAAGATGATTATCTTGATTAAGCCTTGGCCTGAAATGGTGAAGTAGTTAGTATGGTTTGAGATCGAGATCGAGGAACACTATCATTTGCACCTCTTAAATAATTTCGGTTCTGCTTATATGCTGAATGGTATAAAAACTTCTACCTTTTGAGGCAAAAAGATCTTGTTAACCTTGTTTGCATAGGACAGTACTCAGTTAACATTGTCCTCAGCCATTTTTGTTTGGACCGAGCATACTGTCACAATCTTGGGCCAATAACCCCCACAGTCAGTCAGTATTTTCTTTTATAAATAAATAAATAAATAAATAAATTTAATACTTATATAGCGCAAAATTCATTATATGTATATGATCTAATGCGCTTTACAATAAGTTAAAAAATACCAAAAAGAAACTGCGGGGAATATGATAGTTAAAACTACAAAATGGAACAAAATTTATATTTAACAATACACTAAAAAGCAGTAAAAAATCTATATGGTACGTAGTCTAAAAATGCTTAGGCAACTAAGAGTATGCTTGTTTAAAAAGATACCTTTTCAGTTGTTCCTTAAAAATATTTACACTACTTACAGCCCTTAGGCTTTCCGGAAGAAAGTTCCATGAAAATGGGGCAGCTACCGAGAAAGTTCTGTCCCCAGTGGTCTTGGCAGATCTAATTGCCAGGCGAGCTAATAAATTGCTTCTAAATTACGACTATGCCTCTGTCACTGCCTGAAAAAATACATCTCCCCGATAATTTGTTTACATTGTAATTGTTTTAAGAAAATGCCAATCAGCTCTGTAACATTACGCTATCAGGCGTGCAAGCCTTTGTAGTTACATCGCACAATGCTGATTTAGCTCAACAAAGAATAATTGTAACTAGTATTAGCATTTGGCCTTAAAAATAGGGTTTACGTAAATGATTGTATTTCCATTCTGTATAATATAATTCATTGTTGTAAGAAACACAATTCAGTATTGCTTGTGGAGGAGGTATAGTAAACAAGATTGTGAAGGAGACAAAAAATTACACACCCATTTGGATAGATACCGTGCTCTTGATTGTGGAATCAGTGCCAGGAAGACTTTCCCGTACATAGGGTCTTTCAAGCCAGATACTCAAGATATTAGAATACACTGGTTTGTTGCAATTATGGCAGATGCACTGCAGTTGAACCACAGGTCGAGGGACGGACACAGGGTCTACATCAGGCAACTGATCACTAAGGCAGAGGTCCTGATCAAAGAGCGTGAAGATACATGGCACCGCCAAGCCTAACAAGTTAAAGAGACACTAGAAGACCAACTGAAAACTTTGAAATAACTCGAAGATTAGATTCTTCCAATGCTGGTTGAAGTGGCAGGTGTTAAAGACGAGGAGATAACAGAAGGGGTTCAGGTGACAGGAAGGCTTACAGGACAAGTGAATGTTCTTATTTTGTCCCTTGCTGGGCTTCTCGTGCCGAAACCATCATCAAGTTTGACACCACCCCAAGTTGAAAAAATACAAGACCAGCCACCAGGAAAGAGAACAGAGTAAGAGTGAGGCTTCCAAAGCTAGAAGTAAAGCATTTCAATGGACGAATAGAGAAGTGGCAGGAATTCTGGGACTGTTAAAAAAGTGCTATTCGCTCTTACACAAGTCTTTCAAACAAGGACAAATGGTTATACTTGCGTGGCCTTCTTGGAGGACCAGCTAGAACGGCCATGGTAGACATTGACAAACCAGGATATCGCAATTGACTTTTGTGAGGCCAATTGGTAAACCTGTTGCACATAAATGAGCTACTGACAGTGACTCCAGTCTTCAGCGATGAGGATACGACAGGCCTTCGTAAGCTGTATAGTGCCATTGAAAGGAATAACTAATGCAAAAGGGACAATGGAAGACCAGCTGAAAACAAACCTCATTCAGCATGCGCCCTCATGGCAAAAATTTTGAACGATTTTTGCCTCATGGCAAAAACTTTGAACGATTTTTGTGCGTGTTGTAATGATGCACACTCTCACCAAGATTGTCAGAATGTGAATTCAGTGGAGGAAATGAGGCAATCGTTGTGTAAGTACAGTACATGTATTGTATGTGCTAGAAAGGGCCATCCCGCCTATGAATGTACAGTCAACTCTCTCATAGCGACCACTTCTCGTAAGCGACCACCTCCTGTAAACGACCACTTCGTAAACAACCATTTTGTTTCTCAGTTAAATACTGTTTCAAGAGCTCTCTCGTAAGCGACCACCACTCAAATTTCTTAAGGGACCGCGACCACTTTGTACGCCAGAAATTACACATATTCTTTTGTTTTCTGTTTCTGGTAAGCGACCACCCAACATAATCACGTATGATTGCTTATAAATCATTACTCAGAAGTGGCAAAAGTTCAATTTTGATGACGCTTACCTGGACTGCTGACAGATAGCGACAGTTTACAGACAGAGGAGATGGCTATAATTAGATCTGTAGGTAAACGGGAATTGTTACAGTGATTTGTTGCTAAACGAACCATGAACCATGTTATACAATGTTTCATTAGAAGAATGAATACTGTAGATGTGAAAAAAATCAAATAAATTAGTTTCTATTTGCCTAATTTTAGCTGCTAAGGTAATATTTTTATGTAATTAATTAATCAATCCAGTATTAGGCCTAGTTTGTTGATCTTTCCCGTAAGCGACCACCTCCCGTAAGCGACCACTTTGTTGTGCACCAAGGGTGGTCACTTACGAGAGAGTTGACTGTATATCTAAGCTATGCTGTAGCATTTGTATGGGTAAACACCACATTTCAATTTGCAGTAAGGGTGAAAGCACACAGATGGATCAGTTTGACGGCTCCCACCTTGGTGCTTGTGGTGACTCGCCCCATTCCAAACATGCTAGCCATGCCAGTCCTGCCCAACATTAAGGATATGGGGGGACCAATGCATTACAAGTCGCAGGTTCTGCCCTTCTTGTTGGATCAGTGGGGAGGGCTGCCTTACAAACTGTGCAGGCCGTTTTTTAAGGGAGACAGAAAGAATGTGATAGTGAGAGTGTTGTTTGAGGTAGGTAGTCAAAGGTCGTTTATTACCACTGGAGCAGTTCAGTTAGGAGGGCTACATTTAGAAAGAAAGAAGTGGATAGAGATGGTTTGAGAGGATTGTATGGGTTAGAAGTGTTTCCCTTATATGGGGTCCCTAGTATTATGCAAACAAGAAACGGGCACATTGAAGTTAGCCAGACATAACTAAATGATGACATCAATGAAATCAATGAGTAATCAGTAGGTAATCAATGGTTAATCAGTTGATTAGTCATTGTTTAACCCATTAACGACCGAGGCCTCCAAAACCGCCCGAGATTTCCGTATCTTTGCGCTTGGTTCCTGTCTCCCCTAGACGGGATAATTTTGTCCTCTATTGTTCTAATTGTCTTTGGAAAAGAACGACCAATCAGAATCTACCGTCTGCGCATATAATTTTAGGTCTTAGGGGGGTCTAGACACAAAAAGACAAAAAGGATTTTTTGTCTTCCCAAAAATATCGGATTTCAGCCATCATGGCGGGCCACGTGCTTCAGGCTTAAATATTCAAGACGCCAATTTTGCACTTTCGGAAGGAAAACACACCTTTTCGAAACGGTAAATCAAAAGACGAACTTCTAAGGAATACTTGTCAGTTTCAACAGCGGAAATCCAAGTATTAACAGCGAAGAAATTATGCTTCGAGGAAAATTTCTGGTTTTACCGAGGCGACGAGCCGGCAGACATCTCAAATCGTTATTTTCGCCATGGACTCTCTTGGTAATGTTCGAGTGTTTCTCGCAATACAACTCACAAAGAATCACAGGTTTGATTGTGAATTTGTACTGAAATACTATTCTAATTGATCAATTCTTCGTATTTCGAACAGTTTTTACAAAATTTTTGAAAAACTTGCTCTGCACGGGTTGATAAATTTGCCTCAAAATTGACTCGCAATTCCTTCAAATCGCTTGCGAGTCGGTTGCCTCGCAGCAAAAATTATACGCATTTCCTTCTTAGACCTATACAAAGACTTATTTGAATAAATTTTTCATTTAGGAAAGCTTTATTGCCTGTTTTTCTTTCTATTTTCATTGACGAAACGTGACGACTGCCAAATCTTGCATAAACAAACACGTCTTCTCGAGAGCAGATCAAATTACTGCCATGTGACGCGAGGATCAAATTTTATCAAAATTTTCGACATTTTTATCTTCAGGTTTGTTTTTTGGGTAATCGTTAATTTGCAGCTAGGGTATTTAATTCGACAATTAGAAATTCTAGCTATTCTAGACCAAAGGAGTGCTGTTTCTTTGACCCAGTAAGTTGTCTATTTTTACTGCACATCAGGTTAATTATTAACAATATGGTAATTTGTGAAATTTTCGGAAAGCACGCGGGCTGTAATGGGTTATTGTAGTTATTCATTACTCAATGAATAATCGATGAGTAATCGATAGGCCACAAAAATTTTCAGTCATCAATTAGTCATTGATTGCATCGGTTAGTCATAGATGACATCCATAAGTCATCGATCTAATCTTGTGGCTACATAAACCATACCAAATTGAAAATAAAGAAACAAAAAGCAGAAAAACTTGTCGAAAATTTTTGCGTATATCTTCCGGACTCTGATAGCCAGGAGAGTGAGACAGACAACTCGACCTTCTGAATAGTTATTTCCTTTTCAGTAATTTTATTGTCTATCAAATCAATTTTATGCATGCCCTTTCGTTTTTCTCATAGATGGCCTATACATTGTAATAGACTAGAGACGACTCTTGGATTCCTATGAATTCAGTTACATTCCCTGTTTAACCATAGATACACAATTCCGTGTGGACGTTCCTCCAGTTCACCATCTTTTGCTGTAGCAGGTGGTTGATTTAGACAAAGTGCTCCTTGTTCTTGCCACTGTTGGTCCAGATGCTGATGACTTCTTCTGGAGAGAACTCCTTTACACTGGGACTGGCAGTTGACACAACCATCAAATCTTGCAATGTTTCCTGCAGCTTCATGTTGGTTTTCAGGTTTGGTTTGATCCCGATCATTGCAGAAAAGGACCTCACACGATGCAGTTGCAGTCGACAAGACCATCATGATCTCTACAATTGGAAGGATGTGCCTTAGCTTGTCAGGCTTGTTTTTTAACAGTGACGAATACACTTCATATGGACGTAATTTGCTTTGTGCTGGCTGTGAGAACAAGAGTGTCAAACCCAGCTACTGATCTAGAGAACTATTCCTTGTCTCATCTGTAAGGACCCTGGCAAAGTGATCAAAGTTTTGGTCCTGGCAAAGTTTTGATTTCTTTGTCACCATGATGCAGCAAATCACTTCTACTATGGTTCCAAAACCTGAAATCGACACTTGAAAGCAAGTTATGGGTGAAGGTTTAGAGACTGAAATCAGACGTCTGTCTAGTTGATGTCACTGAGAAGTTTGTTAAAGTCTCCCTCAGTGTTTACACCAGAATTTGACAGCCTCACATCTTGGTCGCCATTCTTTCTACATTTGAAGTTACTGCTCTGGGTGTCATAGTTGTTTCAAAAGGATTTGTTACACTCTCCACCATTTCTCTTTAGATCCTGCAGCTTCAGCTTCACCTTGTCAATTTTGCAAATAATGTCTGTGATGAACAGGTCTTCGTTTTGAAACTCTCTCCAAAGCCTTCCAAGTACTGCCATCTAATCTATCATGTAGTGCAACAACGTGACAAAACATTCTGTCTTCAATTCTCTCAGCAGCCCTTTTGCCTTGGCTCCATCATTGCCTTTGCCACTTGTTGTTTTCTCAACTTATTAAAGAGTTACAGCTTAGTGCTTCTAGAGTGCCAGTAAAGCTGTGAGTTTACTTGCTAACTAATGGATAGCTTTCACACCATATCGAACCCTATCCCCGTCAAGAGCTTCACTAATTTGTGACAGTTCTCTTCTCAGCTTCAGCGAATAAAAATAAAGCTTTAAACTCCTTTTACTGTATCCTCAAATTTGCTGTAATAAGACACTTCTTTAATGGCATCTGTTACCACTAACTCAAGATTGCGTGCAATGCAGTCAGTTGTAACATGGTGATTTCCAATCCTGCTGTTTCAGTCGAGTTACAATTCTGGTGCTTTTACCCATCCTCAAAGCTGCAAGATCAAAATTCGAACCCACTGTCACTCCTACACATGAAAGGGCTTTGTCTATCCTTCCCATAACACCTACCGAAATAATTAGCAATAACTAAAGAAAAAATGGCAAGACATTTCAACACATCCTAAGGAAATGAAGGGATGATTTCGTTCTTGTGTTTCTTGTAACAAAAGTAAAGACACTTGCTTAGGGGCAATTTTTTATTCTGTAAACACTATTAATTCCACTTTTTTAAAACACTGGTGCTGGGACTTTCTTTCTGCAAAGAAGGCGCAAATAAGCACGGGAAGGAACTTATTACCGGCAACATTACGTAATGAAAGCAACAAGTTGTTTGCAAATGGTTTTCACCACGGTATTGTGGATATGTGTTCTACAAAGTTTGATAACGCTGTAAGGTTTGAATGGTTTGTAAGGTTTCTTAACCCTACCTAGACCAGGCTTTTTTTTTGTCTTCTGGGGCCGGTGAGCGGGGGGGAATTCTGCCCCCTCCATAACTTTGCAGTATAAAAGCTATAAGAGTGAGACTTGGAGGATAGATAGTACATCAAGAGATGTCTCCTTTGAGGTCTGCAATGCGAAGTGATGATGTTATATAACAAAACTGCCTGTAAAAAATGGTAGCCATGGTAATGTGAAAGTTAATAAACACCAACTGACCACATTGAATTTTTCCTAGATAAATTTCTGAAAAAGTCCTGAAGTTTCAGGGGGTTTGCTTCTCTTTTGATTGATTCAGTGTTACCATTTTAAAATGTGTTCATAAAGCATGTTGATAGTTTTGGCTATCGTTCTATTCAACATCTGCCAAGGATGTGTGAATTTGATGCGACACCGGTTTCCCACCCGTTTTTGTCTCAGTAAGCTTAATAAAGATAAAATACCACAATTTCCCCCCTCACTTTACATTGTCTTTGTTGAATGCTTGGTTTAGTCATCACGGCAACCTCCCACTGAATGACGTGCCTGTTGTTTAGGGTCTGTTCACAGAGGGTAGTCAGAGGTCTGGCCAAGGTATCCCTAAGTGAATGTAGGAGATTAGGTGATAGGCCATTAGGGTCTGTGGTCTTATTTATATCAAGCCTGTTTAGTTGTTTTGTTGTTTTTTTTTTTTTCGATATTTTTTGCATTCTCATGCTCATCTATGAAAAATGCAAAAAAAAACTTCGCCATTACCCAGCCATCTTGACCTCACACTTGGTCAATAACCCATATTTACTGATATGAAACTCGGTTAAGCGTGTGGTTAATTTAGATGTGTATGACACCCAGACTGAGTCATCCTTTTTTGAGACTTGCATCAGATGAGTGATTACTGTCATGTTGTCTTTATAGCCGAAGATTTGTTGATAAGTGACTTGATGGAAGACTTCGACGTTATGGATGAAATTTGTGATATGTTAAATCGGAAACCACGCACCAACAAAGTCTCAGGATGGAGGCGCCTTGCAGAAAGCTTCAGCTTTCACAAGGACGTCTTAGATGATCTTTCACCCCAACAAGAAGACCTCATAAGTCCTACAGAGGCACTTATACGTCATCTTGGGAGTTGGAAGCCATACTTAACAATAGCAGACCTCATTTGGGCCATACACCAGATTCACAGAGATGATGCCTTAACTGTGATGAATGGTTACCTCCCAGGTAGGAAGCTATAAAGAGTGAGTATTGATGAACTAGTAGGTAAATATATCAATTTGTTATATAGCTGCAACTTTTTCCCCAACAGCACGCGCTCTCATTGGTTACTTCAAGGTCTCGTGACATCTAACAATCAAACTGTTGCCTGTCAAAAATATCTGCGCGGGCAACATTGCAAAATCAATGGCGTCAGAAGGTAACAGTTCACTGTTACCCGCAAATGTTGACTGACAACCACCGTTGCACGTGAACTGAGCGTGATTGAAGGTGGCATGCTGATAACCTTTGACTGCTAGCCTGTTTTTCAAAGTCATCTACTTTTTTTACTTGCAATGGTGACTTCTTCACGGTTTGCTGATTTGTTCTGACAATTAATTGCCGGCCTTGTAGAAGAGAAAGATTCCAAAAACACAGTTAGCGACAAAAACTGCCTTTTCCACATTAAAAGCCCTCTGTGGAGAAAAATGTCCTGAGAAAGACCAAGGTTTTAACGAAATTCCTAAAGAAGAACTAAACAAACTCCTTGTGGACTGTTACCCAAAGGAAGGAATAAAAATGGAGGAAACTACAAGAAGAGAGCACTAACAAGCATTCACTTTGGCCTGCAACGATATTTTATCCTGAAAAGAGGATTTAACATCACTGCCGACGATGCTTTTAAACAGTCTAATGAAGTCTTTGAAGAAGTTGTGGTTCAACTTAAATGACAAGGGTTTGCCAAAGTCGACCATCATAAACCAATAAAGAAAGAGGACGTGGCAGAAATCTATTCTTCATATGATCAGTCATCACCAAACCCTAAGGCACTGCAGCACTTTGTTTGGTTTAACATCATATATCAGCTTATTCAAAGAGGAAGAGAGAACCTTCGCCTTCACATGAAACAGTCATTTGCAGTCAGAGTTGACAGGACCGGATGAAAACATCTCTACCAGGAGCTGGATGAACTCGACTTAAACCACAGGCAAAACGATGACCCATTTGACTCTTCAGGGGATGGAAGAATGTACGAAAATGAGAATAATCCAAAATTATACCCAGTAACGGCATTTGAACTATATTTATCAAAACTCCATCCATCACTGAACTTGCTGTGGCAAAGGCCTAAGGCCCATGATAACTTCAGTGAATGTGATAGTGTTTGGTACTTCAATTCGCCTTTAGGTAAGACTATTTCTGTTGATTGTAACCTCTCTGAAGAGTATACTAATCATTGCATAAGATCAACAGCAGTATCAGTTCTCGATAACAACGTTGAAGCTTGGCATATTATGCGTGTGTCTGGGCACAAAAGTGAGAGTAGCATAAGGTCTTACAGTCGACAACTAACGGAATCTAAAATGAGAGAAATATAACAAACTTTAACTTCTGCCTGTGCCCAAGGTAACACTGAAATTGTTCCGTTGAGAGCTGAAGTTGAGCAAAGTAAGCTTAATGTGCCAAACGTGCAAAATACCCCTGTGCTAACGCATAATTTTGCTACCAGTAGTAGTCAAGAAACAGTTTACATTGACAAACAATAACATTAGCTCTTTGACCGATGTACCACGCGCTCTTTTTGACCTTATTTACATTTTATATATGCAGTGATTCTCTAGGTAATTTTTAGCTGAAAAGCGAGAATCTTTTATAGAACGCTGTAAACAAATCGGCAAACCGATACGATTTTGGTCACTAGTGAAAACTTTCTTCTGCAGCTTGTGACTGGTCATACGGTATTTTTCACTAGTGAGAAGAATCGTACAACCAATCAGATTGCGTGTACTCTGCAACCCATCATTTTTAACTCGGGAATGCGCGTGTGCGCAATGAACGAGTTATAGCCATGGTGGGGTTATCACTTGGTTGGTTGATTTGGTTGTTAACTTTCGGGCATGCACAGTGAATGAGTTTTAAATTCAATTCGTGGAAAAAGCATGAGAAAATTTTTTCACAGCACATCAGAATAATTTGACGATCATTTAGTGCAAGAATGGAGGTTTTTCATTAAATCTGAGCAAAGTGATCAGTTTTTTCAGTGTTTCAGAAAGTCCGGGGTCAGTCTTCAGTCTGTAAAAGAATAATTTGACAATCATTTTAGTGCAAGAATGGAGCTTTTTCTTTGAATCTGAGCAGTCATAGGTTTTTTCGTTTTCCCACAAAGTGCTGTCTTAAATTCAATTAGTGAAGTGTCAGCATGAACTTTGAATAAAAAAAACGTGAAAAATTGTAATCAGCACATCACAATAATCTTATTCAATCTGTAGAGAATAATTTCACAATCATTTATTTTAGTGCAAGAATGGAGATTTTTCATTAAATCTAAGCAAAGTTATAAGTTATTTGGTTTTTCCACAAAGTGTGTTGTCTTAAATTCAATTAGTGAAGTGTCGGCATGAAGTTTGAATTAAAAAACACGTGAAATGTTTTAATCGGCGCATCAGAATAATCTTATTCGATCTGTAGAGAATAATTTGACAATCATTTTAGTGCAAGAATGGAGATTTTTCGTTAAATCTTAGCAAAGTCATAAGTATTTTCGTTTTTCCACAAAGTCTTAGGCAAGTGAAATCTCTAAATCATTTCAAGCAATTGTTAAACTATCATTTTGGTTAATTAAGTTAGATACACGGCATTCATGGAAAACAGGTGTAGTTTAGTGTAATTATGAGTAAGACTTTTTAGATACGTATTTATAGTTATTAATATTGTCATGTAGTTGTATTTTATATTGTACCAAACCCTGATGGATTTTTACCGTGTTAAAATAAAAATTTGAGATTTGAGATTTGAAGTGCGGTGAACTTTGAATAAAAAAACACGTGAAAATTTTTTAATTGGCACATCAGAATAACCTTATTCAATGAGTACGGAATAAGTTTACGATCATTTTTATAGCACAAGAATGATTATTTCTCGTTACATGATCGAGCAAAGATATAATTTCTTTTAGCTTTCAAGTTAGTGTCTGTAGCCATCTTAATTTCAATACTGATGTGTCATCTCTATTCACGTGTTGGCTCACAGGAGCCTTTGATTATTTGACAATTCATTTTGCAGGAAATCTCAGTACATGTATAATAAATTCATATACTAACTGTTAGTGGCTAATGTGGGCCTTTCAGTGGCAATGACATATAAAGAATAAACACAATAAGAAATGCATAGACAAACATGAAATTTCACTATGACAACTTTTCAATCAGTGAATATAAATATATGAAACATATGTTTTGAACTGCGGGTGAAAGATCAAATAGAAGAAAGATCTTCACTGTTAGTACGCAACTTAAGCAGTTGCAAAAAGAAAGCCTGAGAAAAATTCAGGCTTGAACGGGACTCGAACCCGTGACCTCTGCGATGCCGATGCAATGCTCTACCAACTGAGCTATCAAGCCCATTGGGAGCTGGTCACATTGTGAGTTTGTAATATGCCCATGAAGGATGAATAAATGAATGTAAATACATGAAACATATATTTTGAACTGCGGATTAAAGGTCAAACAGAAGAAAGATCCTCGCAGTTAGTACGCAACTTAAGCAGTTGCAAAAAGAAAGCCTGAAAAAATTGAAAAGGACACTCCTTGCAGGGTGACGGAATTGCATTCACCAAGAGAAATTTCTAAAGAGAGCAGCAGTTTATGACCTCTTATGTTTCTTTGCACGTATTGTAATCAGGTCACAGTTGTTAATGCAGAAAGCTTGGCTGGAAGCAAAGGATTGGAACGAGTTGTTGCCAACACATCATCAGCAAGAATGGAGTAAGTGGTTTCGAGAGTTGGATGACCTTGAACTTGTTAAACTCCCATGTACGTTGTGTGTACAAGGATGGCAATGTCACTGCTCAATCAATTATGTCAAAGTCTAGGCTTGCACCATTAAAAGCAGTTAGCATCCCCAAATTTGAACTTCTGTGAGCATTCATCGGATTGCGACTGACAAGGTAAGTTTATTCAGCTCTCAAGATATGTACACATGAAGTGATGTACTGGATGGACAGTGTGAACGTGGGGCACTGGATTCGTGGTCAAAGTAGAGAACATAAGCTGTTCATAGTCCATTTATTAGTTTCCTGCTCTTGATCATTGGCACTATGTTCCTACGGATGCAAACCCCCCAAACCATGGAACAAGAGGCCAGACACTAGACGAGCTGGCAAGTGCTGATCTGTGGTGGAATGGGCTCAAATTCCTAAAGAAGTCAGAAGAGGATTGGCCAGGGTGTAAGTTTGGTAAGCCAACATCAGAAGAGAATCTAGCATTGAAAGGAGCTAGAGAAACAGCCGCAAATGAGGCTACTAGCTGTCAGATCACCGATGGAGGTCAAGAGAATCGTAGTTATGATAATGTTGGTGTGGAGGAGGTTTGGCAGTTGAGCCCCTCAGGATACCCAAAATGGTACCGCGTCAAACCAAAAGGGGAACTGGAGCTCAGGTTGTTTTTAGTTCAGGTGACAGAGTGATTGCACCGATTTATAGCAAACTATAGGAAACCAGCCGATCGAAGAGAGAGAGGCGAACTTAAGTCATTGGAGCTTCAAAACTTTGAAGAATTCATCATTAGGGAAATACAAGCAAGTATGTGTATACATGGCAGAGATGGATCCATTGAGATGGAACAAGCAAATCCAGATAGGAAGCGCACTAGCACCATTTAATCCAGTATCAAATAATGAAATTTTGAGATCAAACACAGGACTACAATATGTGGACAAACCTTCTTTAGGAAGTCAACTGCTTCCAACTGGAAATTGTATCCTCTCTGGACGGCGATGCATTGCTTAATGCTTTTGTCAGGATGACTGTGTCGAGAGGATGGCTGCAGCAGATGTTAAGTGATAATAGGGCAAACTTTGTAAGTTCGTCAAGGCAACAACAAGACCTGGTCTATCACTACAAGATACAACAGGTGACCTCCAGTAAGGGAGTGAGCTGGAGATGGAATCTGCCAGCTACACCAAACTTTGTAGGAGTCTTTGAATCTATGATAAAGTCAACCCACCTTCACTGGAGTAGAAAGCCTACAGAACTTTAGGCCCCTTATAGCTGTGAGTGATGACCCTAATGACGAACTTGTCCTGACTCCAAACTAGTTTCTGATTGGACAAATGGGAGGCAGCTTTGCACCAGAGAGTGTCAACACTGTGCCATTTAACCCAAGGAAGGTTGGAGGACAGCCCAAGAGCTCACAACACACGTGTGTGTCAATGGTGGATGAAAGGGATTTACTGCAGATTGGACCAAGACCAAAGTGGTACTTCCCTTACCAACAACTTACATGTGGGAGATGTTGTTGTGGTTATTGATCCCAGTACAGTGCGACAAGAATAAAAAGAAGGGTGTATCATACAGCCATATCCCGGTCCTAATGGGCTTGTCATGTGGTGGACGTCCAGGTTAATGGCAAGGCCTTAAAACAGCCAATAACTAGAATCTCCTAACTGAAGGACACTGAAGCGAAGACGCATGCACACAAAAAACCAGTGTTTGAGTGACCAATATCCAAATTAATGTGTAATAAGGACACTACTGAGAACTGATTAGTCAAGTCTAAGCTGAGGCCGATTCACAGTTATTCGAATTTCAGCTCTCCTCAATTTGCTGCAATTCAGGAGAGGCAGAAATGTAAAGAATATTTCTTTTTGCACGGCAAATGATGTCAGCCCCTCATGGAATATTTAGTAAGTCATGTGACCTTGTAGGTTTTTGGTGGTGTTCAGTATGGGGATTTCAGCACCAAGGAGTGTATGAACTGGCTTTTACCTGAATTAAAATCGTTGAGTTTGTTTCAGTTGGTTTTGGAATAACATCCAATAGTCAGCCAACTGCTGGCCTACACATTTGTCAACAATTTTAGTGGTCAACAGCCGGTAAAGTGTGGTTAACTTGTTTTTTTTTTTTTTTGACTGATCAGTGACTTGTTGGCAAGTTGTTGGTGGACTATAAGAATCTCTCCAATAAAACTAGCACAGTAATAGTCTATAACATGAGTTAATATGTTGAACAAATGAGCAGGCGAAGGTTTGACTTGAAAATTTTTTCGTTAAGATCACGTCAAGATCTGTCAAACTGAAGCTGTTGGCCATGTGGTTAAGAGTCATAGTCAGTAACTTTCAAGAATCCAGCAACAGAAGCAAAAATTCGAATTTCTTTTTATTTGCCCCAAAAGACCCTTTTGGTGAACTATTTTCAAAACTAATGTTCAAAAGTTCCAGCGAATTTTTATTTTGGCAAAAATTGGTAAGTTCGAAATCGGCCTAAACAGGCTTGATGGCCCGATTGAAATTATGCAAATTAGTACATTTTCAAAACTCTTGTTCAAGACAACATGTTTTCTCGAGTAGATGTTTTCAACAATCGTTTTTAGATCCCTTGTGCTTGCTTTCAAGCTATATTTTATCTCGACCTGAACATTCTTACATTTGAAGTTGCCCACGTAAAGAATACAATGTTTGCTATTCCTTAGATAGAGCGATTTTTGCCATATTTCAGATGACCATATCATTGGGGCTATACGAATATACTGGTAATAAAAAAAACTTTTTTGAACGGGCAATTGTTGTTATTTATCATGTTGAAATATTTAGTTTGGCCCGTGAAAAGTGAGCGCGCTAGGTCGCAATGTGTGGAATGCACTTTGACACAATTCACCATTTACATCTAAATCTTTTTCTATCAAGAACCTTCTAGAAAAGCAGGATAGAAAAGTATTCAGTAAGGTATCTGGCATAAAGCGACACCCTCTAAGGGGACTATTACCCAAGAAGAAAGTATCGACTTACAATTTAAGGAATCAAACAAGTCAGTATCCGAAAGTTAATACAGATAGATTCAAGAACTCTTACGTTAATAGACTAATTTTTAAATACAATTTGGCTATGTAGGTACTTTTTACTCAAATACTCAACTACCAGTGTGACATAAGATATGTATTTTTTATCTTGTGAAGAAATAAAGACTTTTATTATTATTATTATTATTATTATTATTTCAGTAGTTCATGTTTCTCCTGTTACTTTGCACGTGTCAATACAGTTCACAGAAGCTTTTAGATGAAAGCCAAGGTCTCTGGTTTCATCTCATGTTTTTATAGACGTAAATAACTAGCTTTAAACTTGAGTGCTCCCAATATTAACATTAAGTTATCAAATGATTCTTTTCAGGTGAAATTTTCGAGTTTATATTGAGACGTTCAAGCGAGATCAAAGAGCCGCTCCCAGGGAAATACCTTGAAATCAGTGAAATTAATACCCTGTGTCTCATATCATCCTACACTTCCAAACTACCGTTATTTTTAAGCTAGAGAGTGTAAATGCTCCCTTTTTACGTGACCTTAACCAGAATTTGCCTAAAATATTACGAATGAAGTCCACCGGAAAAAAAAACTGAAAAAATCGCACACGGACATAAAGGTCAACATCAGCCATTTCTCGACTTGACGTATGGATGAAACGCGTCCGTTGTTTTACTTTTGTATACAATTATGACCAGAAAGTAGAAACAACAAAATCTTTTTTATACCCATCTTTATAAATACACTTCCCAATCAAACTTTGTTTTTCTGTGTGTTTGTCGAAAATACTAAAGAATAGTGCAACATTGTTACTGACTACTTGACTCATTCAATCACAATCAGATAACACAACTGAAAACTAGATGTAAAGAAATACTCTTACTTGGCTGCAATCATCGTTACTCACATTATATCTGGCTGGCGACATCAGAACATTACTGTAGTCCTTAAACAACATAAAGGGCACGCAAAAAATCACTGGCCAGATACTTCAGCTTTGTGATAGTTAATTTCCGCGTAATAAGGTTACTATTGCACGGTAACAAAATAGAATAAAACATTGCTTACCATTACACTTGTTATTATCCTCCATGGTGAACAAAGATTAGCTGCACGACTACGTGGTCTTTACCATCGCAACTTTCCATATCGCTACATTCCGTCAGAGTTTCTAAGATTTTCCCACGCATTTATTAAACTGCAAAGAGCGGATTCATGTGCATGTGCATGTGCAAGCAAAGAAAACACGTAAAAGGTGTAAAAGGAAAAAACTCGGGAGGAAAAATTCGCCGGAAATTAAGCAAAATCGAGGGAAACTTTTCTAAGAGTGCCAATTTATAAAAACGATACTAATAATCAATACTAATAATCGATAGTTCCGAAAATGTTTGTTCTGTTTTTCAAATAATTACTCACATCGACAGGTTACATCTGACTGGGTCTCCGAGGATGCATTACGGCTGGCCGTTCCATATGATCGGCAACAATCCCTCCATTGCTGAAAACAGTATTTTAGGTATCGAGAGCGATCGTCTGTGATGGAAAGAATAGAGATATTTGTATCGCCAGGCTTCGATATGATCACGGCGACTGATCCGTCAAGATCGGTAGCCATCATAAAGAAACCTTTACTCTTATGTTTGCGAACCCCTTGCACTTATATCGCTTGTATCATTTATGGTTAGCGGACAGTTCTGTTACATTCAGGTTTTGTTATTAGCTACTCGGAAAATACCCCTAAACTTGATCGCCACCCCCTTTTTTGTTTAGTCTTTCAGCAACGATGCTTCTTTTATTTATCAGCTGGTATAGTGTTTTGTGGTGGATTTCTTTGCTAAATAAATTTAGAGCCTTGGGTACTTCCATGCATAAAAGTGACGCAAATGCTCATGTGAAGTTTTGAAAACAACCTCCTAAGAGTGGCCTAATTTTTTGGCTGTGGGTTCTTACTTATTTTTACCCTTAAAAGGTACGAAAGAAAAATAATCATTGTCTGAGCTTTATAAAGCAATGGCATAGGTCCCTAACACTTCTTTTACCCAAACATGTAACCCCCTGGGTGTAACTAGGCAGATATTAAAACTGAACTCCAGAAAAAGAGTGCCCACTTATTGCTATTGCTTTTTAAAGTCTTTTCGATCCCTAACTTATTATTTTACCTTGCCTAGGATTAGAAATATCTTTCTTTAGTCTGTTTGTAACTCGCAACTGGCAACTGGCAACTGGCAACTGGCAACTGCAACTCGCATTCTTCGCAGACCCTGTCGTAAATACTGAAGAATAGTGCAACATTGTTACTGACTACTTGACTCATTCAATCACAACCGGATAACACGACTGAACACTAGATATAAAGGAATACTCTTATTAGTCTGTAATCATCATTACTCACATTATATCTGGCTGGCGACATCACATCCCCGAGGCAAGGCTGAAAATTGTCTCAAATTCCGCATATTAGAGATTCAAAGTTGTGAACAACGCAAATAACTTTCATTGCATGACAAGTGAAATGTGATACTCAAGCATGCGCAAAGCACAGGAATAAACTGTCAATATTTGCGCTTGTGATGACAGTGCGAAAATAATTTTTGAAATAACAACAAGAAGAAATTGAGGCAAGTCAAGGTCTGCAAGGTATATTTAATGGACTGAAACGATAATCATGTAGTTTTCCTTCCTCGAGATCCACCCTGTGTTGTCTGTGCCGGATTCTCATCGATAACATTACAGGAAAAGTAAAACCGAAATTAATTTAAATCAAGTCAACAAATGAAGAACTTTCAAAACCTCAATGCGGTGTTTCAATACTATCCTCAAATGAAAAGTTAATATATTAAGGAGAGTGAAGTTTGTCTTTCCCCATGGATCAACGCTCGAAAGATGCAGATCAAGCTCAAAAGATGCGCAAGATTTTGCAATGTGTTATACGGTTAATCAATGCAATAAGGACGTTCACCATGACTAGTTAACTTGTTCCTCGTGTAGCGAGGTTAATAAATTTGTTGGACCGAAGGCCAGCGCTCAGGAGCTAAGCCGCGCGAATTCGAGCCGAAAATATGTATATATATATATATGTATATGTATATGTATATGTATATGTATATGTATATGTATATGTATATGTATATATATATATACTTATATTCTGGGTAGAATGTGTTTCGTAGAGCGCTCAATTCGTTGATTGAAAAGCAATGTATAATTCTTGACAGAAGTTCAGGCTTCAGGAGTTTTCATCGTTTATTGCAACAATACTGTTTCGTATGGTTCGAAGTTATCGGACCACACATCAGGCAATATTTAACGACTTGATGAGTGTGGTCAGATAACTTCGAACAATACGAAACAGTATTGTCGCAATAAACGATGAAAACTCCTGAAGCCTGAACTTCTGTCAAGAATTATATGTATATATATCTAGATATCTGTGAAGATGTCCAGCAACAACAGTGCGCAAACAAAGATTGAATGATGTCAGACAAATAAAAGGTTGCTAGGCAGCAACAGGTTGGGAGACATGCTGGTGTCAGACGGAGTTTGTTGGTGCAAAATTTGCATACATCGGGAAAGTTTTCCGTTCAGTGCCGGATTAGATTTCACTGGATGGAAATATCTCTGCAGAATCTTTACCCTTTCTTCCAGAAACGTTTTTGTGAAAGATTGCATTGAAGAAATTACATGTTTTGTGTCCGCGGTAAAATAATTTTCCGTGGGAAATAAATACATCGAACAGGACAGCGCTGCACGCCCGTTGTACATTTTGTCGTGTCAGAAAATAGATTTCAACCGCAAACGAGCCTGTGGAACTATGAAAAGACCATGCTCATCAAAATAGTTGCTTTGTTTAGAAACCTTCTAATCTCCTCATTTGATGCTTCAATATGAGTAAAGAGGGCTTTCCACCCAGCCCTAGGTTTGCGAGGTTTTGCGATCAAGTCACGTTTTTCTAGTTAAAATACAATTGCAATCAAACCTAGCTTTAATGTCTGTTTGAGATGAGTCAAATGATGAGAGTTTAATCTTCATTTATAGTCCGACTTAAGGGAATTTAAATGCTCTTGTCTGCAGTCCAGATATTTGTAGTAGATCACATGTGAAGGTATCAGATTCTTTGTTAAGCAAGCAAAACTTTTTGTCCCCTCCTTCCTCAATCGTTTTCAACTAGTCTAAGCCAGTTGTCAGTCGACTCAGGTTGCGTGACAAGTATTATCGGCGTTACACCAGTAGGACAAGTCCCAACGTTTGCCCATAAAAAGAAAAAAATGAAGTAGAAATAAATTCCAAAATAAGAAAGAGGAAGAACCTAAACAAAACCACCCCAACTGAGATTTTTCCTTTGTTTTGTTTCGTTTTATTTTCTTTTGTTGCGTTTTTGCTATTATTTGGTGGGATATAGGTGGGAAGGGAGATGGGATGGGAGCTGGAACATGGCAGTCAAAACTCAAGTTGACCAGAAGCATAGAGCAAATACATTTGGTGATGATCATTAACAAACACGCTACTAAGTATAGCTTGCAGGTTCCCTCCCTTTCAGAAAAAGTCGAGAGAGGTAGGTTTCTGAAACTCCTCTTTTATGTCTACCAGGCAATCCACACTTATGTCTATTGCTCACTCGAAAGTAATGGAATCTACTTTCAGAGAAATAAGCCTCTACGTAGCTTAATGGTCAAATTTATGAAAGGTAATTGAACCTAAATTGAGGACGCATCAGCACCTGAAAGAGGTTGAAATTTTTTAGATCTTATTTTCTGGCGCTTGCACTGGTTTCAAGGGACAAGGGACACGACTGGTATTTCTCAGATTTTCATGTTCGGTCAAAGGGATGGTGTTATCAATCTCATACGGACATCACTGTTGAACTGTGACATTGTCATTGTTAAATCTTCCTGACAAGACCAGTGAGAGTATCTTTCAAACCTTTGTACCATAGTCTAGTGATTATTCAATTTATAGTGGTCTTTATATGGCATTGGTTGAAAATATAACTTAATTACGAGTTCCAATTGGATTAGGTTAACCCACAGTCAAGTATTGGCAATGAACAATGATTCTTTGCTGTTTATTCCGAGGTCACCCTTCATCAAAGATTTCTGACTTTTCCACTTCTCCAACGAAGGCCATGATTTCTTCACTTTTCCTTTTAGTTAATTTCGGTTTTTATACTTTGAGGAAAATAAAGGTTGTTGTTGTTGATGGGAATCTGATACAATCCCTGGAGGGTGGAAGACATGATTTTCGTTTCATCCGGCAATCAAATATACCTTGCAGACCTTGCCTTGCCTCAATTTCTTCTTGTTGTTATTTCAAAAATGATTTTCGCACTGTCATCACAAGCGCAAACATTGACATAGTTTATTTCTGTGCTTTTCATGCGCTTGAGTATCACATTTCACTTGTCACGCAATGAAAGTTATTCGCGTTGTTCAAAACTTTGAACCTCTAATATGCAGAATTTGAGACAATTTTCAGCCTTGCCTCGGGAATGTGATGTCGCCAGCCAGATATAATGCGAGTAACGATGATTGCAGTCAAGTAAGAGTACTTCTTTATATCTAGTTTTCAGTTGTGTTATCTGGTTGTGATTGAATGAGTGAAGTAGTCAGTAACAATGTTGCACGTACTATTCTTCAGTATTTTCGACAAACACACAGAAAAACAAAGCTTGATTGGCAAGTGTATTTATACAGATGGGTATAGAGAAGATTTTGTTGTTTCTACTTTCTGGTCATAAATGTATACAAAAGTAAAACAACGGACGCGTTTCATCCATACGGCAAGTCGAGAAATGGCTGATGTTTACCTTTATGTCGGTGTGCGATTTTTTCAGTTTTTTCTTCCGGTGGACTTCATTCGTAATATTTTAGGCAAATTCTGGTTAAGGTCACGTAAAAAGGGAGCATTTACACTCTCTAGCTTAAAAATAACGGTAGTTTGGAAGTGTAGCATGATATGAGAGACAGGGTATTAATTTCACTGATTTCAAGTTATTTCTCTAGGAACGGCTCTTTGATCTCGCTTGAACGTCTCAATATAAACTCGAAAATTTCACCTGAAAAGAATCATTTGATAACTTAATGTTAATATGGGGAGCACTCAAGTTTAAAGCTTGTTATTTATGTCTATAAAAACATGAGATGAAACCAGAGACCTTGGCTTTCATCTAAAAGCTTCCGTGAACTGTATTGACACGTGCAAAGTAACAGGAGGAACATGAAGTACTGAAATGGTGACTTGTGTCAAAGTGCATTCCACACATCTCGACCTAACGTGCTCACTTTTCACGGGTCAAACTAAATATGTGACCGTGCACGGGAAAACGTACCTTAACGCTTATCCGTTAAACAGGCAAAAGCGTTAAGCATCCGTTAGTCATCCGTTATAAAGTTTTCTTAAGAACGTTAGAGGCGTAAGCCCAACCGTTAGACGTTAGCATCGGGCCGTTAGAACGGATAGTGCAGCCGTTAGCAAAAGACATGTATCCGTTAGCCGTTAGCATCAGACCGTTAGACTGGACAGCATAACTGTTAGCAAACAATCTGTATCCATTAGCACGGCTAGAGAAGCCGTTAGGATCCGTTAGAATAAACCAGCACCCGTTAAACGGGTAACGATTCCGTTAGAATAGCATGACACGCGTTGAAGTAGAATGTGGTCGCCTAAACACAGTGTGAAACGAGAGCCTAACGGAGGGTGGCTCTTGTAGTTGGCTTCCATTTAGTTCAAAACAATCATGAGATGTAGCTAGGAACGCGGGAACTATCTTTACCGCGAAATCAGACAGTTTTGTAAACCAGGAACGGAAGATATCGTAGCTCCCAATCCATGAAATTAAGTCACAAAAATAAATCACGACCCGGAATAAAATCAGTAAATTCAACAGACTTCTCTCCTCCAGCGCGCTTCGGTTCCGATTTGCATATTTGTTGACTTACCATGAACTCAGTTTCCCTCACTCTACCTCAAGCATTTACTGTCTCCGGCCGCAAAAAGTAATCGTTCAGTTGACTTTAAAGATGCAAGGCAATTCCGTTGGTTAAGGGCTTGGGGTAAAATAGGAAACTTCAATTTTGCAAAATTTCATTCGGATCCAGTGTGAGCGATAAGATCGATTACCCGGAACAAACGTAAACACTGCGAGTCTACTAAGTACCGCAAATTAACGCTTGACGCATTTCTATATTCAACACGTTCGCTTGGATAAAGCCAAAATACCATCTTTTACAAGATTTAAAGCTTCTACTAACGTTATAAAATACTGACAGAAGCCATCGTTCGGACGTAGAAAGGAATTGCCACGCTGAAAACACTGGGAAGATTTTGGTCACGTGCTAGGCAACCAAATTCCTTCACATGTATCAAGTTACATTCGGCAGGGTTCAATTCACAAAGTGTGGGTTCAAAAATTTGCATAAAGTTGTTTACATTTTCCAAGATGTGAGAAACGGCCATATTCCGGCGGGAAGTTTGATGAATATTTTGATAGCCTGTTGTCTTGTTGTCTCTGACTCTGAATCAGAAGAAACCAATTTTAAACAACGTGTATGTGACAAAAACAACTTTATCTGATGAAACCAGCGCCAACAAAACGCCCGTCGCTTCGAGACTCGTGAGTCCAAAGGTACCGCTTTTCGCATTCTGTCAAGAAATTGAAAGCGTGATCTTTCGCGAATCCACAGCTGGATTAAACAGTTTCTTTAAAAAACTCTAGACAAAGTCATTGTGTAAAATAAGTATAACCGACAAAACCATTTGAGTAAAACAATAAAAAATGTTCACCCCGACTGGCAGGTGAAATTGTTTACACGCTCGTTTAGCGACGTTAGCCTCGGACTAACTTCTCATCTTACACGATAATCATCATCGAAGGACTTGAATTCTGCATTTGTTTATCTCGGTGAGGAAGTGATAGTTTATATCACTGAGTTTTGCTTTCGGTAAAAATAAGTATACTTATGCTTGTCTCATCGACGACTGACGAAATCGGCACTTTGTGATTCTTTAAAAAAAAAAAACGTGAGAGTAAGACTACTAATGGTTTGGCCTGATTATGTGTTTATAGCATCGGACTGAAAGTTAAGCTATTCATTCGTTAAAAGTCCTTAGTTGTAAACCGTCAGACAACCGTTAAACGGCTCCAGTCATCGATTCGAACAAATTGGGCAACCGTTAGAACTTTCTCTTCATCCGTTAGGCATACTTAGTTAGCCGTTAGAATTTAGAACAAAGCGTTAGCACGCTTTGATCATCCGTTAGGCACAATTAGATAACCGTTAGAACGTTAGGATAAAACGTTAGAATGCTGTGCAGGCCGTTAACTATCCGTTATCTATCCGTCCGTTAGCGACCGTTTAACGGATAAGCGTTAAGGTACGTTTTCCCTTGCACGGTGACATATTTTAACATGATAAATAAGAACAATTGCCCGTTCAAAAAAGTTTTTTATTACCAGTATATTCGTATGCCCCCGATGATGTGGTCATCTGAAATATGGCAAAAATCGCTCTATCTAAGGAATAGCAAACATTGTATTCTTTACGTGGGCAACTTCGAATGTAAGAATGTTCAGGTTGAGATAAAATATAGCTTGAAAGCAAGCACAAGGGATGTAAAAACGATTGTTGAAAACATCAACTCAAGAAATTGTGTCCTTTTCTTGAACAAGAAGCTGTTTCTTGGGTTTCTTGCTTTCTTGGGGGTGGATCCTCTTTCCCCCTCCCGCCCTCCACCCCCAAGAGAGACATACAGAGATATAGTGAGGCAATAAGTAACCACCAGATAGAATTGCATTTCTTGCAGTCAGAATGAAATACAGGGGAAAACGACATTTGTCATACAAATGCTTTTTATATTCCCGGGCTTTAATCCTTACGTTTTCACTTTTTGTTTAAAGACAGAAACCATTTGTACAGTCCTAATATGTATGCGACGCCGGGTCAATGACGGATCGTAATTTTCGGTATGATCTAGACCCGGTAGGGGGGGGGGGGGGGGGTACTCCCTTATGTGACCTTATCGGGGACGTGCGGCCCAATAGGGTATGGTTTTCAGGGTGTTTTGTCTTGAACGGGTATCTATTTCATCACTTTCTGTCTTAAACAGGGTATCCCTACGTGACCTAATGGCTTTGTCTTAAACAGGGTATCCCTACGTGACCTAATGGCTTAAACAGATTGTGATTGCCAATGCATTAAAATACAGTAAGAAACTAGTGTATTCTTATTTCATTCTAGTCTTAAACAGTGTGTGATTTAGGGTTAAATGTCTTAGAAAGGGCCTGAAAATTTTGAATTCTGTCTTAAACGGGATAGGGAAATCAGAGAATCGTGTCTTAAAAAGGGTCAGGGTTTGGACGCCCGGGCCACACCTCCCTACCCAAGCATCTGTTGAGTACCCCCATCCCCCCCCCCCCCCCCGGAATCTAGAGTAACATTACGCATCACACGTACGTTTATATGCTTATACATTTTTCTATGTTTCGCTGTTTATATTTTTGAATGAAATTCAGGGGAAAGCATTTGTTATTCACCTTTCATTTGAAGACAGAAACCGTTTCTACGTTGATTGGTTTTCTATAGTAAACGCGAGACATCTTTATCTATCTTGGCCCGCGAGGTCATAGACTGATTTAGTTGCCAAATTTTCGGTTAAACAAAACTAACCTTGAGGCACTCAGGTTTAGCCTAAAAAACACTCCGGATAGCCTAAAGAACACTCCAGTTAGCCTAAATAGCACTTAGGTTAGCTTAAATAGCTCCCCGGTTAGCTTAACGGTTAGCAGTTTATGTTGGGGTTGTTCATGCCTCGCATACCTTGCATGTTTTGTTCATGACTCGCACATCTGGCTCGCATATTGTAAACACTCCTCATAGCCTGAAAACAAAGAACGCGACCGAGAATTTAAAGAATTTGATAACATGACAGAAAACGTAACTCGTACCAGCCGAGTACAAAAAATGAGACTGAGAACAATAACTCATGGCCCGAAGTCTTATCTCTTGGCCCATCGTGACCCCAAAAAGAAAAAAGAATTTGATAATGCTACCAAAACCTTAACTCGGTCCGCCTTACAGCCCGAGCTTATGGCCCGAGTAATGAGAGTTTTGACAATGTACTAATTTGCATAATTTCAGTTGGGCCACGGGCACATTTAGGCCGATTTCGAACTTTACCAATTTTTGCCAAAATAAAAATTCGCTGGAACTTTTGAATATTATTTTTGAAAATAGTTCACCAAAAAGGTCTTTTGGGGCAAATTTAAAAGAAATTCGAATTTTCGCTTCTGTCGCCGGATTCTTGAAAGTTACTGACAAGGGCTCTTCAGAGTCAATGTCTGAGAAAAGCGGGCAAAATCTGAAAAAGCTGAGATGGGGGTCAGCCAAATTATTCCATACTAACATCATAGATAGGTTAGGTGGACTTATGGATAAATGTACAGAAGTTTGCTCTTCAAGTGTTTTGGTATAGAAGATATGAGATCCACTCTCCATCACCCCCTCAGGTCCTAGCTTTTCTGGTAAATTTGACCCAAATTTGACAGCCAGCAAAAACTGTAAAAGTTAGCGAATGGAGTTCGTGTTTTGTACCTGATATAAATGGGCATAAAACTTCTTGTAAAAAGCCAGAGATATTGGAAATAAGCGCAAGTCAGTTTACACTGCGAATGAGCAAGAAATTCGACTTCACACACAACACACAACTAAAACTTGAGCAAAAATCGGATGCCAAAACCAAACATTCTTACCTTTCCTCTATCACAATCAGAATAGCTGTTGTTGAAAACTTTCACAACAAATTAACAAAAAGTTAGTTTTGGCTGTATTATCCCCGATTTTTGCTTTGTTTTGTTTTCCTTTGCTCATGCCAAGCATTTTTTTCCAGCAATCCGGTTTGTTAACAGAATCCTCAAGTCATTCCTTAAAAGAACTGCAGGTTTGTACCAGATCTTCGAGTGGCTTCACGTAAGAATCTTTTTGACCAGCAGGCTTCTCAATTTATATTTCAAAGGGAAAGCAAATTTCTTCTAGTTGCGCCACCTTAAATTTTGATGTAAGCATGCCACGCTTTGCAAGGCTATGGATGTCATAGCTATTGTATTCAATTGGATGCCGCAAGTGGACCTCTTAGTGCACCGCTGTCTGCAGTTCTTGCAGCTGTCTTTCTGTTTCCCATGCTTGGAGGTCTTCCTCACTTATGGCTTCGGCTTGTTCAACAAGTAGTTCTCCGGGTGCTGTTGCTGACATTGCATTGCTGCAAGTCGTGAGAAATAACTAGTTACTTGCTTAGCTGTTCGCCATTCTTCTGGAGCAAAACAAAGCCTACCACTCTCATCCCTAGCAACTCTCATTTCTTTTGTCACCTGTGCTGGATCTTCTTTGTTTCCTTCAGTAGCAAATTGAACATACCTATTGGTTACATACTCTTGTAACTGAATCACATTTGACAGCCTACTGACAAAAGTTTTTAGTTTCTCAAATGTTTAATTTAATTATATTTTAGAGTAATTTTAAAGTTCCATGGCTCCGGAGATTGTTCTGAATAGTTGAGATCAATAGACTAATTTCGATATATTAGAATTCAGCCTGAAACAATAGACCTCAGCTCGACGCTCCAGGGAATAATAATTTTAGGGTTTATTCCCCGGAGCCTCGTACTGAAAGTCTATTGTTTTCGGCTGAATTTTAATATGTTGAAATTGGGCTATTGTACTGATTTTCTTAGATTAAACAAACAATCCGGTGAAACATAAGATGACGTGATTTATAAACTAACATCCACTCCAGGTGAAAAGGAAGGAGAAACTGACCTCTACACGCACTTGGCAATAGACTTGTGAAAAGAGGTCAAGAGATGGGATTCTTGAAGTCTGCGCATTTACAAGATCTCAATTCGGAGAGGTTTTAATCAATAGTAACCATTCTGATCGGTATCGCAAAGGTCACGGTTCTTCAATGTGCTGAATTCAGGAAGTAGGACGCATCTTTTCATGAAATGTGAAGATCACTACTTGATCTTTGTAGTATAACTTACCTGTTGTCACCCCTCTATTAAGGAGAAGATCACTACTTCATCTTTGAAGTATAACTTACCTGTTGTCACTCCTCTATAAAACTTTTCCAACAGAAACCTCTTCACATTTTCGGTTGCTCTCTGACCCTTGTGTTGCCATTTTAGAGCCCAACCCGATAGCGGTGCCGTTCGTGTTGACATCGAATGACTACTTGCTCGTGCATGCCCTGTTTCTCCAACGTTGGTTGACTGTATTCCCGTGACCTTTTCTGCCCATTTTTTTCATGCTAAATCATAAACAGTCTCGCGCTCCGTCACCCTCACCCCCACACAACCATCTTCTTCACACATGAAAAAGTCTTGCAACTAGTATGTTTCGCTTTTACCATCAGCAGCCCTGGCTTTGACAGTGGGGTGAGAGACGTAAGAGGCATAATGATATGAAGACCAGTTGGACCCTGCAGAGATCTACTTCATCATATGGAAACATCTGACTTTCACCAACACCGTAAGCTTTCCAAGCCCTAATTCTGGAGGCAAGAAACTCAAAGTTGAACAGAGCGCTAATCCCTTTCCATTCTACTGAGTTAGCTGCCTTTGCTACATCTACTTCTGCAACTGCTATTCTGCATTCACGGACACCACCATAAGATTCCAATGCCTTTTTCATGTCAGCGGCTGTGATAACATCGTGCTTTTCGGTTACCCATCTCTGTATGTGTCCTTTCCCGATTTTGGATCTGAAAGGTCATACCTTCTCACACTTATGCCTGCCCTCTTCAGAGACAGAATCAGTGAGGCATAATGGTAACATCCAGCATTGTCAGATTTCAGATAGGCCATCTTCACGTTGGAGTGCTCTTGCTTGATGGTAACAAGAACACGCTCTACGATGGATGCAACGGAAAAACCAATCCTGTATGCAGCTATCAAAATATCTGCACAATGGTTTCAACATTGAATTTGTTCTCCCTAATTTTGAAAACAATGAAAAAAACATGCCAACTTTCCGTAAAAATCGCATATTTGCTCTCGGTAGCGCTGGGACAGGTATTTCATTGCCCAGTCCATAATTATGAGAATGCTTTGATCTTTGAGCGCACCGAGGGCTTCTTCCTTGGCTTGCTCTTGGTTGACAGTTCGAAGCATATGTGCTTTCCAATAAGCGATTGCCTCCACTGCATGGGTCACGTGAAATGTAACATGACTTTGCTGTTCATCTGTTAGAGTCAGCTCCGGGGAATTGATCATGCCCATAACATTAGATAAAACTTCATCTAGCTGGCTGCATGAGGGGCAAGACATATCATGGGTGTGATCACAATGTTGAGCGAAGGTGTCGTTGTGAGGGTCGCTGAGACTAAAACCAGTGCAGTGGTCCAACACATCTTTCCTCGGGTCCAATAACATGGCTCTTGAAGTCAGTTTTGAGATAACGCTTGCCTCTTTTAAGATAGTCTTGGTTTCCTTTCCCCAAATCGAAGTGGCACCACCTTCTTCAAGCACAATAATCACACGTTTGAGCAACTCGAACGTCTGTGCCCCCTCCGTTAAGAAATAATCTAAACCCTGAAGCGATTTCTACTTGGATGCGGCCCACACATCGATGATTCTGTACAATGTTCTTGCACTGGCTGGTTTAAACTCTGTTTCTTGGTAATACGAAATGTATTGCTTGATTATTTGTAAAGGTACCATCATTCTTTTCACATTCGGAATGGTGATTTTCTCCCTAGAATCAACCTTTAATTCTTTAGTTCCATAGACAACGTCCTGTATAAAATTTGCACTAGCAATAAAGTTGACAAAGTGATTTGTTTTCACTGGATCAAGGCATGTTCATTTAATGGCCACGGACACCACTGGTTGTCCTGGTTCTTCTTCTGCAGCGTGGTGACGGGCTTGATCGTTCTGCCATTTCCTAAGACCTGGAATCATTTCTCTGAGCTCCTTCTTTGAAAAATGTTTTGCAAACATTGATAGAATTTGCAATCGAGTTTGTCGACTGTCCACTTCGTGATACACCCTCAGCAACATCGACAGTTGGTCTGTAGTCACTTCTTCTTTGACAGCACATGCTCTGCTTTCGTTTCCTTTTTTGACAAGAGTCGTATCTAAAGAACGCCTCAATGCTTCCAGTACTTTCTCCTCTTGATCTAGTACAATGGTTGTTAACACCTTGGTGAGAACTTGACCCACTTTCCGCAGGTAGTAGGGCTTTTGCGTGCTTGATATGCTTTCCCAATTCGAATTTAGAGTCAAAGCTATCGGACTAACTCTTCCATCTGATAAATGAGCCAATGCTTCATTCAAGACTGCACGTTTCTCTTGCTGATGCTGTTCTTTATCCACCCAAAAGCTTATCTCTTCGTCTTGTTCTTTAAGGTCAGTAACAGTGCTGTGTAGTGTGCATTCAGACTCGGAAGAAGCAGAATGTGATAAGTTAATGTTGCCTTCAAAGTCTAACTCAGTAGAGTGGAATCCACTGCATTCATTTGCTGGAGACTCTTTCTTCGTCAAATCACTGCCTTCCTTTCCAGTGTTTCCACTTCATCCTTAATAGGTGTGACTTAATTAATGACAATATTCAATAGAACATATCGTGTGTACCAGTTGTTTGTTTTCCTTTGTTTACCAGTTCAATATAAGTACCTGAAATTTTTCTGGATAAAATCATACATATTATTTTTCAATTTTGATTCGATTCCTTAATTAAAAGCTGACAAATGTGCTCATTATCATTATCATTATCATTATCATTATTATAATTATTATTATTATTATTATTATTATTATTATTATTATTATTATTATTATTATTATTATTTTGACAAGAGCAAGACAGGGGGAGCCAAAAACCATTAACAGGAACTTATTATCCCTTTTCTACCCGTGGAAGGGGTGACCATTGATAGTGACCAAATGCCACGACTTTTTTTATTAGGAAATAATACGATGTATTAAATTTTAGTCACGTGGTTTGACATCTTACAATGTATAAATAAACGACAAACGACGAACGACGAACATTGTGGCGAAATCAGATCAATTGGGGTCTCCGCTTTGAAACCTTGATGAATATGATAGGAGACGGGAAGAAGGAGCTGCTGGACCATCAAGAACGCTAATCAGAGAATAAACAAAAAACATCACGTTAACGTAGAATCTGCAACGCCCAACTCTTTAACTCTATTAGCATCATCACAAAATTGTTTCCGGGTCGAATAAATAAAGAAGTTATATATCGTCCAGGGGAACAGTAATCTTACTTTTAATTCAAAACATTCACCTTAAGCTTGTCCTCAAATTTTGAGGTAGCATCCTCCACTTTTAATCTGCTTGAGTGGCCTTTTCGAAAAGTGTTACATAGGGCTGAAACAACATTTGAAATGTTGATTTCAATTGAATGAGATGTTTGTTACATTGTAACAAAACATCGTATCTGTTAAATTAGCAGAGATAAGAAACTACAGGTAAGGTGAAAATATCTTGAAGTAACATATAAAGAGTAAATTAATTACCAAAAATTGGTGAATTGCGAGAAAATAATTTAAATATTGGCTTATTGTACTTACCGGATCCTATTGAAACTGAAACTTGAAACTCCTGAAATATTTCTTCTGACACCTGTTTGTTTACCCGACGAGTATTTTTTAATTTTTTCGCTTCACCTCTGTGAGATGGGTGAGAACAACTGGATTTTAACTTCTGGTAATGTGTTGTTAATTCGTATCTCTGCTTTGGACATACAGTAATCCTTTCTCTGTCTTCCTCTGATAGAGAATACAATCCGGCGCAATTTAGAATAACATCAACCTCGTTAATCAGTATCCCTAAGCCTCGACTTCCACTGACACCCAGATTAGTTAGATAATCTGTCAAATTCTTTCTGCATGATTTTAAAGGAATAACATAAAGCTCATTTGGCGCGTATGGTGGTGGACCGCACACACTGTCAACAGTTGAAAATGAGCAGCTTATTTTGCGTTGTACATTACGCCTCTGACTACAAAGTAAATATTGTCGCAAAAGACTGGAGCGAAGACCATATGTCACGTAATAAATGTAAATATGGTAAGAACAAAATTGTCATAAAATACTTTCGTACATGTATAGTCTCTTACGATATAAAATAATATGACGTTATTTTTTCGAATTTTTTTCCCTTTGTATTGGAAAGAAAAAAACAAAATAGAGTTTCTGCAAGTGAATCTGCAAACAAGACTTCCAACTAGGCTACGGTATTGTTTCTCCAGATTACTCTTGTGTTTTTGGCTCTTATTTGATTCGTTGCAATCCTGTCTTTGATGGTACAAGATAGCTTGACCCAGAAAGTTCGCCTATTCAAAGCCCACAAAATACAAATTAAATGTCAAAGCGATTTTCCCTGCCCAGCAAGCATAACAACATGTAGGCCATTTAAAATTAAGCAAGGAAAATGTTTGTAGCTCTCGTTCGTATCTTCATTTCCCAATAGTTTGTTATTCCTTGCCACTTACGGCATGAGCCTAAACCAGCCTTCCTTCAATCAAAAGCTTACTTATGAAAAACAGCGTGGAACAATCATCCATGGCCAGCCTTGGCTAGCCCCTGGCTACTTTACCACCAGCCAACTAGTTCCCAGTCTATCCCGAGTCACCAAATTCAACATGGCGTCTTTTTGTTTATTTTCGTGTTTTCTTAATTTTCTTTCCGTTAAATTTGCAAGAGAGGGGATTTGAATTTTTTGTGGAACTAATTTGATGAACTGTATATATTTAACTTAAGATAAACCCAATGCGAAATCCAGGAGCGGCTTAGACAGCACATTGATGGCGTGGTGTCGTGCTGTACATGACATCGAGTAGTAGGAGAAATGGAGGTGTTGTAGCATCTTGCTGTTTGAATGGCCCAAAAAGATTATTGTTGATTGTAATAGAGGGAAGGAATGAGTGTTTGGTTTTGGCATCCGATTTTTGCTGAAGTTTTAGTTGTGTGTTCTGCGTGAAGTCGAAAATGGCCCGTTTCTTGCTCAGTTGCAGATACGAAATATAGGTATTCCAAAACTAAATGTTGTAGAGTTACTTGTGCTTATTTCGCATATCTCTGGCTTTTTACAAGAAGTCCCATGTCCATTTATATCAGGTACAAAACACGAACTTCGTTCGCTAAATTTTACAGCTTTTGCTGGCTGTCAAATTTGGGTCAAATTTACCAGAAAAACTAGGACCTGAGAGGGTGATGGAGAGTGGATCTCATATCTCCAATACCAAAACACTTCAAGAGCAAACTTAAGTAAATTTGTACATAAGTCCACCTAACCTATCTATGATGTTAGTATGGAACGATTTGGCCGACCCCGATCTTTGACCACCTGCCTGGTTTTCTCAGACAATAACTCTCAATATTTCCTCGGACCCAATCCCCTGAACAAAACTCTAATGAAGCCCACATTGCATCATAATGCAATATCGAGTGATATTGGAATATAACCCCTCTCTTGTTATTTTTTTAAAGCAGTTATCAATAACACGTAGCTTACTTGCGTAAAAAATGAGTTGGTTAAAGCTGGGTTTTGGTGGATGCCAATCAAAGAAAAACCGTTGAAATTATTTTGATTTCTGACAAGTTTAAAACAACAGAGCCAATTAAGAATTGACAATTTTTACCATCAAGGAGAAAGGAAAACATTATTTAAGTTGATTTCTGAGCCATTTTAAGCTACAAGAAAGCTGTCATTTAGAGGAAACCGTTTTTTGTTTTTTTAATTACACAAATTGGACATGATAATTTGATAACTTACATGCATCGCTGATTTTCCATATTAACATTCAGTGTAATTTAAAAGGTTTATGTTCTGTAAAAGACACATTTAGTTTAAACTGGCTTGAAATAAACTTTGATAAAGATTCGCTATCTGCAATTAGGTAAATGTTTCAGTTTTTAGGTTCTCTTACCTTGAAATCTCGTCAGAATTCAAATTATTAACGTCTACCAAAACGCAACTTTATCCAACCCTTTTGAAGGCGGAGGGTTGCATGTTATTGGTAACCTCCATGGGTTTGGGTAGGGAAAGGGTGGGTTTTAGGGAATAGTAGGGACAAAAAAATTAAATTGGATAATTGATGGTGAATCAAGCTAGGACAACTATCACTCTGAGAATGATGTATTGTTCAGTGGATGACAGGCGTACTCAGAAAAAGGAAATCCGAGGGCTCCTATCAGGGATCGAACCTTATACCTTACGATTACTAGTTCGGACGCTCTACCACTGAGCTACAGGATACTCGTGGGGGCTAAAGCCATTAAACTACGTTCATGGGAGAAACATCCTACATACTGCAAGGATTGGAATGTCAATGTGTGGCATATGTGCAATGGAAGAAATGTGATGGAATATTTTAAGCCTGGTGAATAAATGAGAATGATGTATTATTCAGTGAATGACATAGGCATACTCGGAAAAAAGAAATGCGAGTGCTCCTATCAGGAGTCAAACCTAAGATGAATTGTTTGCTGTGCCTTATGTGGTTTCCTATTTGTTTTCTAGAGCTGTTGCTAATTTTGAAATCCATGCATTCACCTAAACACTTAAACTTTCACTGCATTGTTGATAAGCAGATTTCCAATTTTGTTAATCATTGTATACCTCCGCTACTTCCAGTCAATACAAGATTGATTGATAGTTAAAAAAGACAGTATAGTTTTCATAAAGCTGAATCCTTTTATTTCTCTACTTGTACAGATCATTGTATCCCAAATCTCCTGAAATCATGTCACTGTGATAGATGCCAAGACAACAGAAAGAGTTGACGCTGACGAGTCAGTATGAACTGTTTGTTGCAGAGGCAATACAGGACCATTGCTATAACTGCAGAAGCTTGGCAGATGTCCTAGCAAACATTTAAGTGTAGATTTGCATTTAACCAATGATTATTTGTAACATAGCGTGAACATAAAGCCTCACTTATCTCCTTAGCGCTTTCAATTGTTTTATAGACCAGCTGTGGATCGGAAAAGTTGTAGGCAGGTCAAAAATGTAATTAATCTAAAAGCCCAACACTCCACGGCACTACGAGATGAAACCTCTGGCCAGCATCGTACAAAGAGTGTTTTGGCATTTCTTCAACCAGCTCAAGCACGCTAATTCCGCAGCACTAAGAGCCGACTCCCCCACCAAGCAATGGATAAAGGCAGAAACGTACTTCAAGGTTACAAAGCTGAAGTAGACTAAAAACACAAAGCCTGGGGAAGTGGCTGCAGGACTTAACTGCACTGATATGTGCGAAGCATGTATCCCGCAAGTCAACCAAATGACAATAATTGTGGGAAAGTATGGCCTCCCACGCAGTCATTTTTAGGGGACTCCTATTATCTCCTCCCCACAAACGCCTGCTCAACCGAGTGCCACATTCCTTTCTGATAAGCTAATCACATCGAACCTTCTAAAATGTGGAAGGCTGACCTTGACCTTAGTAGGCCTCTCGCTGGAATAATGAAAAACATCATAGCAGACTCAACTTGAGCGAGCTTTGGGCACCGTGCACTCTAAGCTCAAAATTTCTCCCTTGAATGCCTATCAACTGACTGCAGTCAAGGAATTTGTGAGGGGAAACAGCGACATTTTCGTCAATTTGCCAACTGGTTACGGAAAGTTGCTTTTTTATCAAGCTTTGCCTTCAATCCTGTCGGTGTAGAGGAAACCAAAATGTTACCCAATTTGTCCCGTGATTTGTCGGTAAACTTTAAAGATTTTGCTGCTGAAACTCGCTTTCTTGCTGCAATTTGTTCGGGGATATGTGCGACATTGATCGGCTCTTTGTCGTTTAACTCTGTTAAAGGGACTGATGAATACTGGACATCTCCTTAATCTCTTCTCCATTCTTAGCTTTCTTGAATCGAGTCACTCTCTTGTAGCACTTTGCACAAACATATCTGCTCCAGAGATTCCAAACCCATAGAGGTGATATGTTCACCAACTGTCAACTCAATCAGGCGAGGAAGATCGACTGCACTCTCCCAAAGATTTCGAATCTCCCAGCAGATAACAATGTAAAATTGTTGCGCAAGAAGCACCTGTATTCACATTCGATAATTTTTTTTTTTTTTTTTTTGGCGTTTCAGCCATGACTAGCCATTCCAGAAGTGAAAAAAAAAAAAAAAAAAAAAAAAATACAAAGCCAGCGGGGAATGGAAGTGGCCTTTGTAACCAGCAATTTTATTTGACATCGTTGAACAGTGCCTCGATGGTGATTGACTAGGGTGCTTGGGGGGTAAAACAATGGGAAAGGAATGTGGCGCTCCATTGAGCAGGCATTTTTGTGGAGGAGGTTATACGAATCCCCTAAAAACAACTGCATATACACAAAGAGAAAGACCTCTTGAAGACCAAATATTTATAAGCTTTTTAACACTAACCTTTCAATAAAGTTTTTTTCGTGAAGCAATTTAATGTCATAAGTATAATAGACGCCGAGAGCTTTAATTGGTTCATCGGGCCATTTAATACCAAAGGGTTTTCGCTTATTATTTCTGGAAAAACCGACCCACATTCCCTCAGTTTTAGATGAATTTATCCTAAGTCCTGACAGTTCCCTAAAAACATCCAGCAGAGTAAATAGAGTCCGTGCTGAATCCATATCTGACAGAACTGCTGTCAGATTATGGCTGCAATGGTGTTTTATAATGAAGTATCTCTATCTATCTATCTATCTATCTATCTATCTATCTATCTATCTATCTATCTATCTATCTATCTATCTATCTATCTATCTATCTATCTATCTATCTATCTATCTATCTATCTATCTATCTATCTATCTATCTATCTATCTATCTATCGTATCATCAGCGTATTGGAGAAGCTTTGTTTCCTCTTTACTAATTGTTATACCTTTTATCGCTGAATTTTGTCGAATGGCTATTGCAAGAGTTTCCACGACGACCACGAAAAGATATGGGGAGAGGGGATCACCTTGTCTGACACCCCGTGCCAAAGCAAAGCAATCCGTTGTAAGGCCATTATTAATAACACAGCTTTGTATATTTTTGTACAATGTCTTAACCCACCGAATAAAATCTGGACCAAACTGAAATGCCTTTAGATAACTAACAAGATAAATCCACTCTATGCTCTCAAATGCTTTATGGAAGTCTATAAAAATCATTAAACCTGGGATGTTTTCTTTAAGAGTAACCATTAAATCAAAGATTGAACGTACAGTTTCACCTATATACCGATCCTTGACATAACCACTCTGGTTGTGATGAATAATATATGGTAGGACGTTTTTTATCCTAACGGCTAAGACCTTGGACACAATTTTTGCATCCACGTTTACTAGAGAGACTAATCTCCAATTTTCTAAAAAAAGAACTTTTTTTTCCCTTTCTTTTCAATAAGGGTAATTACTGCTTGTAATTACTCTTTACGGATATTGTTTTGCTCAACTGATTTTGCAAATCAGTAATTGACCCACTGACAGCCGCGTTTTACATTCCCAGCTTGATCTCCTTATCTGCATCGTCAATACTCCACCGCCGGGAAGAGTATTACTCCATTTTTGTTTGACAAAAATTAGCCTTTAAATATTGCCAGAATTGAAATAAGCACTTTTCTTACATCTGCTTTCGCTAAGGAACTCTGTAGTATTCGAGAAAAGGAAAATAACAGGTCTTTTCAGGGTGAAATTGGACAATACTCCACAAATGTGCCGTAAATTAAATTCCTTTGAGGCATTTCCTTTTTTAAAAACACAAACGTTTGTGGAGTATTATTGTGAATGTCGGTAACGGCAGGATTATTTGAAAAATTCCTGACATGACTAAAGAGTTCAATAACAATTCAATACATTTGCATGGAAATGGTATAGAAAACGGGGCTAACTTAGCGAATTCTTGCGCATTTTCCTATGGACTAGTGTTGCTGTCCTTTGTTTATAGCTCTCAAAAATAACTGATTGACAGGTGATGCCAAGGAAAAGTAGAAGAATTCAATAAACAGTTTGTTATCGTTCCTTTTATTGAACACATAGCTCAAATAGCGAGTTTTAAACATTTATTAGCCAAGTTTGCTAAAACTTTACTTCAGAGTGTTTAGAAATACCGCGGGAATTTATATTTCTCTGGCTTGTCACGCTCATATTTTTTTTCACACCATCGTCAACCGACAATGACATGTTTCATGCATTTCGTAAAATTAATATTTATTAATTTAAGATAGCGGCAATAAATGGGACACCACTAACACATTTTTCAAACATAACCGCAGCATTCTAACTAAAACGCTTCAGATATTATGGGCACAAAAAGAGCCAGTTCCATTTTCATACAATCATCGCCAAAAATCTTGGAAAGATTGCTAAGTTTTGCCTTGCATTCACGTTCCTCCCCTCTCGTGTATCAATGTTGAGTTTCACTGTAAATCTTTACGCATTATTGTTTGTGGGGAAGTCAACATTCAGAAGGCGAGGCGCAATGGCGGACGGACGTGATACTTCGCTCTCTCTCAAAAGTTCAACTGAGCAGGTGGAATCTTCGGACCCTGAGCAGTCTCTAACAAAGAAATTAAACTCTAATGACAAGAAGTCAACATTTTCGTGGACCGGATCCTTCGAAGAACTCATAAATTTCTGTTGTAAACATTTAAACATCGAACCTTCCACGTGCGCGATTACACGGAATGAACAAAGAAAGACCATCGAGACCAAATCTTTAATCGTGAACTTCTATAAGACTGGAACTTTACAAATTCAAGGAAGTGACTGCCAAAGGGCAAAGGATGAACTTCGATCGATTATTTAGGCCAGACAAATAGACGGCACGCCAAACGAAGATGTTGGTGTTTTTCCTGCTGCATTCGATGAAAATGCGATTCGCTCTAACGAGCCTTCCATCTCACACTTGCTTGAAAATGAGAACGAGATTGACGCATTAAGGTGTGAGATATCCAAAATTTGGAGCTTTATACATTCAATACAGAATGTAAATAACCTGACCAAATCACAAGAACATGATGTGGTCAAGGAAGATAAACGTGTACTACAACAAGAACTTGAGACCCCCAATAAGGACTACTTGGTACTTCAGCAAGAACTTAATAAAGCAATTAAGGAAGAAAGAGATTCATTGAAGCTCGCGCTCCAAATAGTCTCGAAAGACCTGTACCAGAATTCATTTCCTGTCGCGCAGTCTGATAAAACCCTGATGCAAAATTCCAGGAATTTCAAGAAGTCGCTTCGAAAGGGAAAAAGAAGACAAAGTCTCGACAAAACCAGTCTATAACAGAGACAAGCCACCAAGAACACCATCAACCGGCAAAACGGCGAGCAGTGGCAAAACTTGACACGAAACGCTCACAAACAAGGACATCAACAACGGGCGAGCGAAATGCAGCACAAGTGGGGGGAGGTGTAGCCAAACAAGTAACCCAGCAAAGAAAAAGAGAAGTATTATTGCCTGGTGACTCCATCTTAAAGAATCTTCAGGGGAGAAAAATGTCTAGCACTGCTAAAGTCAAGGTATTTTCCTTCCCAGGATGTACCACAGTTGATATGAGAGACCATATCAAACCGATACTCCGGAAAAACCCGCACGAAATTATTATCCATGTTGGCACCAACAGTCTTCGATCCAGTACCTCTGTGCGTGTCTGCGTTGAAGAATTTATTGATCTAGCCTCTATGATAAGTAGTGAATCCTCAGCAGAAGTTGCGGTATCTGGCCTAGTTTCTAGATCGGATGAAGAGTCCCTGGCTATGAAAGTGTCCGCTGTTAACAAGATACTGAGATACTGCAACCAGAATAAGTGGGGCTTTATTGATCACTCTAATATCTCTGCCGAACATGATCTGAATGGAAGTGGCCTTCATCTAAACACTCAGGGAACGACACGTCTTGCCTCAAATCTTATTTAGTATTGAAGAGAGGATTAGAGTATTTCCGAATGGGAATCAGATGCGTCTGTGCCTTCTGGAGAGTCTTGTGAGTACACTTCAAAGGGTAAGCCATCGAATTTCAATTTATTGGGGCGCAGTTTGGTTGCATCATTAAACATCAACAGTTTGCTCACTCATATCGATGATCTTAAAATCTTTATTGGTAACTCTAAAATTGATATACTGGCGATCAGCGTAACAAAACTTGACAGCTCCATTGCACGATTATGAAATACACTTGCCAACTTATGGGTTGAGTTAGTTGATCGCTGAACCAACTAGAGTCACCCCCAACTGAAGGACACTGATTGAACTTTGTATACCAAACTCCCCTGAAAAAGACAGTAAATTCTGGTGTACTTCATCTTGGTATCGGCGATCATTCACTGGTCTATATGACACGCAAAATACGCTAGGAACCTGTAGCCTCTAATCGTGTGATCGAAACACGTGCTTTCAAAAACTTTAATAACAATCATTTCTTAGACGATCTTGCACAACAACCACGGGATAAAAATTAATTTGGAGTCAAACCCAGAGGCTATGTGGAACGTTTGGCAAAATGTATTCATGGAAATGGTTGATAAACACGCCCCGCTTAAAGTGTATATGACAGATTTTTTTTATTTGCTTGATCGAATCTTCATGATGTTCTCGTATGAAAATCGAAAAAATCGTTTGAGGCGGCCGGTTGGGTACAAAACCGCGTAAGGCGGGAAACTAGGGATAGTGGGCCAGTGAAGTTAATACAACAACGCTGCTTTTGCGGGTTTCAGTGTTTTTGTTGAGCGAAGGAAGAAAACATGGTGCTGCGTGTGTTGTGTACGGCTGTAGCGACAGGAGAGACGAGAAAAGGGGATCTACATCCACCAAATTCCGTGAAAAGGAGACGAAAATGGATTTCATACGTGAATGGAAGTCGAAAACACTGGACCCCGAGCAAGTATTCGGTGGTGTGATCGATGCATCGCAAAGAAGATTTCACTCGCACGTATTCTTTCAACCAACAGTGCCATCAGGAGCGACTGAAGCGTGTTGAAATTTGTGTTTTGCCCGTTCCTCGATTTTATCGACCGAAAGTTGAGCAAGAATATTCAACTAGAGATCGTCGTTTGCATCGCCGTTCGGTAGGATTTATCTCACCTCTCATAATTGGAATGTGTGCACTTCAAAGTTTATAAATGTTCTGCTTTCCATTAACCTTAACTCATGTATGTATAAGAGTACACTGATTTTAATTCTCACATAAGCGTAAGTTTGACTTTATGCGCGTGGTTTGTTACTCCTTTGTTATTGTTGTTACCCTCATTATTGTAGTGATTATGTCATGGCTGTTGGTAGAGCTTCATTTGTGCATAATTGTTTTGTTTTTTTTTTTCCTTTTTTTTCCCTTGTCTTTCTGTACAGCTTGTTATTTGCAGTTGAACTTTTCATAACATATGTGAAGAATCAGCCTTCACACAGTCTTTAAAGGATGCGTAGGGATTCATGGGTTAACTCCAGCAATTTCTGCTGTGGGTTCGACTCCCATTGAGGTCCCAGACCTTTTTTTTGTTTTGCCTCTTATGGTTTTCCATTCTAATGTTTAGCTTGAAATTCGCTTCAGCAGTCAAACTTTCACTGTAGAGTTAATTTTCTGATCCATTATTTGTGTCATTAGTGCTGTGCAGCACAACATTCATGTGTAGACTGTACTTCTGGTCATTTACCAAATTTAAATGTTTTGTTTGTTTGATTTTACTCCTTTTTCAGAATATATGGAAGAAACTTACCAAATGTACCTGGGAGCTGAAAGTTCAAAGCTTCTTAACTCTAGATCCTGCTGTTGGGGAACTCATAAGTAATGCCCCACCACCACTGAACAGCATGCTTGCCAAGCATTGCAACAACCATTGCTCAAAGAAATCTACAGACCTGCCCCTCATATGTTAGAAAAGAGGGCGGTCAATCAAAGATATACTTGTGAGAGCCAAACTATAAAAAGGCTAAAACATGTGCTAGGAAGTCGTGCAGTCCTGTCACTCTTTTATACTGCCCAAAGAATCAAGACAGACAAAATATTGCAGAAACTGGATTTGCAGGACAATAATAATTATATATGCATGTTCATTTTATTCGTTTGCTTACTTGTACAATTTGCTTACATGTGCTAAAACAAATAAAATTTGCACCTTAAACCCTCCTAGACTCTGCTGAAACCTAGAATATTGAGAGAGCTATAAAATCTTCTAAGGAATCTCCCCTAAAACCAAGTATTGTTGATAATTTCAGTACATAGAGAATGAAGGACACTCCGAGTTTGTACATTGTGTCAAAACTAAGTTTCTGCAGACCTCTTTAGGCCTTTTTTCTAAGTAAATGTTTTAGAATTAATTTGGCAAAAATGAAAACATGCTTATTCAATGTGTGAGGGCTTTTTTCTGGATAAAATATTTTAAATTTGTGACCATTAGACAACATTACTTGAAATTACCTTTTTTATTAAAAACAGGATCCTTGTATTATAGAATTTCAGGTATTTGACTGGCTTGGCGACCATGGAGGTATATGAAACATTAAACCATGCCCAAGAAATAGTTACCATTAAATAGGCTTTTGCTTGTTCTTGCAAAGCAAAATCAATAAGATCTAGCAATATGTCTTGATTGTTTTTAATAAAACAACCATTCCACTTGAGCGTGTTGGATATGAAATGATCATAGCCAATGAGGAGCGTAGCGCCTCCTTGCCTACATATCTCATATCCAATGCATGCTCATGGAATAATGTTAAATATGCTTTTATTAGCATAGGATTATTTCAAGATGACAACATTGAAAATTTGTTGCTTTCGCAGCATGCCATTCCCTTATCCGAACCAGTCTCTTTATGATAAATTATTCAAGATTCAGCCTTTAGGCCTTTTTTGAGTCTAACAACTTGGCATCATCTGCAATTCCTAGTAACTTATTTATCTAGTTTCTTCTTCCCCCCTCCCTTAGTTCTCTGGGACTCTGAAGATATAAAATTTTCTTGACCAGTTTCTAAAGAAGTATAGCTTTTACTGAAAATACAATAATGGCCATTTTAAAGGTTTGAACAACAGCATATTTATTTGCAAGGATGTATTTATATATAAGGATGTTCTAGTGACCAAAGAATTGGGTCTTTATGACTGAAAGAATAAAACGATTCCAATGTTCTGTAAGTGTTCAACCAGTAGATGAAATCATTCATTATCTTCAAATCCAACAAATTCATTCAAGAGTGAACCCATGAATCTCTGCTCATCCTTTAAAGACTATGTGAGGGCTGCTCCCTCACACATGTTATAAAAAGTTCCATTGCAAATGATAAGCTGTACAGAAAGACAAAGAAAAAAAAGCAATTAAACAAAAATGAAGCTCTACCAACAGACATGACATAATCACTACAATAATGAGGGTAGCTAATAACAAAGGTGTAATCAACCACGCGCGTTAAGTCAAACTTACGCTTATGTGAGAATTAAAATCAGTGTACTCTTACACATCTGAACTTCCATGAGTCAAGGTTAATGGAAAGCAGAACATTTATGAACTTTGATCAAGTGCACACATTCCAACTATGAGAGGTGAGAGAAATCCTACCGAACGGCGATGCAAACGACGATCTCTAGTTGAATTTTCTTGCTCAACTTTCGGTCGATAAAATCGAGGAACAGGCAAAACACCAATTTCAACACGCTTCAGTCGTTCCTGATAGCACTGTTGGTTGAGAGAATACGTGCGAGTGAAATCTTCTTTGCGATGCATCGAGCACACCACCGAATACTTGCTCGGGGTCCAGTGTCAAGAACGAAAATCCATTTTCGTCTCCTTTTCACGGCTGCCGATCTTGTATCACCATAGAAGGGAATTTGGTGGATGTAAATCCCCTTTTTCTCGTCTTTCTTGACGCTACAGCCGTACACAACACACCGCAGCACCATGTGTTCTTCTTCGAAAAACAAAAACACTGAATCCCGCGAAAGCAGCGTTGTTGTATTGACGTCACTGGCCCACTATCCCCAGTTTCTCGCCTTGCGCGGTTTTGTACCCAACCGGAAGTGAAATTACACGTATTTGTCCGCCTCAAACGAGAGGAAGAAAAATCGATAGCGAATTTATTTTTTCGATTTTCATACGAGAACATCATGAAGATTCGAACAAGCAAATAAAAAAAATCTGTCATATATACTTTAAAAGAAAGCGGGTTAGTAAAAAACATTCCCCATGGATCACATATGATTTGACGCGTAAAATTCATAAACGGAATTGTATAAAGAGGAAATCAACTCTTGAAAACGATGTGACAATTTGGCAACAATATAAACACACGCGTAATGAGCAAACAATGCCATTAGACAAGCCAAACGGCAGTATTTTATGCATAATTTAGAAATGAACAAAAAGAACCCGCGCAAAACATGGATGCTGATGGATGAGCTAACCTCATGCAAGTGTGGCAAAATTTGAAATATTTCCGAAGTCAAGATTGAAAACGAACTCGTAAATTCCGCAGATGAAATGGCAGAGGCTTTTAGTGATTTTTTCACGACTATCGGCCCTAACTTACCGAACGAAATACTGCAATAAGACATCGAACCGGAGTCCTATTCTCAGCCCACTGATAAAGCGTTTTCCTTAAAGGCTCCTAGCGTCAGCACTGTGTGCGAATTATTGACTCTTATCAATAAAGGGCAAAATTACTGAGGGATTATTGGTTGAGAGAGAGGGCATTTTTTATTAATCGAAGGCATTTTTAGTAATCAAGAGAGGGCATGATTCTGTTACACACTCCACAAGCTTAAACTGTAAACGACGTTTTATTACAAGTACAAACTGCGTACTGTCCGATTACATCAGCCATGAGCACATGGTTCGTCCTCGCTCTTCCCGGCATTCTTCACAGTATAGACAATCTCGCGTCACGCACCACTCACACGCGTGTCACACGCTCTACACACTCCCCCTCCAAAACAAATGGACGAACGAAACGCTAGAAAAAATCAAAGGCTCCTGTGAGCCAACTCGTGAATGCAGATGACAGAAAGTAATTGAAATTTAGACGGCTACGGAGACCTCCTTGAAATCTAAAAGAAATTATATCTTTGCCCGATTATGTAACGAAAAATAACCATTCCTGTACTATGAAAATGATTGTCAAACTATTCTCTACAGATTGAATAAGATTATTCTAATACGCCGATTAAAAAAAAATCACGTGTTTTTTTATTCAAAGTTTATAGAAGCACGCCATGTGCAGCTACGTCATGCAAATTCGTGTCCCCGATAGTCCGGGGCTACTGGATTTTGCGATCGGGCTAGTGGATTCTAACCATCACTTGCCCGATGGGCAAGTGAAGTTTTTTTGGGAATTAAAATTACAAAATTACGGTAGGGCAAGCCGATCTCACAAAGGGAAATATGTTCAACAAAGTATCGCATTACATTTCATGCCCGACACAAATGCGTGAAATTTTTCCTTTGGGGTTCAGTCCACGCAATCCTCAAGTAAAAATAATGAACTATGACAAGCTCTTGCTAAATAAGAATTATTTATCGACCGCGTCCTTTTGCTTTCCCATAAATTACCAGTTGTAAATTTCGAAAATGAAACATTTTTTCCCTTTGAAACCTTTATGAAAGCTGACAAGATCTTAAAGTGTTCATTTCACCAGAAATTTGCATAATTTTGTTTACGACGTCAATGATGCGTGACATGGCACGTTCCCCTTTCGCGTGAAAACTGACAAACTAAATTATTTTAAATTAAATTATTTCTAAATTAAATTATTTTTAATTTTTAAAAGAAACCGCAGTTGTAGAAAAAAACGAAAAAAACCTATAACTTTGCTCAGATTCAACGAAAAATCTCCATTCTTACACTAAAATAATTGTCAAATTATTCTCTACAGAATGAATGAGAGAATTCTTACGCGTCGTGAAAAAAATTTTTACGTTTTTTTTTCACTAGTTGAGTTTACGACCCCGGACTTTCTGAAAAACTGAAAAAACTTGTAACTTTGCTCAGATTGAACTAAAAATCTCCATTCTTGCACTAAATGATCGTCAAATTATTCTCTACATATTGAATAAGAATTTCCTGATGCGCCGTGAACAATAAATGTTCGCGTGTTTTTTCCACTAATTGGATTTAAAACTTATTCACTGCGCACGCCCGAAAGTTAACGACAAAACCGACCGACCAACCAACCAACCAAGTCAAAAGTCAGCTATCGCTATAACTCGTTCATTGCGCTACGCGCATTCACGAGTTAAAAATGACAAACTGAACTGAGAGTTAAGGTCAATGTTACATAGTCCTCTCATGCGAAGAAATCATACAACATCTCTTTTATCCATAATCCTCGACCTTGGGTCCTCGATGACGCAACTGGTTTTCCCGGAATAGTCAGCAATAGGAAAGTGGTAAATAAGGCACCTGTGGCCAGGTCCAATAGTAGAAAGGTCCATGATAGGGAACAGGTAAAGCTGGTGGCGATGTCCACGGCATCTGAACGTACTTAACTAATGGATTGACACGCTGGTACTCCGGGTTTCCTAGGGAGTTGTATGTGAAGATCTGTGGTGGCCTACACTGATGTTGTGGTCGGGTTGACACGCTCTCCTCGGTGCTGACATCAAGATCCGAAAATTCCTCGTCAACTGACCTATTTTCACTCCCGATGATGAGGTCGACATCTGTAGTGGGAACAATTTCGGCCTGGTCTAGGGGCTCATTTGGCTCCGAGCATGATGAATTTGATGATCCCGTCTCTTGTGAATATCCCACTAATCTGGTTTCTGTTAGGTCATCACTCTCGTCCTCTGAGGACAGCCCATCACTTGTCTTAGGTGGCAATGCGGAGCTCGTGATGGTTCTCCTGGCCTGATGAACAGGTTCAACTACTGAGCTTCCAAGTTCCAGCTCATCACAAGGCAAAAGTAAGTTCCTGTGGAGCACCCTCGCGCGACCACGCCCATTCTCTGGCTTGAGTCTGTGAACCGGACTATCCCCTCCCAATCTTTCAGCAATGACGTGGATTGTCTCTTCCCAGTGTGACCTCAATTTTCCAGGGGCGCCCCGTTCTCGCACTCCGCCTGACACTCTCCTGTCATAGTAATCTTTGCTATGTCTAGCAGCCTTCTTTGCAGTCTTCTGAGCAATCTGATATGCTTCGTCCATGTCTTCCCGCCACTTGCGCACATAGGAATTATAGTCAACTCGACCATCCTTGTCCTGATTGAAGTTAAATATAAGATCGATGGGTAGTCTTGGATTGCGACCAAACAGAAGATAATATGGCGTGAATCCAGTAGCCTCATGTTTGGTACAGTCATATGCATGAATCATCTTGTTAAGTGATTCGTCCCATTTGCGCTTCTTCAATTCGGGAAGGGTCCTGAGCATTGACAACAACGTGCGATTCATCCTTTCCACTTGTCCATTTCCTTGGGGGTGGTACGGCGTTGTGCGAGACTTGGAGACACCAGTTAACTTGTTTAATTGACGCAGGAGCTGATTTTCAAATTCTCCTCCCTGGTCGCTATGGAGGCGATCTGGAAACCCAAACCTCGGAATGTAGTCATTGAAAAGTTTTTCGGCTACAGTACGTGCTGTCTTGTTTCGAGTAGGGTAAGCCTGAGCATACCTTGTGAAGTGATCAACTACGAGTAAAATATACTCAAATCCGCTTTGGCTCTTTTGCAGGTCAAGAAAATCGATCTCCCGGTACCAATTGTGTAAGAGTTAAGTCGCTGACAATGGGCTCTTGGTCTGCAATACTAATATTCGCAGAGACTGCAGTTAACCACGGAATCTCTTCCGCTCTCTGGTGTGTTAGTCCCTGGATCGTTGCATCAATGGCTTCCTTGTCCATTCCAGTAGTACAGCTATCCATGTACTCTCGGGGGTCTATCGGTAGGCCAGATAGCATATCTGCATCAATGTTAGTTTTCACAGGTCTATATCGCAGGCAAAAATTGAAGCCAGCTGGCTCTGCCACCCATCGATGTCCAACAGCAGACAGTTTCGTGGAAGTTAATATGTACGTTAAAGGGTTATTATCTGTATAGACGTCAAATGATGGAGCATAATATAAATAATGCCGAAATTTTTCAGTCACAGCCCATTTTAGAGCCAGAAACTCCAGTTTTCCCGCATGCAAGTGATAGCTTTTCTCTGCTGGGGTTAGGGTCCTTGATGCGTAACCGATAACTTTGAACTTCCTGTCCTGCTCCTGGTATAACACGGCGCCCAGGCCTTCATGAGAGGAATCCGTATGCAGTACAAATCGTTTGGAAAAATCGGGAAAAGTCACCACTGGTGATCTTGTTACACAGTCAACTAGCAAATTTAATCTCTTCTGGTGATCGTCTGACCAGTTGATCCTGTGGTTATTTGGTAGCTGTTGTTTTCCCCGACTGTAGCATTAGATTTACCACCTTGATTAGCACTCTGCGATACGGCCATAAGGTCATAGAGGGGTTTGGTGATGCGTGAGAAATCTGGAATGTACTGTCTGTAGTACCCCAGGAATTCGAGTAACTTGCGGATGTGCCCCACAGTGTTTGGTTTCTCACTTTTCAACTTCTGAACTGCTTTTGTATCCTCCGGGTCCAAAGAGTAACCATCAGCTGACACGATCCTACCTAAATATCTGACCCTTTGCTGGAAGAAATTGCACTTGGATGGTTTTAATTTAATCCCATGTTCCTGAAGTCTGCGCAGTACTCGCTGAACATCTCTGACATGATCTTCAAATGTTCGGCTATAAACTAGAATATCATCGAGGTATGGAATACAGATATCGTCACGTAATCCGCGCAAGCATTCCTCCATGCATCTCTGAAAGGCTGCGGGCGCATTCATTAAACCAAATGGGATCCTGTTCCATTGATATAGCCCCCAAGGGGTGACGAATGCGGTAAGGGGTCGGCTCTTGTCCGCAAAAAAGCCCTGGTGATATGCCTTTCCTTGGTCGAGAACAGTAAACCACTTATAACCCCCCAGCCCATTCAGAATATCCTATATCCGTGGGATTGGCTGGCGCTCAGGGAAAGTTTTCCTGTTAAGTTCTCGATAGTCAATACATAATCGTAAACTGCCACCCTTCTTCCGAACACAAACCATGGGGGAAGAATATGCCGAGTGGGACTTGCTGATCCAGTTGCGATTGATCAAGTCTTCTATATACTCCTTCACTTCTCCATAAAGAGGTCTTGGAATGGACACATAGTTCTTTCGCACAGGCTGGTCATCACTTAGATTGATTTCCAATTCCAAATTATCAATACACCCAACTTCATTCTCGGCTCTGGCAAATGAATCAGCCCCTTCCTGTAACATTTGGCGAACAATGGATTGCTGTTCTTCTTCCAAATGGCTAAGGCCAACAGGCGGGTCCCACAATTCCTGTGCTTGTTCCTCTGATGGGGAAACATCAACTGAATCTCCTTCCTGGACGTGCTCCTGGTCTGGCGGCTTCGGAATAGGTAACACTGACTTAACCATTTGAATCTGACCTAGTTCGGTTCTTCGTTTCAGCAGGATGTTCTTATCGATGTTGTTATGTACTAAGATTGTAACCTGGCTGGATGTGCCCGGGGCTATCTTACTCAGTTCCTCAGATAATTGAAGTCCCTCCGGAAGATCGCCTTCTTCCTTTGGCTCAAATATTATGGGCAATTCTTCTGCAACAGGCCCGAGGTGGACACGACACTTAACTCTAACTGACTGTCCCTTTGAAACCATAACATCTTTCTTGCCAACCCTGACTACAGACGTGCCAGCATCTTGAGTCCTTGTGCGAACAATATTGACAAATGTCCCCAATTTGGAATAGTGAACTGAGGGGAAAGATAGTCGAATTATATTTTCAGAAACACCTATGGGGACTTCATTGTGTTTCTTCAAAATCTCCTCTATCACATTGGATCCAATAATGGGTAACTCCTGTTCCTGTTGTCCCACTAGCACTGGTACGGTCAGCTCATTCGAGTCCCCAGATAGTCTAAATGTCACTTCGATCCAGCCATCGAAGGGAATGTCAGTCCCATTCATAGCCTCCAAACTCAACCCCTGCCCATCTTCTAACAATTCACCAACACTTTTTAATTTTTCCAGGGGAAGGTAAGCCTCCTTCCATGCCCGCGATACTACACAAACCTGGGACCCAGTGTCCCATAATGCCTCCACCTCTATTCCTTGCATACTACATTTCACTATGCACCTCTGTCCTACCAGTTTGGTTAGTCCCGCTTGCTGTTTTGGAGTTAGATGGCAAGCGAATGTCGTGTTCAAAGGTACATTTTTAGCTTCATCTTTCTGTTGCCTTTCCAGTTCTTGTATGGCCTTACAAATAACTTTGTGCTGTGGCCAATGTTCTTCTTGGCACCCCTTGGAACAATATCTGCTGGTCTTACAAGCTGCACAACGATCGATTGATGCATGGGCACCACCCACTCTACTACAATAAGCACAATGGGACTGGTTGTCCTGTAAGATCACACCCTGTCCCCCGGGCGTGACCTCTGTCCATTTCCCTGTAACCCTGTACCCCATTGACGAGATCGCGCCCGACATTCACGTGCATAATGGCCACTCATTCCACACTTAAAACAATGATCGCAAAACCCTTCAACCCCATTTTGTTGACAAATTCTGCACTGTGGGGGTGACCTCATAGGTTGCTGTGCAAAAGGCTGTCTAGATACTAGTGGTGGGGAGGCAACCCTTTCCTTGACAGCAGCAATCTCTGCTTTCAGCTCTCTCACCTCCTTGAGTAGTGCTTGATCCAAACTGGTCACTTTCCCCCCCTCTTTGACTCGATCAGCAGCAGCCTCAGACTCTTGCACTGGATTCACCTTGGGAGTCAGTCGCGAGCCAAGTTTTTGTAATCTTTCCGTCTCGTTGCTGACACAAACATTCAGTGCTTCAAATAGCTCTTCATTGAACGAAGCCCTCTCGCAATTCTCATGGATCATAAAACGACTGGATTGGAAACTAGCTGACGCGATGGCCGCAACAGAGTTGAAATTCGTGACGTCATAAAAACCCCTGCAAAATGTAAACAAACAGCAATCGCCGGTTTCTCGTCAAGCGAAGATGAAGATGATGAAAGTGTAAGAACTTTAAAGTGTTGCAAGTGCCGAAAAGAGTACCACACTTTAGGATGGTTAAAGAGGCATGAAGAGAACTGCAGCGGTGCTGTAGGAAAGACGAGGAAAACAAAGCCTGAGAAACTGTCGGAACATCAGAGGAAAACCCGGGCGATTCTCGCGGACCTCGGATTTGAAGAGTACTTTGTTCGTGACTGTTTACCAGCCATTTTGGATTTCCTGAAAGAAATTACTTCCACTAAATCTGACATTGTAAAATTGAGGGGGAAGAGGTTTGCTGACTCTCAGCGTCAAGCAGATTTCCTTGTTACTGAACTGCAAAAGGGCACAGAAAACGAAGTCAAGACCTTGTTGAAATGTGTTGCAAAAAACTTGTGGACAATAATCTGCATAATTAAGCAAAAATTGTGAAACATAATTCCCCTTGATTTCACAATGTCAGATTAACTAGTAGAAGATATTTCTTTCAGGAAATTTAAAATGGCTGGTTAATACAGTCTCAGGCAAAGTACACTTCAAATTAATCCAAGGTCCCAGAGAGTTGCCTGGATTTTGCTAATCCTCAGACAGTATTTCAAGTTTCCTTTTCCTCACCTTAATTCCTATCAAGTTGATGCATATACACCACTGCAGCACCCTATTATTATATCATTTCCTGTTAATTCTAATATCTGATCAGATGGATCTCCCTTCCGGCCTATTTTTGATAGCCAGTGGTGTAGTTTTGAGTTAATTTTAAGGAACGGAACACTTCACTTTAATATATTTTTTGCCGAGATATGGTAACTTTTGCTGGAAAAAAGCAGGTTCTTACTCCGCGTTTTTACTGTAAATTAAATACTGTTAGTAGTAAGATTTTATATGTAATTGTTACCGTATATTTATGGGCTAAGCGAACACCAGTAAACAGTAAACCAACACGGTATTCTCCTTCAGTATATATTTGAGCTTTATTAGTGTCTCAGTCAAAACTAGGAAACTGAGTAAAATTTTGTGATGTTATCACAAAAAGTAATTTGCATCCAAACATTGTTTGTATTAAATATGCTACAAATGTGTTTAGAAATAACATTCTTGCCTTTTCTTTTGCCATACATTTAGAGTGAAATTAACTACTCAGCAGGTTATACCTACTACTGTTACCGTAAAAATCATGTCCCCTCAGGTATGATGCCAAAAAAAAAGATGTTGCATGAATTGGAGATCTAGAGTAGAGTTACAATATACAAGACAGCTGGAGTGGTTTCTTGAAAGATGGTAATGGCTTTCATCTATTCATGTGACCTGGCAATGTATACGTAGATGCGGCACAAAGAAATGATAGTGTTAGACTAGTTAGGCCCATCCCTTGCCACCCTCTGCCCTCCTCCCCCCCACCTCCCCCCCCCCCCCCCCTACATCGTGAGAAAAGGCTGAAGGATTTATGGCCCTAACATTAATTTGATGCCTAAATGAGAATGAAATGATGCTTTCTGGACCTCCCCCCCCCAAAAAAAAAAAAAAAAAAATTCAACCCTTCAGGGATGAGATTATTTTTTTAAAGAACTACTTTTTGTAACAGCAAGAGAATAAACAGCTGAATGCTGTTTATCATTCTATTTATTAAAACTGAGTGATATTTTGACACAATGCACTCAATAGAAGAATTATATTAATTTACATCTCATCTTACAGATAATAAACAATTCGGTAATTTGTGGCTGTGGCTTTATACAGGCCCATGGCATCATTATTTTACAAGTTATTCTATGCGATACGTTACTAAAAAGAGGTCAACATCTCAAACTAACCTTAAACAATAGGCCAATTTACAGTTGCTTACTCAGTGACCGGGCCTATTAATGGTAGCGAGGCTGCCGGTGACCTTGTATTGATACAGACCTCACTGTTTTATCATGTAAATTGTGTTGTTGTGATGCAAACTAGCCTGCATTTGCATTAGAAAAGTAAAGAGATTTGTATCAAAACAAGGTCACCGGCAGCCTCGCTTTCAGCCATAAGCCAGGCAACACAGCAACAACTGTAAAATGGTCTATTGGAAAAAAACACCATAATTCAATCTTTAAGCTTTTTATTGACATGAATGACATTTTGATCATGTAAAATCCTTATCTGAGCATTCATGCTTAACGGGGGTAATTAAACCCTACTCTGATGACCGATGACCAACTGCTCTTTGCATCCAAAGCATGGACAATAAAATCACTGAATGGGAATTGTGAAGATACGTATGGCAAATATGTATATGTATAGAAACATTGAGTTTCCTGTCTAGCTCTTGTGCATAATTTCCTTGTTTTAATTTTGTTTCCCTAATTCTCAAGTTTTTATGCCAAAAATATTTGTTAAAAGGCTTTTACAACAACAGCCTTGCAGTTAGTATTTACCCCCTCAAATTTAAAGCCTGTACCTACTTTCTTTGTTTAGGTAACTGGAAAATCAGCATCTAGACTTTCCAGTGCACCTCCGCTCCTTTTAATACGTCGAACAGTTTTAATTGCATGTGACTGACTAAAAGCAGCACAACTATAATTCTGGCTAAACTCTTTACAAGTTAAACCCCCATATGCACCCCTTTTCTGTCGCAACTTACCAAAAAATTTCTCAAGAGGATCCTGATTCAATTTTGTGGTCACGACATAAGATACCCCTGGAATAGTAAGAGAAAACTTGACAACCTCTACAAAAGACTCAACACAAATTTGCAATCCCTCCCATGTTTGATCACTTACAAAATACTGTTTACGTTCTACAAGTGGAACATCTTCTTGACTCATAGCCCAGTCTCTCCAGTCCTGAAAATAATTTAAGAAATCATTTTCCAGCCAGTCGAGCCTTCTGTCTTAAAGGAGTTCGGTACACACTCTTAAATTCAAATTGTGTGCAGATTTTATTTGCATTCAAACAATCAAAAAAATCATTCATGTTTTTCACAAATTTTGTTGTCTCTGCGGTGCCTGGCTTACCTTGTACTTGCAGAGCAAAGGCAACTCTGTTGCTGAACACTTGAGCAGCCAAGTAGACTCTCATCCTTAGGTAAGGGTTGAGAAAGAGATGGTCAGCAGATGATGCATTTGATGCATTAACATAATTTTCAAATGCATCAATTAGCTGCAGCCATGTGATCCACATACCATTATTTTTCAACTTTTTGGTTTTATTCCTCCAGCAGCTATTTTCCCAGTTGTTTCGTGTTGTTTTTAAAAGAGGAACTGGGTCACAGATAAAGTACAATGGCCGAAAATCCTCAGCAAAAGGATTGTTTGTCTTGTAAATCAGTGTACCTTTAGGGGCCCCTGGTGGACAATGGAATTTATAAAATTTGCGATGGGGAGAAGCCCCATCACAAGTACTAGTTAGAACCTTAAATCCCCTTTCCTCTAAATTTTCAACACATTTCCAGAACAAATTGAAGAGGGCAAAAGACTTGATGGTAGTCGTGGGAAAAAAAGCAATGGGCATTTTCCAATCGGAAAATAAACTGATAGCCATAAAAACAAACATGTGGGTTGCTTGCTCTGGAATAATTGAAGAGGACAAACACTGCTCCAGATCGTCAATGGAATTTTGAACGGAGCCCAAATTAACAAACCCAATTAATTTCCCTTCGTCATCAAAAACAAGGTCTTTTCGCAGTGACACTTCATCGTGAATCACCCCCACCCACACATCATAGTCCTTTGGGTTAGATCTCTCATTGAAATCCCTTTTGATTGAATCTAAAAATTCTGGATCAAATCCTGCATCAACCTTAAAGCAATTGCTGTAGTCCCTTAAAGTTCTCTTATCAGGTAAAATTAACAGCTCACTATCTTTAAGTAGTTGATAAGCCCTAGGAGATATGGAGTGCAGTTGGAAGCACCATCTTATAATGAGGGGGTGCCATCTTCTTCCTCTCTTGTCTGAACACAATAAAGCCTTCTTCTGTTGCTGAATAAAGAGGGACTTGAAGTCCTCGGGTTTGTCATGATTGTGCCTTGACTCCACATTTTTGAAAAGTTGTTCTACAACAGAATCATCTTCGTCGGTTAGGGTGATTAAATCCTGAAAAATGATAAAAAGATTTTTTAATACGACCATTCTCATTACGATATAACTTGGTAAGGTTGTTTTTCAAATCATGTCTTCCGTGTCTAAATGAGCTTACAGTTTTGACAAAAAGAAAAAAACGTTTTTCTCTCTAAAACATTGACGATAAAATTACATGATAGTTTTATGTGAAAGATACAGCTGTATATTTCAATCATTTAAAAATCATATTAAATCATATTAAAAATCAATACACAAAATTAATTATTTATATAATTATAATATCTTATTCCACTGCTCTCTTGGGGGCAATCTGAACATGGGCTCACTTTTCTAAGCACTGGCTGGCTGTCAAACTACTGATAAAAACTAGTTTAGCCATGTGTCATATTTTTTAGCAAAGTAATTTTTGAGACAAGCAAATTGAAGTGTACCTGATGATCCCTCCCAAGGATTAAAATCTGGGTGAATGTTAACTAAATGGGTCAAATAAACACATGCGTAACATCATATACCAACCTCATTAAATTTTTCTTCCAGGCGGCTAATTTTCCTTGATGCACTTTGCCTTCTCTGTCTACAGTTCTTTATCCTTTCTTCCTTTTTAACTCGTGAATGCGCGCATGCGCAATGAACGAGTTATAGCGATAGCTGACTCTCGACTTGGTCGATCAGTCGATCAGTCGATCAGTCGGTTTTGTCGTTAACTTTCGGGCGTGCGCAGTGAATGAGTTTTAAATTCAATTAGTGGAAAAAACACGCGAACATTTGTTGTTCATGGCGCATCAGGAAATTCTTATTCAATATGTAGAGAATAATTTGACGATCATTTAGTGCAAGAATGGCGATTTTTCGTTCAATCTGAGCAAAGTTTCAAGTTTTTTCAGTTTTTCAGAAAGTCCGGGGTCGTAAACTCAATTAGTGAAAAAAAAAAAAACGTGAAAATTTGTTTCACGACGCGTCAGAATTCTCTCATTCATTCTGTAGAGAATAATTTGACAATCATTTTAGTGTAAGAATGGGGATTTTTCGTTGAATCTGAGCAAAGTTATAGGATTTTTTCGTTTTTTTCTACGAAGTGCGGTTTCTTTCAAGAATTAAAAATAATTTAATTTAAAAATAATTTAATTAAAAAATAATTTAATTTGTCAGTTTTCACGCGAAAGCGGAACGTGCCATGTCACGCATCATTGACGTCGTAAACAAAATTATGCAAATTTCTGGTGAAATGAACACTTTTAAGATCTTGTCAGCTTTCATAGAGGTTTCAAAGGGAAAAAATGTTTCATTTTCGAAATTTACAACTGGTAATTTATGGGAAAGCAAAAGGACGCGGTCGATAAATAATTCTTATTTAGCAAGAGCTTGTCATAGTTCATTATTTTTACTTGAGGATTGCGTGGACTGAACTCCAAAGGAAAAATTTCACGCATTTATGTCGGGCATGAATCGTAATGCGATACTTTGTTGAACATATTTCCCTTTGTGAGATCGGCTTGCCCTACAGTAATTTTGTAATTTTAATTCCCAAAAAAACTTCACTTGCCCATCGGGCAAGTGATGATTAGAATCCACTAGCCCGATCGCGAAATCCAGTAGCCGCGGACTATCACACGAATTTGCATGACGTAGCTGCACATGGCGTGCTCCTATAAACTTTGAATAAAAAAAACACGTGATATTTTTTAATCGGCGCATCAGAATAATCGGCTTATTCAATCTGTACAGAATAATTTGACAATCATTTTAATAGTACAAGAATGGTCATTTTTCGTTACATAATCGGGCAAAGATATAATTTCTTTTAGCTTTTGAGGAAGTTTCCGTAGCCGTCTAAATTGCAATTACTATGTGTCATCTGCATTCACGAGTTGGCTCACAGGAGCCTTTGATCCTTTTCACTTAGATTTTTCCACGCACAGTGACTAGTAGTACTTATTTTACGTGCACTCTCTGGTTTGAAACACTTTTGCGACTTTTGCTTTGAATACATGGTCAACAGGACTCTCTTATACGACTTACAGGGTTCACAAATATTGGAAAGTGTCAAGCCACTACAGTTAACAGTTCTTATTGTTTCACTTAAAAGTCTGGCCTTTGTATTACCATGCAAGTCCTTGAATTCTCCATTCCGTCCTCCAGTCATTGACAGCTCAGCCAAATCATCATTTTGGATTCCAGGGCAAACATTACACTTATCAACAAAATCTAACAGAAACAGAAAACTATAAAGAGTGACTAGATGTTTTGGAGTGTTCAACAAAGAGTCATTTACACTTAAATTACAAGCGATCACGTTCCAAGAAAAATCGGTATTTACAATGACAGTCTTCTCTGGAACAGGTGCGATGCCACTTGAAGAAAACGTGCAAAGCATGAGATAAAGTTCTGAATGTTTGATCAGGTTCCATTGGCTTCTAAACACACCATCATTTGATAAAATATTAAAAACACGTGAATAGTTGCAAACAGAGGGCTGATGTAGGACTGCTGGAGCAACATTGCGAAGAGAAAACAGAAATTCATTTGGGAGGCAACAAGGTGGATCAGTATTTGGTGTACAAGTAGAAGTAACAGTATCACTAGTAGCAGACTCAGAAGGTTGCTGATATCTTCTGTTGGAATACTTCCTAACTCTGCCCAGCTTGCTCTTACCCATTCCTAAGGGAGAAACATTAATTATATTAAATTAACATAAAACTGACAAATGGCAATGTTTTGATTACCTTCCAAACAACAACTGCCGACAAAAATTATGTAAACAAGCTCCATGTGATTTTTTTTTATTAATATATAAAGTAAATTCTTTAAATTAGCCTCGCTTATTGAGAACCGCCTGACCTGTGCACGCATAGCGGACATCTACGACACAAAGCAAATTAGTCACGAAAAAAGTTCATCGTGCTGTCTTAATTTGCAACAAATGTTCGTTTAATTAAGCTCAAGCCACAATTTTACGCAAATTCTTTCAAGTAATCCAGAATTTGATCAGCAGTTACCTGAGAAAATTACGGATAAATGCGTCACAAAAAAACAACATTTCCTCAATTTTTGAACTTAAAAGACCTAATTCTGTGACGCGATTTTCTCAGAAACAAGGCAAAATAAAAGTAAACAACAACATCGAGTGCTTACCTTGAAGATTCACGTGTGGCTTGGCCGGGTTGATATCGCCGTAAAACAAAAGATAAAGAAAGTGTTATAACTTGCAAATAAAAAACAGTGCTCAAACATGCAAAATGAACAAAAGTTGACAACGAATCCTTATAATTTTCCTATACTTACGCTATACCTTCGCCATTTCTTCACGTCACAAATTTCAACTCTGTTGCGGCCATCTTGAACCAAGGTATCAGTCAATCAGCGAACCGGAAATACCTCACGTGATCATTAGTTTCCAATCCAGTCGTTTTATGATCCATGCAATTCTAGGCTGAGCTGAGAAAAGAAAACGGCCAAGACTACGAGCCAGACTCGCTGAAGGTGATACAGGCGGCTTTAGATCGACATTTAAGAAACCAAAATTATCCAAAGTCTATCCTGAGGGATACAGAGTTCCTGTCTTCGAGGAAGGTGTTGAAAGGGAAGGCGACAAAGCTGCGCGAACGAGGCATGGGAAAACGACCCAACAAAGCAAAAAGGCTGACGAAGGAAGAAGAGGAGATACTATGGGAAAACGGTCAGTTAGGCAACCAAACCCCTCCCTCTTTGATAAACACAATGTGGTGGCTGCTAACTATGCATTTTGGCTTATGTGGTCGACAAGAGCACCACGACATGATGGTCGAAGATTTTCTATCGAAAAGGATGATGACGGCGTCGAGTTCATCACTTTCTCCGAAGGCCCTACAAAGACAAGTCAAGGTGGTATCCGAGTGACACCTCGGCTTGCTACTCCCAAGATGTTCGCCACAGGCGAGCAGAGGTGCCCCGTTGCTTTGTTTAAACGATACCTGGAAAAACGTCCAGAAGAAATGAAGAAAACAGGGCCATTTTACCTGGCTGTTATCGACAAGCCTCAAACCAGCGCCGTGTGGTACAAGAAAACACCGATGGGCAAGAATACAATCAATAACACAATGAAAACAATGAAAGAGGACTCACCGTTAAAAGATGTCTGCCCCGAAAAGAAGCTAACCAACCACAGTGCAAGAAAGGCCGTTGTGAAGAAATTGAAAAGCTCCGGTATTCAAAAACATAACGGGTCACAACTCCGAGCAGGACCTAGATGACTACGACTCCGGTGATGAAAACGAACAGAAAATCATGTCCAACATCATCGACAATGCCAAGCCTGCTTCCACTTCAAGACAAGTTCTCCATCCATTGTCATCAGTTCAAACTCAGTCCAGGTCAGCTTCCAGCCATGTCTACAATTTCAGCCATTGCAATGTAACGCTCAACGTCGCAGGAAACCATTCTTTGCAATCCAGTGTCAGCCAGAGCAAGCGGGCTTACAAGAAAATCATGCTCCAGGATTCTGACTCAGATTAAACTGTGTTTTGTTCAGTTAACAGCACTTTGTTGTTTTTCTGTTGGCAGAAACGCTCTGTTGAAATAAGCTTTGTTTTGTAGACTTTTGGCAGTGTATCTTGACAGTTTTGGAGAATGAAATCTCATTGAATCGATTGGTCAGTTCAATTTGACTGATGTTTTGTCGTAGTGCTAAACAGGCTTCTCAGATAAAAATAGCCCGCGCGCGTGATCTTCTTTCGCGTAAATTTTGCCCTTTAGCGATAAACAAGTAATCGCATGAGTCCTGGTACTATCAAGAATTAAGCACTTGTGGTTTCAAAATTTTCCAAATTGCCCTCGTCGCCTCGCGACCCGGGCAATTTTGGAAAATTTTCAAAACACTTGTGCAATTAATCCTTAATAGTACTCGTCCTCATGTGATTACCTATACAAATAATTGGCAAAAAAGCCATGGGTCTAGATCGAATTCCCTGTAAACTCTTAAAATTACCTAGTCATATTGTCGCACCACCACTAACGAAAATTTTCAAAAGCTGTTTAGATCAGGGCATCTTTCTAAGCGAACGGAAAATCGCGAAAGTAACTCCTATATTTAAAAAATGTGCAAAATCTGATCTTAGCAATTATCGACCAATATCTGTATTAACTCTTGTCTCAAACATCTTCGAAAAAATTATTTATCAACAACTTTACGATTACTTAAACGGAAACAAGCTCTTGAGTAACTACCAATCTGGGTTTCGTTCACTCCATAGCACCTCGACAGCGTTACTCGAGGCAACGAATAACTGGTCAATCAAAATAGACAACGGTCTTCTAAATGGTGTTACATTTATCGAACTTAAAAAGGCTTTTGACACCATCGATCATGAAATCGTTTTACGGAAACTTGCAAATTACGGAGTTGATCAGAGTTCTCTTCGATTTTTCGCCTCTTACCAAAGTAACAGGTGTCTATCTAGTGTAAGTGAACTAACCTGTGGGGTGCCGCAGGGCAGTATACTTGGCCCCTTACTCTTCTTAATATTCATAAATGACCTTCCAAACTGCCTTACCACAGCTTGTGCAAAAATGTTCGCGGATGACACTAACATTAGTATTTCTGGCTGCACTCTTGCCGATCTTGAACAAAGGATAAATTCCGAACTCGTAAACCTCTATTGTTGACTAAAAGCAAATAAGCTTAGCCTTAACATCGCCAAAACGGAGTTAATGATTATTGGCTCTCGTCAAAGGCTTCTTGCCGAGAGTTATAACGAAATTAACATCAATTTGGAGAACCAGTCGTTAGGTCTTACCATCGACGATCGACTTCCTTGGTCTAACTACATTAACGAAGTATGTAAAAAGGTATTCTCAGAAATAGGTGCCCTGAGGCGTATTAGGCCCTTCATCTCTTAATCTGCTGCGAGGCAAATTTATAACGCCCTAATCCAGCCACATCTCGACTACTGTAGCCCGGTTTGGGGTGGCTTAAGTAACCAACTGAGTGAAAAACTACAAACTGCAAAATTGTGCAGCTAGGGGGATTTTGAGGGCCAATTACGAAACAAGCTCCAGTATGCTCCTAGAAACACTAAATTGGGACGCACTGTCTATGATAAGAACAAAAAAGCAAAAAGCACGATGATGTTTTAAGTGTCTTACCAAACTAGCCCCAGTGTACTTGCAGGACTTTTTCAACGAACGAAGCACGGACTATAACTTACGTTATTCGTCTGGTAAATTGACATTGCCCAAGCCGCGCACTAACTATCTAAAACACAATACCAGAAAATGTAAGAACAATTAAACCAATTGGGCAATTCAAGAAGGAAATCCAGCAAATATTTAATTCATCGGTATCTCACTCTGCAATCTTGTAAAACAGTAATTGAATAGTTTTTAACTTTTTAAATTACTAAAGATTTTTACCGAGTTAAAATAAAGTTTGTAAAGATTGTAGTTCTCAGATCTAAGCCGACTCCCCTTCACGACGCTTTAGCCTACAGGATACCAAATTGCCCCCATCCCTCTGGATAGCAGTACATATGACGGTGAAAATGGGCACTCTTTCGACCTAATGGCACGTCCCTCAAACGCCCAATCCGACTTGTATGCCCAAGTCGTTTTATACCCTATTAACGTCTACATGCTCTTCGCGATACCTTTTAGCCATCGCCGGATCCGTTGGAGCACTCCTCACGCCCTCTAAGAATGGGTTTTCAAAAAATTGGCCTATCCCTTGGAATCTCTGGGTGTTCCGCATCGGATAAGCAAGTGATAGCTCTCCGCTAGTGCACTGGCCGAACAAGGGACATTTAACTGTCCTTCTTTCTGTCCTTTTTCTCCCATTTGTTCTGTTCCATTACTTCCTACTATCCAAATTGAAATGAATGTCCTAAAAAATAATAAGAACTATTTTCGTTTCTTTTCATTTCATGTTCTTTAGAATCTGCCTGCAGCCATGCGAGTGTTTGTATCAGCTGTGACATGTCCTTTGTGTAGCTACTGCAACGAAAATCTGTTTCACTTTTTTTTTTTGCCAAATGTGCGGCTATCGGAGGAAAACAAATGTTCCGAGTCCTAAGGTCTCTGTCAACCTTCAAGCCATAGATAACCGTTTAGAACAAATGAAAAATACCTCCCTTCAATCGTCATACTTAAAGCAGAAGTGCTCGCTTCGCTCAGAGTTTGAAACATTCTTGGCGTCGCTTCCGAATAAACTATCCTCTCAGCAAGCCCTACCGCCATCACTCGCTTCTTGGTCTGGAAAGACCGGTATGGCAAAAGGGTGGTACATAAAAATGGGTACCCCGACTCCCACCTTCAAAGTGCAGCCAACTGTGATTGTCTTAAGTGACTGGCATTCAAAACAGCCGATCCCTACATAGGAAAACTACGAGCCACATTTAAGGAAACGGGACGCTGTGGAGAGTGGAACTCCATGCTAGGTTGAGGTAATCCTGCCGCTTCACTTGAAGTACAAACATTTCTTACAGCATCACCTGGGGAACAATTATGTGCTCGCATCTTGCCAAAGTAAGCAGATCCCCTATTTTTGTCCAAATTGTTGCTACTGGCCCGTTTTTGGAAACAGAAAATTGCGGAGCACTCGCTTTATTCTTCTGGTCTGTTTGTATTGGCTCAAGACCAAGCATTCTTCGAAGCGTTATTCTTTAGCGGTGATCTTTGTTCAGATCTTGGCATGGTGAGAACAGTAGAAATCGCGCGTTTCCTCTAGGACGATGGGCTGTTGTGCAATCACGTACGGGGAAAAACCCTCAGAGATGGCGCCTCCAACGTCTTCGGGATTCGGAAACGTCTGAAGCTGTATATGAAAGAACCTCGGATCGACGAGGGAGAAACGCTACATAGCTTTTGTTCGGGCACCATTATCTGGCTCCCAGATGGCAGACATAATGTCTCATGTAGGATGGAACAACAAAGAGACTGCCCTTTACTACATGATGCTAGCGGAGGTGCTTCGGTGAGGCAGTCCCTCTTATTTGTTGACCGCAGACTGTTCTGCGACATCACCCAAACAGAGATTTACAAGGAACTTTACCGTGTGAAAAACTTTGCAACCGCTTTTTCGCACACTTCCAAACTGTAATGCGTTTCGTCGTCGTCGTTTTTTTTTTTTTTTAATAATCATTTATTTGCAAAAACACATTACTTACATTACTTACATTACGGGCTAAATACATCACTAGACAATACAGTATACTACCTACAATACAGTGCTTACTGGTTACTTACACTTGTCCACTGACAATACAAGACTCTAATTACAATTCAACACATATCAGATAGTAAAATGGCTTTCGCTCCTTACAATTACGGCTACTTAGAATATATACTAACTTACGACTAAATTTAAACTACCTAATTACATCCAATCGTTACTTCACATTATGTACAGCAACATAGCTTACCGCCTTCTTACTAATCTTCGTTATTAACTTATTGGATTTTAATTGATCATTTGGGACTGGAGGGCGTTCTTCAATGGGCTCCATTTCTTTTTAAAAGAATTTAGGATATTATTATTTGAAAGCGATTTGCTTTTCAATTTTCATGGAGTTCACGAGCAATTGTTTATATAGTTGCACCTTGGGTATGGTGTTTCTCAGTTTACAGTTGTATATATAATGTCTAGCAATAAGAAGTGAGTGATGTAAAAGTAGATGTGAGACATTGTTAATTAAGCCTAGACAGAGAGTGGGAGAGAGAGAAATTCTTTCAAATCTTGAAGGTGTTGGGATATCCATTCAAATAAACTTTTCCAGAATGCCTGAGTATGTTTGCAGTGCCAAAACAGGTGAACCAGAGTTTCAGTAGTTTCACCACAAAAGGAACAAGTGTCGACTTGTTTTACACATATCTTGCAAAGAAAGTCGTTTGTAGCAATTCGTCTATGAAGAAACTTAAACTGGAATACTCTAAGCTTTGTTTCTCTTGTACAGAGGAATGTTAAAAAATAAGTTTTTTCCAGTTAATGATGGAATCTTGAACTATACTCCCTTCAGAAAGCCATTTTTCTTCACTCCGCAATGGTGTGGAAGCCTTTTTTTTTGGACAAGGCGTCTATAAAATTCTTTGCAACTGTTTGAATGAGACAGAAAAATCGCCATATCATTTGAAAGAGAGTTGTGTAAGACTGGTGAGCATGATTTCTTAAATTGTTTTAGCGCCGATATTACTTTAAAGTACTCAAGTTAATTAGTTTTAATATTATATTTATCTATGAATGCAATATAGCTCAAGAAAGTCTGATCTTTGTTAAGTAGATCTTTAACTTCTTTTACCCCTGCTTTAAACCAGGCTTTGTTAAAGAAAGGTCGGTTCTCTATTCTGATTAGTGAGTTATGCCATAAAAACATAGAGTCAAAATCAAGGTTCTTCTCTCTGTAATTTAAATTGGTCCAGTGTTCGATAATTTCCCTCAAAAAAGGATCCTTTATGTTAAGCTGTAAAACGTCTTGCGGTTTAAGGTTACTTAAAAACACTGCTTTGCCTCCATGCTTCTGGAGGTAGTAATCAACGAAAAGCTTCCATTTCCCCTGATTATCATTATTTAAGTAACCTTGTATCCACTTCATTTTCAGAGATTCATTAAAACTTTGAACATCTATCATCTTGAGACCCCCTTTATCGTAGTCATTAATCATTTCTACTCTTTTGATTTTATCCCCTTTTTTATCCCAGAGAAAATCATACAACAAAGAATTAATTTCTTTAAGTGCCCTTTGATGCGTTGGAAGAGAGGATAGAACATGCACAATTTGCGATACTGCCAGAGATTTAATGATCGTAATTTTACCTAGAAGAGTCAATTTTCTTACAGACCAGCTATTTAGGATGTTTTTTATTCTCTCGATTTTTTCGGAAAAATTATCGTAAGAAGAGTTTTTCTCTTCAGTCGAAAACCAGACTCCCAAGGCGTAAACCTTTCTCTCAGCCCATGTTATAGGTTTGTTAGAGAGTAATGCTGCATTCGAATTTTTCGATGATCCGAGAACTTCCGTTTTATTGTAGTTAACTTTCAAGCTGGATATCAAAGCAGATGCGTCAAGTAAGTATAGAGTTCTAGAAAAGGAGAATTGTGAGCCATCTAAAATCATTGTCGTATCATCTGCATATTGCGAGAGTTTGCACTCAGTGCACAGGATCGTGATTCCACCAATTTCATTATCCTTCCTTACTGTGCTACCCAATATTTCTGCACATAAAATAAACAAATAAGAGGAAAGAGGGCAGCCCTGTCTCACACCGCGACTTAACGTAAAGAAGTCGGAGGACCATCCGTTGTTTTGGATACAACTGCTAATATCAGTGTAAAATAATTTTACCCATGCAATCAAGGATGTTCCAAAGTTATAGTATTTTAGAGTTTTCTCAATAAAGCTCCATTCTACACTATCGAAGGCCTTCTCGAAGTCGACAAATATTAGAAGACCAGGGATTTGTTCTGTATCTGTGTAATTTATTATACTATCGAGAAGTCTGATGTTCCCTCTAATAAATCTGTTTTTTGAAAAGCCGGTCTTATCGTTGTTGATTATCTTTGGTAGGACTCTACGTGCTCGATTAGCAATGGATTTGGCTGCTATTTTGCAATCACAATTAAGAAGTGTAATTGGTCTCCAGTTCTTTAAGAAATGAGCAGGTTTGTTCTCTTTTGGTACGAGGGTGATTAATCCTCTCCTTTGAGTAATCGATAGAAGGCCGTTTGCATATGCACAATTTAGTGCGTTTAGAAGATAATGATGTATGTCTTTCCAGAAAACCTTGTAAAATTCGGCTGGGAGGCCGTCACTTCCAAGGCTTTTGTTTGCTCCCATTGATTTCAGGCTTTCTAAGCATTCAGCTTCGGTCAATAGACCTTCGCATTCTTTGTGTTCGTGCGCCTCTAGCAACAGGGTATTTCCTTCTGGGAAAAAGATGTCCTCAAGGTCTGCATTAACTTGTGGATTGCAGGAAGAATACAGTGATTGGTAGAAGGATTTTGCCTCTTTGAATATCTCAGTGTCCGTCTTAATGGTACTATTGTCATCTAGCTGAGGGTTTTTAATGGTTTTTTTTTTATTAAAATGTCTTTTTCCAAATTCAGAAAATATTTTGTTTTTTTTCTCCTTCATTATACCAGCGAGACTTGGATCTTATAATTGTTCCACGGGTTTTATATTTAGATATTTCTTCTTTCTGGAGAATCTTAGTATCTAATTCGTTAGAAATGTTAGTTTTGTCTGTTTCCGAGTGATTGTTTTCTTCCAGTTTCTTTTGAAGAGATGATATATCGGTTTCTAAGCTTGACTCCTGTGATTTCATTTTGGTTTTCTTTTTCTTTGCGTAGTGAAGGGAGCTTGATCGAATGTGCATTTTCATAGTGTCCCAAAGGAGAACGGCGTCAACCTCTGTGTCATGTTTGTAATCATTCGCCACATCACTGATTGTTTCCTTGATTAAGTCAACGTACTTGCTATCTAACAAGAAGGAGGTATTCAGTTTCCAGAAACCTGGTCCCCTAGGATTTTTATTATTTGCGAGATGTAGTGTTATTAGAGAATGGTCAGTTTTATAGCCAGGTAGAATGTCCGCTTTTGTAATCGTTGTACTTAAACTGGAACTGGTCAAAAAGAAGTCTAGACCACAGTGCACATCAGGTGTTTCCTCATGCTATTTGACTCTCTAGGTTTTACTTACTCGAACGCGAAGCGACTGACACAAATATTTTTATTATAACCGAACGACGGTTGAACTCAACTGAACTTGAATAATAACGAATAGCTTAAATATCCCTTGCGGTTCACACATTCTGCACGCATTATTCATAGCTTAATTATTCCGAGTGGTTCACACATTCTGCACGCATCTAGTATTACAACATCCCCCTTTCTTAATAGAAAAAAAAAAACCAACTGAACAAAATCAACTGAAAGTTCCTCAAAGTTTTTTTTTTTAGTGTCCCTAGAGCTACACTTCTTCGATCAGTCTTTTTGGTTGTCTAACAGTTCGTCGTGGTCTAGACGCTGCAATGCTGGGATGGGTGTGGTCTTGCGCACACTGCGTCGGTAATGTCTGGCTGACGGTTTTCGTCGGTGGTGATGCTGGCGGAACTGACTCTGCCGGAAAGGCAGGCTGCCCTATTAGCTCTTCTGATTGGTCGCTCTGAATTGCAGGACGCAAGTGTCGACGGTTTCTGAAATATTTCGCTCCAGATTCGGTCTGCACTTGATAACGTCTGGGTGACCTGTCAGTGGGTTGCTGAATCACTGTGGCTTTCTGCCAGACTGACTTATTAGGATCCAGTTGCACGCGAACACTCTGGTATTGCTTTAGATCCTGAAGCTGCTTGGCTTTCTGATTGTAGTAATCTGCTTGGGTCTGTTTCTGTGCTATCTGCGCTTCTCTGCTCTTCTCCAGATTAGGATGAAGATATTGATGAATGGGAAGTAGTGCTCTATACTTGCGCTGGGTGAGCAGTTCTGCTGGACTTAGTTGACCCGGTCTGACTGGCGTGGATCTGTATATCAGCATTGCAAGACGTGGATCAGAACCTGACTCTTCTGCCTTTTCCATGATGTTCTTTGCCGTTTTGACCATGGCTTCAATGAAACCATTCGACTGAGGGTACCTTGGGCTTGAGTGCTGCACCTGGAACCTGTATTGAACAGCGAATGCTCTGAACTCCTCAGATGCAAATTGAGTTCCTTGATCTGTGTACACTACTGCTGGAATCCCATATTCTGCAAATATTGTCTTGAGGAGATTAATTACGTGACCTGACGTCTAATTAGACAGTTTCTTCACAATAGGAAATTTGCTGAAATAGTCTGCAACCAGTAGGTAGTGGTGGGAATGGTGTTCAAAGATGTCGACTCCGAGCTTGACCCATGGCATGCTGTATAAGGGGTTCCTTCTGCTGAGCTGGTTTGCGTTTCTGGCAAATTTCACATGCTTTTACTGCATTTCTGATGTCATCCGAGATTCCTGGCCAAAACACTGTCTCGCGTGCTCTTAGTAGAGTTTTCTCCTCTCCTAAGTGCCCTGCGTGAAGATCTCTCAAATATTCTGCTCTCTGCGAGGTGGGAATCACTAAGCGGTGAGCTTTG
>NW_028145482.1:2612500-2862500 GCF_977016875.1 Pavona decussata
CGACTCCGTCGCTGAAAACTTCAGGGTATTTCTTGATTAGTGCTTCTTTCGTGATAGGATCACGTGTCAATTTGCTAGTGTTCGTGTTTTCGAGAGCGTACACCGGCGCATTTCCTGTTTGCGGTTTGTTTATTTCGTCACTGTCAAGGTACTTGACGATTTTCATGCCAATACAAGCTTTTCTTCCGAGGAGGGGTCTGATGGCATTGTTTTCAACGAGATTACAATCTAGTTTGCATTTGTAATCGTCACGCCACACTGGTATGCGAACTTGACCCACGACTGGCAACTTCGCGCCGCCGTATGCTGTGAGTTGAGTGTTCAAAGGTGTCACATGCTCAAGCGTATAGTCCTTTGTGGCTTTCTTGTATAACTCCACTGGAATCACGTTGCACTGCGCTCCCGTGTCTGGCTGAAAACGGAGATAGTTTCCGGATGACAGTTTAAGCGTTACCAGCTGAGAGTCATCCAGTTCAATCGCTGAGATATTTGTGGCATAGAACACTTCCGAATCGCTATCAGGGTTGTCGACAGCTCGGATAGATTTGCGGTGGTCATTATCTTTGGTATCTTTTCTCTTGCTGCGACATTTGGCCGCAAAATGTGACTGCTTTCCACATTTCAGACAAGTCTTGAGATATGCTGGGCATAATTTCTTTCTTTGTGTAATCGTGTTCGGTGCCGCAGTTCCCGCATTCCTTAGTGTTTGCGTGTTTACCGCCACGAGTTTTCCTTTTCTGTCGATTAGCTTCTGGGCTTTTCGTCTTGTTGCCTCTGTTCACGGCGTTCACGGTTTGTCCCTCGCTGTTTCCGACAATTTTCATTTGAGCCAGCATGCTCTCGGAGGCTCTGCAGATCTCGTCTGTTTTTTCAAGGGTCAACTTGGTCTCCCTCAATAATCTCTCTCTGACTTTACTGTCCCGAATGCCAAACACTAGACGATCGCGAAGTATCTCCTCTGGTGTAATTTCTTCAAAATTACAGCTATCGGCAAGCTTTCGCAGGGCCGTGCGGTATTGGTCGTACATTTCTCCTGGCTCTTGCATCCTACGGTTAAATTTAAATCTCTCGAAAGGAATATTCTTCCGTGGTTCGCAATATTCTCCAAATTTCTTTAATACTGGTTTAATCTTCTTGTCGTCTCCATCGTTTTCCCAGTCGTTAAAAGTTGAGTACACTTCGCGTGCCTCTTCGCCGATCACCGTAAGAAGTGTAGCGACTTGCACACCTTCGGCTTTCTTGGAAAGCTCTGTGGCGAGTGCATAGTTGTCCCACGCTAAGAAAAACTTCTTCCATTTGTCCGCCGCATTTGGACTGTGTATCTCCAGTGCGGGTGGTGGCGGCAAAGCATATCCCGTGGCCATACTTCTCCGGACGCTGTTCGGATAAGCTTTGTGTAATATTGTACCACTAAAGCTCTCCACTGGCTGCCACCATGTAAGAACAAGGCGGTAGGCTTGTTGCTATTGAATTCGATTTATTGAGGTCTTAACTCAATAAGTGAATTACAGGGGACTGGACTTGGGATAGCGTGGATCATGCTAAGAAACCAAAAACTATTTCCGGTATGAAACGCTCACTGGTTGATTATCTATCTGTAGCAAACACGCGGTTGCGGTTTTGGCGATAAGCAGTTTCGTCACACTATATAGGTATCTACAGCCCCAAAGGGTATGGTTTTTGAGCCGTTTTGGTCTCAGAATGGGTATATATTTTACTGATTTTGGTCTGAAAGTCTGAAAAATGGCATGGATTTTACATAAATGGGTATGGATTCTAGAAACAAGGTCTGGAAATGGGTATGAATTTAAAAGGCTAGGTCTGAAAAAGTGTACCAGAAAATTTTATATTTTGGTCTGAAATAGGGTAAGGGTTTGGAGAGCCAAGCTATGCATGTACATTCCCACCAAAAATTCCAAGGAGTAGCCCCCGCCTCCCCCGCCAGGGTCACAACAATAAGTATTACTTAGGGCAACTCTCTCTAGCTTGTTTATATAAAATAATATAGTTTGGTAGCACAGTGACCTGCATTTTGTACAGAGAGACGTGCCCTTTGCTCCACCCCTCATATCATCAGCCCTCTCGCTGCTCCCAAATGTCACAACTTTTCCAAATCAAAATTGACCTTTTTACTTTCATTTATGTCAATTCTGCAACAGATTTGGTGGGAAGATGCATGAATATGCACCCAAGAATGGTGAAAGGAAATATTTGAAAAAAGGACATTTTCTGGATTTTGGGAAAAGTTGGGGTTAAAATTTTACTTGATTGTGAAGAAAAGATAAAAAGTCTCCTTATCAGGGAGATTTAGTGATTCGTACAGGGAACCAGGAAATTTAGGAGGGCTGTCATTCAATCAAAATGCTGTCTTTCAGAAGGTCAAGATTGGCATAGTTTTCATCCAACTTTTTTTTACCTTTCTTTTCTCCTGGTGCGGTTGGTTTGTCATACACAAAGACTTTCTTTGTTGTTTCTTTCTTCTTTTTATTGTCCTTTTTCTGTATGTTAGACAACAAATCACATCAATCAATCTATCATTTTACAATGCAAAATGAAAGCGTAGACACTTTGATATTATTTTGACATGTTGCACCTAACTATTCAGAAAGAAGACGAAAACACAAAGAATAACCCTGTTATGGACTGCAGTTTATATATCTCACATCTGATTGGCTTTTGGTTACACCACATAATTTAAGTTGAGATACATCAAGGGATGTGTAGCAGGGACATGGAATGTGAACATGTCCCATGGATTGGTGTGCACTACAAATGAGGCACTTTGCAGGGATGAATAGCATGTTTGTAGGTGTTCATTTCTGTTTTGTAGCAGGGACATCTTGCATTTCAAAATAGGTCTGATTTGACAAATCATAAAAAGAGCTTGAAACACTGAGCTAACTGCTTAAAACAGCTATCCCTAAAACTCTGTGAGCTTATTATTGGAAGGATTTTTTGGGAAATCATATTCTGAATTTTATGGTATAGAGGGTACTACATTACAATGGGTTCATGCAAAATAACAATGCTGCATTCATGAGCTTTTCAGCAGAATTATCATCTTGCCTCCACAGTAATTGCAGGTTGTAAGCATTTATTACCATCCTTTTATCGTTAATTAAACTGTCAATAAGTGTCTCTGGCTACAGGTGGACTGGGTTGAAATGGATTGCAAAAAAGTAAGGCTAATGTTCTTCAAGTCTTCACATTTTGGTTTCTAAAATGCACTGGACAGATCATGGGCTGCTCCTTTCAAGAACTTCAGTTGAGTTGGTATTGTAGAATTATCTTTTTTCACCAAGTGAAAGTATTGTTAAACCATTTTCACCAAAAAGGTCAAAATGTGACACTTCCGCTTTCAGTCGTGCCCACTCCACCCCACCCCCCGGGGGAGGCAATATTGGAAGGGTGATGCAATGTTTTGAAAGCCGTTTACAAAATAATCAATTGAATTTTTTTTTTCTGCTTGGTATTGTAAAAATTTAAGTATTTTGTTTTCAAATTCTAAATGCCCATCGTCTAGACCAGCCCTTTAAATGAAAATTTAGTGAACTTACGCGTACGATGTTCTCGAAAGTCACGCAATTAAAGACAAATGGATTTTATACATGTTCAAACTATAGCAACCTTTTTGGCTAAACTAATAACTATGTACACATGCCAACACTTACTTGATTCTGGTTTCCCAAGAGGGCTGCTTCCTTTTCCTTCTTTTTATTGAATTTTTCCAATTTCGCCAATCTCTGAGCTTCTTTTTTCAGCTGACTGGCGGTCTTCTCAACCGCACCATTCTCGGCTGAATTACCCTGATCCATCGCGCTACAAACCAGTCTGCCTAACACTCTCACCGGAAAGGTTCTTATAACAAATCGTGAGTTATTTTTAGTCCAAATTCCCTGAGTTGATGAAATCAGCCAAGAATATTTCATGGACCTCTCTCCACGCCGGCATCCGCCATTGATATTCAGCCCGCGAGGACTCGCGGGAGGCTTCCGGTTTCATATGAATCATGGGTAATTTTTAATGTATCTTTCTTTTTTCCGATTACCTAAGTTTTAATATTTCTTGACCGCATATATCTCCTTTTTCTGAGAGCCTGTTCTTGTTACAAGAAATGTACGACTTGTAAGGAAGCTGTAGTTACAAATTATGGGCAGCAACGACGTTTTTCAGACGCCCATCCATAGCTACCTGAGACTTCCCGCTACAACACTAGCGGCAAAGATTCGCCGTTTAGAAATCGGAGTAGAGGAACTTTTGCAAGTGTTTATAGAGAGAATAGATGTTGTGAATACTAGCATCAACGCTGTAGTGGCCGATCGCTTCTCGGAGGCCTTAAAAGAAGCCAAAGAAATTGATGAAATGCTCAGTGAAATGAGCGGAGAGGAGAGAGACGAATTAGAGGTTTCCAAGCCCTTTTTGGGCGTGCCGTTCACGGCCAAAGAAGCTTTTGCAGTGACAGGTCTGCCTAACAGTGGTGGGCTAGTGGCCCGTAAAGATCACATAGCTCAGGAAGACGCAGTTGTTGTTCATCGTTTGCGTCAGGCTGGAGCCATTCCATTGGCTTTATCCAACTGTAGCGAGTTATGCATGTGGTGGGAGTCGGCCAATAGAGTGTATGGGAGGACTTGTAATCCCTTTGACAGGTCCAAGATAGTGGGAGGAAGCTCTGGAGGAGAGGGTGCTATCATTGGAGCTGCTGGATCAGTGATTGGGGTGGGGTCAGGTAATAAGACGATAAGGCAAACAGGTTGGGGGGGGGGGACTCCCCCATACATGCACCCATGTATAAAATACCAAGGCTGTTGCCTAATAAAATTTCAAGGAGCCCACAAGGCCTAAAACCGAGAAGTTAGACGCCCAACGTGTGAAGTGTTAGGCGTAGCTGCAAAAAAATCAGGTGCCCAGAGAATTTTCTTGGGCACCCCAGGCTACCAGGTACTGTTAGGCGGCAGCATGGAATACCTTGAGATTTTCTTCCCCAAACACTGTAAAGGGTTTTTCGGTAAAACCCCATTAAAATATTCCAGCCGTTTGTTTGAGAATAACCTCTCCCTTCTCCCCAAGGAACTTGGCAAATGTGTTGACCAAGGGACCCAGATTCCAGTGGCAGTGGAAATTCTGTCCCAGATACTGTAGCTTCATCCCGTGATCCTGTTACAATAAAAGTAGAATAGTCATTTTTACTGCAACGTGTGGTTGGTCACTCAATTTCTGTCAGCAGTTACAAAATGATACTTTAAGTTAAAGCTAATAGGGGCCTTTGATCCACTCCAACAGATGCTTAGGTGTAATTTCTGTAACGTAAAAGGACTAGCAGCATCATTTGCTATCGCTGCTTGAATGGGATGTTAGAGTATACCAGGGTTACTTCCTGTCATTTTGATAGGCTTCTTAGAAAGTTGCCAACCTTCTGACTTGCCAATCCATTTAGGCTAAACAAAAATGTAACCCATAACCCTGGTCATTACTTTGATAAGTACATGCACCAGAAAAATTTCTAATAATGGAAGATTTTGACAAACATTTTAAGATGAGAATTAGCTATAAGAAAATTTGACATTATTTTCAACAACTCGGATTTTCTTATCACCAAATTTCATCACAAGAAAAATCAACTAAGAAATTTAAAACTACTTCAATATTTTTGAAACTATCTGCAACCCCAGGCATTTTGTAAGATTCTGGGGAGAATACCACTGAAAGTATGAATATTTAATGCGAGTTGCTAATATTTCTTGCAGACATTGGTGGTAGCATACGAATGCCATCATTTTTTAATGGAATATTTGGACACAAACCCAGTCCAGATGTTGTGCCTAATACTGGTCAGTTTCCTGATGCCACTGGGAACAGACAGCACTTCCTGTGTACCGGACCCATGTGTAGGTACGCAGAGGACCTCAAACCTCTGCTTACGGTAGGTACACAGGTTCATGTTTCATGACTTGGCCTAAGAAGATGGCATTCGTCTGTATTTAGTGGAGGGGATAAGGGAGTTGGAGCCCTTAGTTTTTTGTTTTTTTCTCAAGTTGTCAATACTAAAGGGCTCAAGACATAACCATCCTCAGTGACTTCTTTGGTCATTGTTTCTTATTATGTTTAAAAGTAACCAGATTTTTGCATTCTTCAGTGGCCTTCAATTTACTTTCAGTTTTCTTTTACTGGTCTACCCTTTGTTTGCAAGAAAAACAATAAAAGCCCATAAATCAGGTTAGTGTCCTCTGTAAGACTGCAGAAAAGGAACTAATAGAAGTCTTTTTTTCGTAAACATTATTAAAATGAAAGCAGCAAGTCCACATAAGCGACAATTTGGGTGAGTCTTTATTGAAATCACTTCCAGCTGTCTAAATGGAGAGTTTAATAGTACTTCTTTACTTTGGCAGATTATGGCAGGAGAGAAGGCAACATCATTGAACCTTGCCAATCCTGTAGATGTTACAAAGCTGAGGTTTTTCACCATGGAGGACTGTGGAGGACACTTCTTAGTGTCTAATGTTGACCCTGAACTCAAGCAAGCCCAACAAAATGTCTGCAAACAACTTGAGGAAAACCTTGGAGTTAAAGTAGAAACCATTAAAATTGACAAACTTGCGTCATCCCTCGAGATCTGGTCATCAATGATGTTGTCTGCAGCACAAAAATCATTTTGTTTTTACATGGGTAACCAAGAGGCTGCAGTGAATCCATGCATGGAACTGTTAAAATCCTGTGTAGGACTCTCGAATCACACAATTCCTGCCATTGGCTTGGGGATTCTGGAAAAATTTGAGTCATTGACACCTAAAAGTGTGTCTGAGTCATTTATTCAGATGGGGGAAGAGTTACGACAGGAACTTGAATCCATTTTGGGCGAAGATGGAGTTTTACTTTATCCCTCCCACCCTTCAACAGCTTTAAACCACAATGTGCCTTTGTTATTTCCTTTCAACTTTTCATACACTGCTATTTTTAATGTCCTTTATTTGCCAGTAACGCAGTGTCCTGTTGGTCTTAGCAAGTCGGGATTACCTCTTGGTATTCAGGTCGTGGCAGCAAACAACAAAGATCGCCTTGGTGTTGCTGTTGCCAAGGAGATTGAGAGGCTGTGTGGTGGGTGGAACCGATTGTATATAAAAAAGCAAATGTCTGAGAAAGTGGAGTAGTAAATTTTATGGTGTCAATACAGGATTAAATTTCAATTTCTAAAAAAATGTGCAAGTATAAAAATTAATAGTGAATGAACCAATAGGTTTATTCAAGTGTCAGACCTTACAGCTTGGGAAAATAAATTCTATAAAATAAATAGTGATAAATATTTGTGGTAAAACTTTACTGGGTAAGTCAACAAGAGTCAGATTTCACAAATAATAAACAGTTAAGATCATCTGCGTGATATTGCAGGTGGCAGCTACAAAATAATAATATTGTTCAGAAGAAGTTAAAATCTTATTTTGCACTTTACAAACTAGCCATCACTCTCAATTTATGGACACCCTTGTATTAACGATGAATAGGGAGACCACCATTATAGACTTGTAGCTCAGTCCTTTATGGGTCAATATTAAATGAGTTGTCAATATTGTTGGATGGTATAGTTGGATAAAATGGTGGAATTGACAGAGAAGTTCAAACACAAAATGGTAAAAATCTAAGTAAATTTTACTGTAAACACTGTAAAATACAATTCTGTATTTATTAATTTATATTTAAAGAGAAAACTGTATCTTTACATTTGATTATGTTACAAGGTCAAAAATACTTCTCAGAGGTATGAATGTATGAATAAAGAAGGGAATAAAACTCTAAAAATATTATACATTTGTGTTGTTCTGACTCTATTCCTTCCGAGACCTGTCCTGTCCTGAGATCTACAAAAGGGAAGGTAAAATGAACAACTTGATGTAGAGATTAGCCATTTGAAACAGAAAAGGTTTGAATGCAGTGGAGGTCAGGACGGGCATGGGGGAGGGGTGCTTGGCATTGCTAATTTTGAAAATTCCCAGTTTATGCTGACCAAACAAGGCTTTATTATAAAGTTTGCAAATTTAGCCTGAAGAGCATGGTCCTATTACATTTGATGCAATTCTCAGGTGCGGACTTTTCAGCTTTGCAAGGCCTGTCGGGAAGCAAAAGGACTCGTCCCAGGTTGCTTAGCGATTGATTTTCAAAGTATTATGGGCTATCGAAAGACGGCTTATGCGTCCGCCATGTTGTAAAGTCGAAGAGAGTAAGTTCTGGTGTAGTTTTCTCCAAACTACCGCTCGAAAGTAGCCACTGGATTTGTAAAACTCACAGGTTTGCACAATGGACGGGGAAGACTCGAGACCTCAAGGTCAAAAGAAGCAAAACAACGTTCTTCCCTTGTGGGGAAACGAAAAAACCATGAACCTCAACAGTATGATTTTGACCAACGTGCTTTCGTCTCCTTACTTCAAGAACGAACTGTTTAAACTGAAAACCTATCATGAAGTGGTTGATGAAATTTACTACAAGGTAAGAATGGTGGAAAGTCGATGGAGAATTGAGGGACACAACCTTGGACTTCCCAGACTAGACACGTAAGAATATGATAAGCTTAATAAGCTTTAAACGAATCAAGATCTAAGCTTAAGCCATTTCTAGGACATAAAGTGAAGAAGTATTGAGCTTCAACCAAGCCGTGTAGACGGTTCCCTCTAGACTCAGACAATAAAGCCATTTGGACAACAGAGTTTTCTTAGAATACTTTGTGCTGAAGGGTGCTAAACTGATCATGAATGGAATATTTCGTAAACTTTGCCCTGTTTACTAGGGATAGCCGGTCTCCTAACGCACTGGACTCAATCAAAGACTCGACTGAGTTTAACTTGTTTAATAGTTCTCGCGTATTCACTCAGTTACAGCTGGTGTGTAAAGAGCGACTCTGAACACACACAAAAAAGACGGTTGGTTTTAGACTGGTTCATTAAGAATGTGATTGGTCGTTGCTAGGTGATAATTGAAAAATGGTCAATCAACGTCTGTCACTAAAATGTTCATCGTCTCTTAATGTCTAGACTTATAACAAACAACTATCACGTGCGGACACAGTCATTAAGTCTCCGACAAATTTTTGAGCCTTGGTTGCAACAAAAAAACAAATTTCTTGTGAGTGTAAGCTTTTGTCTCTGTGTGCAATAAATTCAAAATAGCCTGGGTAATTTTACCTATCCTGGTGTATTTGGATACACTTGCCCCCATCCAGTCATTTTGCTACAAAATCGTTTTGCAAAATGGTCATTTTGCTTTTCTATTAAGTATGAAAATGTGATTGTATCTCGTTCTTAAAGTGAGTTTGGATGAAAAATTATGTTAGCTGTTTCTGCATTTCACATTGTGTGAGGAGTAAATTGAGCTCAAATATTAGGGAATATGTCAATTTAAAATGTAATGAATCAAATAAATTGCAGTGCAGCAAAACAACCATTAAGCTTTTGAGCTGCAGATAAATGTGGTGCAAATTAGTGTGGTTACATTGGAATTCAATGTTAAATCATTTCTGTATATGGTAGCCTTTACATGAACCTGTGACCACAGCAGCCTCTCGTTGCTCCCTGCTGCTAGCGTCATTCGTCAAGGAGAGACACCTGCAATTTACATTCTTTCCCTTATGAACACACCTAGTAGCTGGGAGCAATGAGAGGCAGCTGTATTGACAGGCTATGTGTATTTCACTTGTGAAAGGAGTGACACAATCAACACTGACTCTTCCATATAACATTGTCTGAAATTTTTCCAGAAAACTTAAAAACAGGAATTCCCTCTTTCCAACAAACCTACATTCCTCAAATTTGATGAATAAATTTGTTTACCAGGTTTCTTAAGTTTTCTGAGTTTGACTAACCCCATGATCAATTTGTACAGAAATTGACTAATTTGTTGTCAGTTTCCCAAACAAACACCATTTTGCTACATGTCGGCAGCCATTTTTGCATTAAAGGGGCAGTATCATGGGAGATATCATGATTTTTGGCCAAAATTCACTAAATTTAAACTTTGAACACCGTGTTAATTAATTTCTCAATCGCTAATTTAAAGAAATATTAATAGTGATTCTAAGACGAAAGGTTAAACCAAAATAAAGTACAACCGGCAATTTTTAGTGCGTTACAGCAGCAAAATTTGAAAACGTCCACCAGACGTTTACAAAGTTGAACCCCTCTCTATCTTGGCCATCTGCCGGCAAAAATATCTGTGGATAGTTTCTTTGCATTCTGATAGTCTTTTAATGGAATGTTGTCATTATATCTTGGCTGCTATCAACTGAACAGCGTCTTTCCGATTTTCAGTGTGTTACTAAAAATAGCGTGACACTGTCCCTTTAAGGGCTTATTTTGTAGTACTCTTTCCTTTGGATAAAATACCTATTAGCTTTACACTCAAGGTTTGCAATAACTCTGAGGTTTTGGTATTCTGCATCCAACTGGTGTAATGGTAATGGTGATGTATTAACATACCACACATATCACATAGTCTCATGGTTTACAAATCTGGGGGGTGAGATCAGAAATCAGCATTTAAAGGCGCCACCGGCAGCCGCTATCAGTCCATATTTTGATCTTACCTACCAACCCAACCCACACATGAATGTGAAATGCAGATGAAATCCTAGACAGAGATAGGCCACCACACCGAGGGCGTCCCCTACTCTTTAATCATACTGGAATGATTGTGTGGTGCATTAAAAAGCTGAGTTGCTGTATAGCATAGTTGTTGACTAAGCCCTTTGGCTGGAAAGACCACACTGGAGAATTCCACCCACTGATGAAATTTCAGAAAGCAATTATCTGCCAGGTTTTAGTGATGTTGTATACAGAGGTGTAATGAAAAGCAGCAACTTTAATGTAAGCACATCCCTAGAAAAATCAATTTTGTTCAGTTCCTTTCAAATATCTCATGCTGTTTTATTTATCTTTAGGTGGACCACCTTGAACCTTGGGAAAAAGGAAGTAGAAAAACATCAGGGCAGGTTGGAATGTGTGGAGGAGTAAGTATTTAGTGTCTGACTATTTTTCCATTGTCCCATGCCTGTGAAATGCAAACATTTTACTTCTCTTGTCTTATGCCTATGTTTTTTTTCCCCAGGTTCGCGGTGTTGGTGCTGGAGGCATTGTATCATCAGCATATTGCCTTCTATACAAGTTGTTCACACTAAAACTGACCCGAAAACAACTTAATGGTCTGATTACACATACAGACTCACCCTACATCAGGGCATTGGGCTTCATGTTCATTAGGTAGGTACACTGAAGGTACACGTGGACACTGACAAATTAGTTGAGCTTTCTCTATAATTGAACTTCGAACAGAAAAATTATGATTTCTCTCTCTCAAGTTGTACTGTTTTTAAGTCCATACATGTACTGACGTTTCTTGTAGATATTGCCAACCTCCAGCCAAGCTGTGGGAATGGATGGAGCCTTACCTTGAGGATGAAGAGGTTGGTGAATGATTTAAAACAGCAATAATTTTTGAATTTTTTACACATTTTTAGCAGTGCTTACCACTCGTGGGTTCTACTGTACCCATTGGCTTTTTGTCACTATGCACAGATGCAACAATTAAAGCCATACCACACTCTAGTTTTGAGTCCTTTGTTTTAACACAATATTATTTTGCCACCGTGGGTCTCATTTATATGAACACACAGAGTTATACTAAAACAGATGTTTGCGTACTGAGCAAATTTAAAGACTGAACACCTTTATTAACTTTTTAAAAGAAATGTAGGGGAAAAAAGAAAATTGGCTATCTATTGGTTCTATCACTTCCCATTTGTCTGCACTTCCAACAAGTGAACTCTATTTTGATAGCTAGTTATAAAAATTGACATTCTCACGGCTTTTCGATTCACACTGTTAACTTGCATTTTTAAGACGAACAGTACTGTACTATAAATCAAAAACAATGAACTCAGCAATGTTATTACCAAGCGTGGTAAAACAAATTCGAAAAATTTCAATTTGTGATCTAGCAGACAGCTGATTAGAATGTGCAATTAACTCTATGTGGCACCAAATTGACTCAATCAAATTTAAAGTCAGTCTTAAAATAAGTAAGGAGAGTTGCTATTTTGATCTTGGAAAAATCACTAGAAGCAATAGTTGTGGATGATACGCTGCCAAGTACAACTTTGTAAAGTGGTGAGTTCCTTCAACGATTTGTTGGTGATTTTTATTGAGTCTTATTGAAGCTCTTGGAGCAGAGCCTGTTGTTGATGCAGTTGTGTTAATGTGTTTGTAGGTGATTTGGTATTGTACCTCTTAGGCAGCTCATGACAGCTGTTCCCATGCCACAAGCCTTCAGATATTGTGCTGCACCGAGCTGCCTTTCATGAGGTTAACACGTCAACTGAGTAGCTATGGTTTTTAATCATGGCCTTGCGCTTTATACTCTAGTTTATGTTAAATCACACTTAACTATATTCAGCTAATGTTGTGCAAAATTAATCTGCTAATTCAGTCTTGAGATTCACTGTCATTATTTCTGGCGGATGTAAAATGCGTTGAGCTTCAAAAAAGGATTCAGTTGTAAGGATGTAAAAATTAGAATTGATATTGAATTCACTTTTATCATTTCCCTTCAAAGTTCACAGAGTGGCAACGTTTTTTGTAAGTTAGCAACTTACAGCACCCAGTGCTCAATTCCCAGGCAGAGAACCTTTATCACTTTTTATTCTTAACAACAACAAAGTTTATTTACCCAGAATATGCAAAAAGCATTTACACTGTAACACACAGATAATAGGTGTACTGGCTGCCTGAAATAACCTTAGAGTTTAATATGCAAGGAAGCTGCTGTAAGTCAATTGAAACCTTTTCCTTTTTTTGAGCTGTAAATCTTTGATCCTCTCTTTTTCTTAAACTTTGTTTGTTAAAAAGTAGATTTAATTTAGGATATCAAGACTAAAAGCGTTGGTTAACATTAAATCCCAATGTAACATTAACAATCAGGCTCAGAGTGTTAGCCGATTAGCTTGACAGGCTGTCTCAACTATGGACAGGTTTTTGTCTTGACCTTGAGATAATTACGCACTTGAGCAGTCAAGCACTGATTTGGACTTTATTCCTTTGGTACCATTTTCCAGGAAGTAGACCCTAAAGCTGGTGGTGGTTGTACCATGACCATTGGACAGATGGTTAGAAGTTTCTTGTTGAAGCTGGAGTGGTATGGAACCCTGTTCCCCCGCATCCCTGTGCCCGTGCAAAAAGACATTGAGGTGAAATTGCGTGCAAAAAGCCTGTGTGATGACCACAAGCGGACTGCGCAAGAAGGCTGGGGAGAAGCAGAGGATTTCGTCAGACGTACGCGAGGAGAAAGGTGGGTGAGTGGTGGTGTTAGTGATTAGCACTAGCTGTTGTCATATGGTGTAATAAGGCACATACTGTAACGATTTAGTTAACTTTCCCTTCCAATAAGTACCCCTTTTAATGGCTTTTTAATTTAAGTGCCCCTTGTCAAAGAGTGTTTGTACTGAAAAGTGCATCAGCTATGTAAGCCCTCTTCTGATGACTGTGCTGTAAGAAAGTGACATTAAAGCTGTAAACTTTAGTAACTTCTCTGAAATCGTAAATTGTTAATATTTTTGGTGTTTTAGTTTCTGTATTATTATGCATTAGGTATTTCTCATACTGTCCCTAATAATCATCTCATCTCCTACCTTGACCTCTAAGATGAAATAAGTGCCCCTGGGGTATTACATTTACCCCTGGGGCCCAAGTATTATGCAGCGCTTTCAACTCTTCCCTGTAAGTATATTGATACACGGCCTCATCTTGGAACTAAATATCATTATCACGTCACACTGAAATGTAAGTTTGACACAAAGATATTAAAACGTCCTTCGTTTATGCGTTACCCAATCGCCAGAGTAAATTACTAAGGCTTCATCTAATCTTTCTATTATTCTTAGATTTTGACTGGAGCCGTTACTACGAAGGGTAAATTTTTGAAGTAAAACTGACTAGAAATTCCCTTAAAACTTGTGCAACTATTCTCTTAGTACTTAGTTTTAGTACTTATAGTACTTAATTTTTTTGCCGCATTCTTTTCAGTCCGCCAAGCAGACGCATGGACGAGGCGGCCGATGATGACCGAAGACAGGGGTCACGCCGAAGTCGAAGCCGAAGTCGAGATCGGGGACGAGAAAGACGACGAAGCCGGAGTCGTGACCGCGACAGTTCCCGAAGGCGAAGCAGAGAGCGCCGAAGTGATGAGCGAAGACGCCACGATAGCAGGGACCGAGACAGAAAAAGGAGACGAAGTAGGAGCCCGAACAGACGAGAAAGAGATGACGACAGAAAAAGACGTAGCCGGAGTCGCGATAGGGACAGGGAGAGGAGGAGAAGTAGAGATCGCGATGATTCGCGGGGAAAAAACAGCAAAGAACAGAAGGGAAGCCGCGAGAAAGATAGGTCGCGTAGCAGATAAACGAAGATTCAATCTATGAGACTTTGTTAATACAAATCACCGTTCATGTCGTGGTAGAGGCTTATATGGTTACATCTCTACATGTTTAGGGCTTTTGGGGCACGGATTTTACACTCGTTTGTTGGCTCATGGTGTGTGTGGGACAGTCGATAACTTATCTTGGACACGAGTACGTTTTTCAGTTTTTCATTCGTTTTACTATGAACATTAGGAAGACGAGGGTATCCAGAATTTACAACCGTTTGGCTTCTCATCAACTTCAAAGAGACGCATCATATTACCAGTAAGAAGTTTTAAAGCTATTGGCCTTCAAGGCCTTCCTGTTCTCCGTTTATTTATTTTCAAATCTGCACAGTTCGCTTTAGGGATCATTTACGGGATACTCGTGACTTACCTGACATCCGCGTGAAGTAAATCTTGGTAAACGCCAGTTTCGGGGAAAGATCTCTTTCTTTTGGTTTCTGTTAAAACTGGAAATAAATTTTTATCCTTTTTATCGTACTAGGCGTTGCGTGAAAATGTAAGGCTTTTTCACGAAATACCAACATCTTTAATATCGGATGTTCTTTGGGCTCTTCGCGCACTCAGCTCCTACGTGTGACGAAGGAGTTTATAAAAGCCCTAAAGGACGTCTGCTAGGGAGTCTAATAGACTACTACCTTGGGTGTTAGAAGTTTCTGTCGTCATAAACCGACCAACGAGCAGCGCAATACCACCGCGAGTCAGTAATAGATTCTGACGCTAATATAGCGGTGTCAATTGAGTGTCGAAAGTAATTTCGCGCTTTCTTTAGTTTTCTTCTTTACTGCGTTCGATGATTGGTTGGCATTTAGTTCGCGCCATTTTCTAAACCAATTGGAAGCCAAACCCAAACCAATCGTGACTTGATCGCACGCGTTTTCCCGCGCTTTACGCCACTTACATTTATTTGCTTCGAATTCTGATTGGTTCATTGGGCCGTTTTCGTCTGTTGTGATTGGTCAGAGTACTTAAGGTTTTGTTGTACGACGCTCAGTCGAAAACCGCTCTATTGCTCGCGCGTGGTTGCGCGCTCGACAAACGCGTTTGGCACCCAGGGTACCAGACTGCGAGTACAATGTGCTAATCTACTTCCCCTAAATGATCGATAGGCCCAGCATCCAAAACGCTTTTCTTACTCTCACTCTACTGTCCATAACAAAAAAGAGGACGCTCGTATTTTCCGTTTGGATGTGGTGAGTTCTTTAATAATGGAGCACGCCCTTTTGTAAATGAATTGCTCTTAGTATGTTTAGATTCTCAGTAGTATTGTGTAAATTCGCATTCTTAAATAAAGAATTGTTTTCCTGGAATGGATGTAATTGTATTCCCTCTGACCTACATTAGAATTTCGGCCAGGGCGGCGGTGGGGGTTCAAATCAAAGTGTTACGAGTCTTTGTCGTGCCTTTTTTGAAAGGAAAATAAGGGTGTTTAAATGTAAAATGTCCCTGTTAGAGTTACTCTGGTACCTTTTTGACTAATAAGACGAAAAATATGACAGCAAACATAACTGCTTGATAAAGTACTTGATAGGGCTGCCACTTAGGTCTTGACAAATTCCGCAACGAGTGGACGAGGGGTTCGTTTGCAGTTTTATTTTATTTTATTAGCTTTGCCTTTTTGATGCAAAAAAGAAAATCACGATCAATATGTAGACGTTGGCAGGGACATCGCAACAGCTAACTAGCCAATTACTGCGGGACCAGAAATAAAATATATATAAAAGAAAGAAAGAAAAAAAACAATCACATGCAGCACATTATTGGTACGTCTAGAAATCTTGTGGAGTTGCATTTTTAAACGTTCGAGGGTTGTCCGGATTGTAGTTCATTCTGACAGCGCAAGAGTAGAAGTCACAGAGGAGAGATTTAAAACTAGTAAGAGTAGCATTAGCTAAGTCCATTCTGCCAGTGAGTAAGTTCCAGATTCTGGTTGTTCTAATAAGGAAAGATTTCTGATATGTTGTAGTTCTACATCTCTTGGTGACGAAGATAGGAAAGCTAGTAGCGGATGCTCGAGCTCAAATAACCTTCCGATGAGCACCGCTACCCTCCGAGTGCGTATGGCTAGGAAATACTGGTAAGATGTCCTCAGCAGGTAGCCTGAGGAGGCTACAGTAGCCTGCGTGGCAGGCGCTAGAAAGGGGAAGGGAGAGGGGAAAATTGGGCGCGCGTTTCTCGTGCGCCCAAGGCTACAGCAGTTGTGGTGAAAAAAAAGTCCCTGTCTTCAGTGTATCCCAGGAAAGAGGAGCAGGATCGGACGTTCATGCAAGGCTTTGCCTGAAATTTTTCGTATTTAATTAACCCTGCAGTGGGTAGTCGGGGATGGCAATTCTCACTTCTGCTCACTTCACTGCCTGATCCGCTTCTTGAAATTTATGTCATCCCTCAGTTTAGACAGCTTTGGAAACAAGAAATCCGCCATCGGATTTGAAGCCTGGGTTCCAACCCAGTCCCCTATTCCCCACATAAACTAGCGTTCAAGTTGTTTGACGCGGCGCATGAGTTACGTGATGCTATGTACAGCATGGTAAGAAAGAAAGTGGGTGACTAAGGCGTTCTGTCGCTTTGCGTTATATATTTAATTTGCTCCTCCCTCAAGAAATTCAAAGTACTCTTCCTATCGAAAATTGAACCAGGTTCAATAAGCTTACAAATAACCTACTGGAACGACAGGTCGTTGCAACCCTTTATTTGCCTCAAAAATACGAAGAAAAATCATACCGGAAAGCTAAAAGAGCCCTATAAGTTTGATGTGAGGAAGGCGAATTTCTCCTGAGTCCAATCCAATGAGTCCACCTTTTGAAGACGCTGTCGCACCCGGTCGGACCTGCACCTCACACACAAAAGCTCTGTTCTCACTGGACCCTTTAGGGCAGAGAGGCATTGTCCTGTTGTTCGTTCTTTTGTCCTTTTGACCAACCATGTAAGACGTTACAAAAAAAAAAAAAAAAAAACATGCAGGCACCCCCTCCCCGCAGCATAGCTTCAGTAGGTCACTTGCAAAAACCGCACGTGCCCCGCTCCCTCCCAACAACACACAACAACAATAATAAGAACAACAAAAACGTTCAAATGACATGGGAAAAAAAAAAAAAACGCCGTTCACGAAAACAGAAGGCTTCGGTCCGAAAGTTTGTAAAATAAGAACAAAAAGGTTTTGAGGAAAAATTGAGTATTGCAACTTTTCCCACAACAAGTTCTCCATATTACCATCTACGCGCGCAGCAAACGTTCATTTTGCAGAAACGGCGTCCACTTTCCGCAGCATGAAAATTTGTTGTTCCCGGAGGTGGTAATGCACATTGCACAGGCATCAAACAATCGCGACTTGCAATGCCACATTTGTTGCGGGACAAGTCAGACAAGTTGCAAGAAAATGTTGTCCGTATCGCGTAGCGACATTGGCGTCACGTACTGAGTAACCATGACATTCGGAATCATTCGTGACAGGCTCGGAGAGCAGCAGAGATTTCCGACCCGAATCTGATCGAATCTGGCTCAAGTCCATAATTTTTCGTTCACACTGCACAGTCACGTTCAGTGTTCTGGAGAATGAAGACTGTTATCCTGTTTTTTACCCGCTTCTACAAACGACTAAGTTCATATCTTCAAAGCCTAATTACTATATAGGTAAGTGCTTTTCATTTAAATTTGTTTTTTGTTGTTCTGACGGTTCAGTATTACCGGCAAATCAAAGCTTTTGTTTCTCCAGGAGTAAATTGGTCCATCGAAAATCGAGTTTTAAAAGTGATCTGTTCTATCTATTTACCGTTTTATGATAAGATTCTTCAAATATGAACTTCATACAATTAAGGCTAAACTATTTTTTTCACCTTAATTTTCATTTTTTACTCCTGAACTTAATTTCAGTTTTCATTTCCCGTTCACCTCTTGCCACAGATTTGAATATTAATAACTTATGATATCAGATTATATCAATTGTAAATAAAAACAGTAAGCTTAATATTTTCGTTTACACAGCGTAATCATTTTGGTCATGGCAGCGTCTTCGCCCCGACGAGATTGGCTTGGTTTGGAGGGACAAATTCAACCTTTGCACAGCTACAGTGGTAATTTATAACATATTGCACACTTTCTTGATTCCCCAGTTGTTGTTTTTAATAATTAAGTGATTCTGTATGCACATTTTAAATATAGAGCCCTTAATAAATGAATATGGCTCACACAATTTCTGATTTTTTATCTTAGTTTGCTAATTTTAGTGATGTTAATTGCATAATCTTTAGAGAGAAGGGTTGAATGCCCCTTCATAGATTATAACATAGCGCGCGTGCTTCCTAATCTACTTCCTGTTGGCGTCATCATGGTACATTTCTCAACATACGCACGGCCGTGCGTCCATCCGATGACGTGTGCAAGTCAGATGGGGGAAGCATGCGTGCGCTGTGTTTTTAAAAAACTTTTACAGAGAAACAACACCATAGAAGATCTATGTTTATAAGAGCATGAAGCTTAATGAAACATTAAGATTAAACCAATATGAGAAACCATTTCCGCTTTTTGTTTTTTACAGAGAATTTTGTAATTAATCTGGAACAAAACCCGTTTTCCAGGAATCATTTACTTAATTTTCACTGTCATAAAAGAATTGGTTCATGCTTTTAGCTGTGCGTATATCAAGTTATGGATGCACTTGGGAAGTTTGGAGAGCACTCAAGAAGCTAGAGTTGCTCTCGGCTACGCCTCGAGCAACTCTTACGCTTCTCTCGTGCTCTCCAAACTTCCAGCGTGCATCCATAACTCGATATACGCACGCTAAGCATGAACCAATTCTTAAATCTGCACTGTAAAATTGAGCAAACTGTGTTCTTGCTATTGCAAGGGATTGGTAACGAACAGCCAATTTGATATTAGGGCTTTGCACTGAAGAATCAAACTCGAAATAGACAGAACATTGTTGAAACCTGGAAAGTGAGAGTAAATTTGGTGGTTGTGCCCAACATCATCCTCAGACACCCGAGGGGAGTCAGTTGGGGTCGGGCGAAATGCCCTGGGTCTCCGAGGATGGCCAAACATGGCTTTTTAAATTATTGTGGACTTGGCTGTCTTGTATATGTTGTGGTTTAAATTTCTTTTGGTTTGAAATTAATGTGTTTTTCTTTGTCTCAGATTCATTACCATAATCTGCAACAAAGAAAATTAAAAATTCAAATTGGTTTGAAAAAACCAAATTTAACCATGCCATATACCCAATCCCCTCCATTCTTGACTGAAAGGGTAGATCACACTTCTAGCCTAAGTGGCCCACACAGCTGTAATTTAACCCACTTTCTGCAGCATGAAGGAACAAAGAATGCTGCTCCTCTCCCCTGGAAGGGATGCCAGTCCATCACAGGGTTATTCCCAGCAGATACTATGTTGTTGGTATCCATTTATATTATATGCATCTGGGTGAAGAGCGACAATGTAGAGCAAAATTTCTTGTATAAAGAAACAACACAATTATGCAAAAGAACCACACTACGTCAAACCACTAACCCTCTGGTCTTGACTGACCAATTGTGTGGTGGAAAGTGCAATGCACTGACTACTGCACCTCGTAGTTTACAAAGCAGTAGACAACCAAGCTCTGGGGTATATTAAAGATCTCCTGTAAGTTATTAGTCCACTGTTATTCATTGCTTGCGCTTCTGTGTTCAGGGCCTCTTGTTGTGCTAAGAACCAATCATAATGGACCTTTGATGATTACGCCTTTGCATGCTCTTTTTCTGTGACACAAAATTCCTCAGTCCAGTCCATATGTTGCTGTTTTTGAATCAAAGTTAAAGACATACTTTTTTAAGCAAGCGTACAACTTGTCTATTAATATATTTCTATATTTTATTACTGTGTTTCGGCACCAACCTCACAGGGTTCCTGCTTTCTGTACCATTCATCCCTTGTTGCTTCCCTTTCATTAGTGCCTCCTGTTTCTGTTCTTTTCTCTGTTACAAAATATTGTACAGATGTATTTCAAAGTATTTAGTAAGGTATCTGGCACAGACCGACACCCTCTAAGGGGACGATTACCCAAGAAGAAAGTATCGACTTACAATTTAAGGAATCAAACAAGTCAGTATCCAAAAGTTAATACAGATAGATTCAAGAACTCTTACGTTAATCACCTAATTTTTAAATACAATTTAGCTATGTGAGCATATTTTAATTGTAAATAACTTAGATGTAGGTACCTTTTACTCAAATATTGTGACATGAGATATGTATTTTTTATCTTGTGGGGAAATATAGACTTTTATTATTATTATTATTATTATTATTATTATTATTATTATTATTATTATTATTATTATTATTATTATTATTATTATTATTATTATTATCATTCATATTGCACTTTCCCACCTCATCAGTAATGTCATCTCATCCCATACCAGTTCCTTCACTCTCAGTTTCCATTTCCCACTGTTCCCTTCTTCTGCTGGGTCATCATTGTAGGTGTTTATTAAATTTAATTAGAAACAGTGTCCCTGGTTTGTATGTTTAGATTATCTGAACTGAGTATGTTTATGCTATTGAACTATGTTAGGACTTGCCAAGCTCAGAGAGGATAAAAGTGGCAAGCAGTGGTAAGTTTTTTGATCTGTTAGCCAGAGTCAAACAAGCTGAAAAGTCAATAACCTCAGTCTGAGGGTCCTCTCTCTTCCTCCCCATGAAAGGACCCTGATTTAGGTGCATAACAAACTTCTCACCTTCTTTGACTCAAGCATCTGGGTTTGTCAGCTTCCCTCTGGTAACCCAAGGTGACGGTCTTAAACATATTAATTCTTGTGTAGATTGTGCAGTTCCAGAAAATATCCATACTCCCCCATGGAAGGTCTTTTGTTTTGCACCCCCGTTCCCCCTAGGAAATTCCAGATAAGTTTCATACTTTGCTTCTAAAATTTTGACTTTTAGGACCACCCCTCTCCCAAGGAATTTCCAATGGCCTTCTGTGGGGTGGGTATGGATTTTTTCTGGAACTGCACATTATCAACACACTACCTGAGTGGAAGAAACATGAATCTCTTCTAGGAAAGTGCATGCATATGTGGTGTGGAAATGCTTCGTTATAAAACTGCTTGTTGTCACAAACTTCACAGCCAGCATCTCGGGTCTTTCTGAGAAAGTGATAACTGCATACCTAACTACCCCTCTGTGTGATACAAGTGCTACTGACAGTCATTACTATGCAACAGTCAAATATGCGACCCCCAACCTTTCAAAACTTGCAAACGAATAATGCAATAATGAAGAATGAAGAAATGTATTTCTCTTACCTTTTGCAACAACAAAACTGATTAAACTTCCAAATAGAAAATGGGGTTATTTCCCCCTGAAATTTGCCATTTTCGATCTCTTGCATAATTTTGACTTAAGAGATGCATAATGGGATACTATGTGATCATCTGACCCCACCGCAACGGCAAAAAAAAAAAAGTGACAAGCACCCAGATTTTGGGTGCCATGTGACCAGCCTTAACCAGGTTCCTTTCATGCGGGAGAAAGAGAGAGGACCCAGGGAATAAGGTTGAAAAGTTAACAAGAGTTTAAACTATTTGAAGCACAGAAGAGTAGATTAACATGTAGTCAACTGCAATTTAAGAGCAGGAGAGGGGCTTAATTGCCTCTCCTCCCCTTTTGTCCAAAAATTTAGGTCCTTGGGGGCTACATTTTTGTTAATAATTCTGCTGGAGCCTTTTTCAATAACATTTTCAATCCCGTCTACTCCCTTGTTAATTTTCCTCTGCACTTACAGGTTTGTTATTCAAGACTCTAATCTCTTTTTCTATGACCAAAGAAGCAGCAAGACTCCACCAGATAACAAGCCTTCAGGGTATGTGTCACTTACTCTTTCCATCTTCATGAGGAGATTAATTTCTAAGCATGGCCAGTTAATGCCTGAGAGCTTTAATGGTGCTGTTGAATTCTTACATAATTTTTTAACAGTAATGGGCATACCAATAATGAATTTTCCACTGAGTATTAGCCCTAGTAAGAAAATGGGTGAGGAAAAAATCTTCGACCTTGGTGGGAATCAAACCCATGACCTCTGGATTTGATTGTATGTTGCTCTGCTGACTCAGCTACAAGGCCAGACAGAAGCAAGTCATGGCTGATTATGGTGGCAATTGCAGCAATGTGAATGTGAAGGGTACAAATGAGTGTTGTGCCACTAGAACTAAGGACACAAATGGTGGATCGGAGAATTAAACTCTGCACTGTATGCTAAAGTGAACCCATGAATTTAGCAATGGGTTCACTTTAGCTTAACAAACTCTGCAGGGCAATCCATCCATCATTTGTGTCCTTATATGCTAGCGGCACGACCTTCACTTATGCCAATAATGAAGACTGGTGACCAACTTACACCCAGCTGCTCATTACCAATTGCAATGCCAGCTTCATGTTCAATATACATGGAGTCTAGTAGCATTTATGTATAAATAGGCCAACACAAGACCAGGACCTTTTTACATAGCGGAGCATGTGAGCTCTAGCGAGTTATCAGAATACTGAGATTGCAAATAACAGTACATTTAAGAATCACCCAAACTGCTTATTGCTGGGACTCACAGGATGACATACAACATGGCTGATGAGGGGCTAAGACTGTAATTTAACTTATTTCTCTGCACCCCACTGTTGCTTACAAAATTTGTAATTTTTAATGGATGCAGCCTTCATGTCAAATTTTGAGTCATGTGTCAGGTTCTAAATTTTGCACACATAATAGATGAATTCTCATGAAACTACCCTCTCAGTGAGAAAGCATTCATTCATAAAACATACATAAAAAAGAGGAAACATTCAGGCAAATTATATATGCCATGTATTTGATATTTAATGAGCTTCAAGACCCAAGACCTTGGCTTTGAGATCAGAAATTAAATCTTAATTATGAAACATTTTACTAATAAAATAAAATGTTTTGTTTCATCATTAAGTGTACATTAAATTTATAAATACATTAAAAGTATAAATACACAGAGAAATGCAACTTCTTTTACTAAATACACTGGACTGCCGGTAGCGAAAGCTAATCGAAGCGGACAGAGTAAGACAAGAAGAAGATATACGATATATTAAAGAGACACTAAAAGAAATAAGGAAGTAGAATATACTAAGAGAATGAAATGATTACTTTATGAAATCAGCCATTTAACTTACTTGTTTTCTTATCATAATAAATAATTGATTATCATTTTAACTTCTAGTTTTTTCAAAGGTGTATATGTGAGTTGTATTTGATCCTGAGTAGTGTAGCAAATTTCAACAAAATTACAGATGCGAACTGCTGGCTACTTGAATGTTTTGATGCGCTTTTCTGGGCCTCATTCTTTGTGTTATTGTTCTTTGCAGAAGCATTGATATTGCAACATCAACGCTTGAGGTGTTTGCTGTTATTTCCAGGTATTTCTGCCTCTTTGCTCTAAGTGATTGAAATAGTTTTGATAGCCAAGGTAAAACAATTGACGTGTGAGTGGTGTTACATAAGTTAAATAAACGAAGACGTTGCTGTGCAATAGATTTTGACTTGTGGAGAACTCTTACACTTAGAGTTCAGTTCATTGTTGCATGTTACTTCTCATTGTTGTCTAAAACAGGATCAGGGTTTCCGGGGGCCCCTCCTTAACTTCCTACCCAAGCTCTGGTTGAGTACCCCCACCCCTAACCCCACCCCACCCTGTCCAGTCCTGCGGATTAACTGATTAAAAAAAATCAGGAAATTGCGCTGTTTGTATGGACATTTCAGTTTAGGGAAGATTACAGGTTAAAAAATTATCAGTTCAGTTCATGTGACTTGTGTGAATCACACTTGTTACTTCTGTTACTAGGGTTGCAGGGTGTTATGGGACATCCTAAGTTTCCTGTCCCAATTTTTTCCCATCGAACTTCGCAAATTTCGGCGCAGAAGGGAAGATTGCGGGTCAAGCAAAACTATCAGTTTTCGATCCGTTCCTGTCACTTGTGTGAAGCTTCGATCAGACTCATTACCAGTCACAGTTGTTACTTTTATTTACTAAAGTCGCGGTGTGTTATGGGGCATCCTAAGTTTTCAGTCCCTATTTTTTCTCATCGGACTTCCCAAAATTCCGCTCTCACGAGAGTGCAGCTTATAACACCCCGAACTTTCTATATTTGCACACAAATACTCCAGTACACCAAATATACGAATCTGTGTGCAGGTTAGTAATTGAGGTGACTTGGCTATTAAAAATAAAATATAGACAAGACTGATCCTTACGGCAGTAAAAAATAACGAAAACAAAAACGTTGAATATATAAACTGAAACATTATATGTTACAAATTGCCCGATAAACAAACCTTCTTCTGGGTTTACAAGAATAAAATGAGTAATTATGTTACAGGACCGTTGTATAAAAAGGTTTAAAAATATCAAATAAATGAAGCTGTTAGGTCAAGGCTTGATAGATGAAATGTCATCAGTAATAGCTTACGTCGTGACCTATAATTTATTATCTCAAGTATTTTACTGATCCAAGTCTAAGAAAACCGGCATTTCTCAACGTCTTGTCGCTGTGGCCTTGCCAAATGAAGGGCTTTGACTATTAAAAAAATCTTCTTCTTGTATAAATGACGAGTTTCCAGGCCTTCACCGCGACGGTTGTCAACTTTCCAAAATCTTAAATCTTTCCCAGCATGCGCGCGCTACTTAATGACGAAATGTAGAATCGCGTTTACGGCGAACGTGAAATTCGTGTTTTTGCTTTTCTTGAAAAAATTAGAACACAGATAAAAGTAGTGCAAAATAATTCTGACCTTTGATGCAAACGCAAAACTACTCAATTTTTCTGAGAAACTGAAAACGGCGAGCGGTAAATATAGTGTAAACATGGTCACGTGGTCATTTCTGCCGTTGGCCGTTAATTCTAAATCCCTCTAATGACGAAATTCACTGCAGCGTTCGATTTTTGACGTGACAATGACATTTCTATGGTAACTGCTACAAACAAACAGTTGAAACTTACAGCAAAACGGATGCAACATGTTCGGCAGGCAAACTTGTTCTCTGTTTGCTAAACTCATCGGATGAAGTTAAAAACGACAGCTAACCCCGTTTCGAGTTTACAAAACTTCCTCTTTTGTGATTTTTGTTTCCTTTTCATTTTATTAAGTTCCTCTCCGCGTTTTTGTTTAACATTGAATGTTATTTTGATTTTTAGTAAGGATGGAAAAGACTATCAGTTGAGCCCTCCTCGTGATGTCTGTGTCTTCGAATGGCTTATGAATCTTAAGGTAAGAAAAACACAACTTCATAAAAAAAACAGCTCGGATTTTATAGAAACTAGTTTTGTAGCAATTTAGAAAGCCGCCAACGGTTTCTAGCCGCGAAAGAGTAAGTTTAGCGCGCGGCTTTTCTATGCGGTACTCTTTTTGATGTATAATTGGGAAGTATCTGGGTTTTTTACCTCTTTTGTTAAAAATAGTGAAATAAGACCTTCACTTAGCTACAAAATAATTCTAGAACAACGAGAGGAAAGAAATCAATTCAATTCTTGAAAGGAGCAACTCGTTATCTGTCCTAGCGCATTTTGGAAACAAAGATGCGAGAACTTGAAAAATGTTAGCCTAACATTTTTTTAAGTTTCAATCCATACTGACCTAAACTGACCCTGGACAGAGGCTTTAATCGACAATTTTATTGCAATGAAGTCATAATTTATAACAGAATTAGACAATTATTTTTGTTTCTGTTGACATACAAACATTTCTGCGTTTTGAAATGACATCAAATTCGCGTGATACTTCCCCTTTAAGACCAAGTAATACGGGCAACATGTTAGTGCAACTGGTCGCGCAACAAATGTCGCGTTACAAGTTGCAATTGTTTGTTTTTCCGTATGCGCACAACAAATTTTCATGTTACAAAAAATAGAAACAGCATGTACTTTCTCAAACATGAAAATTTGTTGTGCGCGAAGTTGGTAATACGGGCAGCAAACAATCGCAGCTTATAACGCGACATTCTGTTGCGCGGATAGTTGCGAGATAATGTTGCATGTTTTTCTTCGCCTTTATGCCTTTTCAACTCTGCTTTTTGGACTTAAAACTTGTTTTAGTTTTTGGAAGTGAATTAATCGAATATCCCCAAAATGTTTGGACAGTTGTTTGCCGTATTGAGCACAGCAGTAATAAAAGGAACGAATCTTTTAATACCCGGGAAAATTTTACTGACTAATTTTGCACGAATTTCGCCAATTTCCAACCCCGCAAAATAAAAGACTCTAGAGGAGAAGAATTTGTTCCAAATTCTTTGTCTTGTTGTGTTTTTGGATTGATTTAGGAAGCGACGAGATTGGCGAGTACGCCAAAATTGGCGCCATCTCCTTTGGAGCGCGGAACAGGAGGCGGTAGTGTTATGAACAAGGTAGGAAACTACACGGGCAAATAACTAACTAACTTCGGAACTTCAAACAATCACCTTGTTGCTTGTATATAGAGCGGTTTTCAATCGAGTGTCGTAAAACCAAAACCAAAGTAATTACTCTGGCTGATCACAACAGATGTAAACAGTGCAATTAACCAATCGGAATTCAAAGCAAATATATGTAACCGGCGCCAAGCGCGGGAAACACATGCAAGCAAGGCACGATTGGTTTTGGTTTTACATCTCATTGGTTGAGAAAGTGGCGCGAGTTTTATCAACCAATCACAAAGCGTAGTAATGCAAAACCAAAGCAAAAATGCAATTGCTTTCGATACTCTCTAATGTTGCTCCGTCTTGTTGTGTGTAGTATTTGCCAATATCCCTAGCCTGTTTCAAGAAATCAGAGTTTTCGATCCCCAGAAGTATTTTTCAAGTCGTGTTTTATACTTTTTCAGGCAATCCAGTCCAATGTGTTTCGTAATCTTATAAAGTTTTAAACGTTTATAGTTTTCAAAGTTGTTAAAAGTGCGCGTAAAAAAGGTTTCCCGCTCGAAATGATTAGTTCGCGAGTTTAGAAACCGAAGAAAAGATGTGCGTGATGCCGGAAAGTTTTTCGACATGTGAAAAGACAAAGGTTAGCTTTGTTTCCCGGGCGTGATTTTTATTCGCTCTCAACAACCAGAACACCTGGAAAAGGCCAACATGCGCAGTATAACTGAAACCAGATTGTAATTGTGTTTCTTGTAGACGTATTTCTACGCGTTGTTTTGTTTGTTTGTTTCTTTGCATGTTATTGTTGTCTTTGTTCACGTCATAGCTTTCGTCTGTTTGTTTCACTATTCAAATTAAAAGAGAAATGTTGATTAATGTTAGTTGAAGTAACGAAATTCCAAGCCTCTTCGTCGACGGCTAGTGGTTCATTTTATTAGCAAGTAGCTCTCTTGATATCTCACATACTAATTCAGTTTTTATTTGCCTCAACAAAAATGAAACAGTAGAACAGCGCGTAGCTTTCGTCCATTTTCCAAAGTTTGTGCGAAGGTCATGGAACATCCGTCTGCTATCTGCTGATCATGACTCCACAAAGGTATCTCATTGAAACTCGTTAACACCGGCATTTCTGAGTTTTGCAACAACTAATTCTTAGCCGCGGCGACCAGCACCGTTTGTAACATCTTACATGGTTGGTCGAGAGGACAAAAGAACGAACAACAGACACAATGTTCCCAGCCCTATAAAATAATGCAGCTGCAGGTTATAAGGTTCCGGTGAAGTTGTTTTGAAAGGTACAGGTCTACTGTCTTAGCCTGTGTGCAAGGGAAGGGAATAGCGGACTCCTTTTGGCAGGCTACTGATTCTCAAGCTTACCTTTTTCATGTTTTGAAACTTTAATTTATATTTAATAGCGGTTGATGTACATGTGTTTTTTTTTTTTTCAGTTACGAAGCAGTCTTCGCCGAAAAAAGAGGGTGACGCGAACCGTGTCAGAAAACAGCAGTGGTAAGTTGTCTTCTCAGTGTACCCAGTTCCTGAAACACAAGACGCAATTATATCCCTTTGTTTTATCACAAGAATTTAAACTAAAATCACCCTGGGAAACAGCGCGAACGTGCAGGGCCGGGTTGTTCGAAAGCCGATTAACGTTAATCTACGATTAAAAGTTAACCGAGGTTTTCATCTCGCTCATTAAAAGCGGTTTTTGAAAGCTAATTTAAAGCTTATGTTAAAGACAGGTCTAAGTCATAACTGAGGGACAAAATCTTTGGAAGAAACTTTTATGATTAGTCATTGTATTCGAATCAAAGTCCACGTTAATCCAGGATTAGCTTAATCGGGCTTGAACAACTCGGCCCAGGAGTTAAGCTGTTGTGCATCGTAACTGGGGACTTCGATTTACGTTAAACTCCAGTTGTAAAGAAAGAGTGGAAAGTTCTTTCACAAGAGACATTTTTATACATCGGCTACATCGGTTAGCTTTTCTCATGATCCAGATTAAAAGTGAAACAGCTAGGCCCAGTTTTTCCATGCCCGATTAAGCTTATCCTGGATTATCGTGAACTTTAGTTCGAGTTTAATTACTAACCAATTAAGATTCTTCAAAAGATTTTTGTCCCTCAGTTTCGACTTACACCATTCTTTACCATCAGCTTAAAGATAGCTTTTAAAAACACTTTTAGCGAGCGAGATGAAAGCCTCGGTTAACTATTAATCGTATATTAGCGTTAATCGGCTTTCGAACAACCGGGCCCTGTTGAACAAACATTCCAATCCTAGCAGTATGCAGGATGTTTGTCCCATGAACCTAGTTTAATGACTTAGCTCCCACGAGTCTCCTGTAGCTCAGTGGTAGAGCATCCGAACTAGTAATCGGAAGGTCTTAGGTTCGACTCCTGATAGGAGCACTCGGATTTTCTTTTTCTAAGTATGCCTGTGTCACTGACTGATAAATAAATCTTTCTCATTTAACCACCAGGCTTAACATATAACATCACATTTCTTTCCAGTACCTTGCTTATTTGTTTGTGCTTTTGTTTCTTCATTGGTCGCTTGATTTCCTTTGTTGTCTTTCAGGGTTACTTTGATGTTAACTCTCTTATTTTTTTTTTCTTTTTTGCTGGCAGTTGGAACCAATCTAAACGGTCCTGTGACAGGTTTCGTGAGGGGTCACCTCCTCAAACAGCCCCTACCAAGTGAGGATGAACGCAAAAGGACTCGGTCCAAGTCCTTCCCATGGGTCCATGCGGCAAGCGTAGAACTTTCCCAGAGTATGCCGTCATGTGAAGAGACGGCTAAAGAACCACCGGTTGAGGTATTCATAATTTTCTTGGCTTGTACATGTACAGATCTTGTGTATTTATGAAAGAAATGTGATGATATATTTCCAGCCTGGTGAATGAATGAGAATGATGATTATTCTAGAGAGTGACGCAGGCATACTCGGAAAAAAGAAATCCGAGTGCTCCTATCAGGAGTCGAATCTAAGACCTTCCGATTACTAGTTCGGATGCTCTACCACTGAGCCACAGGGGACTCGTGGGAGCTAAGGCCATTATTGGTATTGGTATTGGTTTTACGACTCCTGATAGGAGCACTCGGATTTCTTTTTTCCGAGTATGCCTGCGTCACTTTCTAGAATAATCATCATTCTCATCTTGTGTATTGTTTCAATTATATTTCCTTAATGTTTGGAGCTTTTTTTCTGTGACTGATCCCGTAAATAAAGCCTCGCGGGATTAAAAAGGGACGCGCGAAAATTGCGAAAATAAGTTAGTGGATGTTGGACGCGTTATTTCTTTATTCAGACCAACGAAATAACAAAGTGAAGTTCGTTTCTGTTATTTAAAAAAGTAAGGTTCATTTTATAAGTGGCACTTCAAATGCATTAATTTTAATTCAAGGGTCGGAAAGCTGGCGAAGATCACGGTAAGATATTTTTTAATTGAGTGTTAAAAAAAAATTGCGTTTGTTTTGGTTTTACCTTACTACACTCTGTGATTGGTTAGCAAAATTCGCGCCACTTTCTTAACCTATTAGAACCAAAACCAGCCGTGACTTGCTCGCGCGCTTTCCCGCGATTGCCACAGGTTACATGTATCCGCTTCGAATTCTGATTGATTCACTGCGCCATTTGCATCTGTTGTGATTGGCCAGAGTAATTACTATGGTATTGGTTTTACGACGCTCAAACGAAAACTGCTCTAATCAGCTCAATAACCACGCAGACTACGAATAATAGCCTATCCTATGAGAGGTGAATGGGACAAAAATTTATCAGAGTGCAGATTCTATTCATATCTGTAAACTGAACTGTACTCGAAGCCCTTGAGATCGAGCAGTCAGCAATTCAGTATCGAAAGTAATTCTTGTTTGATTTGGTTTTGATTTATTACTCTCTGCAAAGTTCGTGCCAGTTTCTCGACCAGTGAGATGCGAAACCAAAACCAATCGTGCCTTGCTCGGGCGCGTTTATTTCCCGCGCTTGGCATCAGTTACATGTATTTGCTTCGAATTCTGATTGGTTCATTGTGTTGTTTGCGTCTGTTGTAATTGGTCAGAGTAATTACTTAATGACACTCAATTGAAAACTGCTCTAAATTAATTTCAAATCCCAATTTTCCCAAAAGACAGCAGACTTAAATTTACTGCGACAATAAGAGAAAACCCCTAACACCCAGAGTAAACATACCCAAGGAGAAAACTGATTTACTTTATCTTCAACCTCTCGCTTTTTTTCAGCGGGCAGAAGAGGCCGAATTTTTGGATAGTACATGCGGTTTTGGTGACGATAAGACAGCAACGAGATTGTCAACTGAGGAAGATCATGTGATGGAGGAAACAAAGGAAGAAAATAAGAAACAGTCAGTGGAAAGTGTGTCTGTCGAGATTCAAACCGATCCAATAACAGATGGAGAATTATTGTCTTTACAACAACAGAAAATGTAAGCTAGTTAAATGATCTTCAGTACAATCACGTAGATTATTTTCATTTCCTTTGACTGTTTGCCAGTATATATATATATAAGGGAACTCAAGCAACGACAACGCCACAAGCAAAAGGTCTCATGGGCAAAACAATCATTCTGCACATGCGTTGTAAATTTTGGTACATTTCTTTGCCGTCCCTTGGAAAACTACAGCGTCAGATGACTAACTTTAAGGTTTCATTGTGGAGAACGTGAGCATACGACGAACAAGTTGAGAAAATCACGAAAAAGTTCAAATAACTGAAGTTATATTTTCAGGTATAGTTAAGTTTCGCTATTGGTCCCTTTTAGCTAACGGTCACATGCTGGAGAGCAAGCTACTCACTGGGACATCCAAAACAAAGAAAATTCAAGTTAGACTGGATGAAGTGGGTTTGTTTTGGATGTCCCACTCTCCAGCGTGGCGGACTCTGTACCAGCTGAGTTTACTCGACGCACGAGTCAAGCTCGAGCCTAAGTCAAGTTCGAGTCACGAGCCAAGTTCGAGTCACGAGCCAAGTTCGAGTCACGAGCCAAGTCCAACTTCTATTTTTCTCTTTTTTTTTTTTTTCTTTTTTTTTTTTTTTTACCTTCTTCTTATGTCTTCTGATTGTTATTCTCTTTTATATAATGATGTGCTAGTAGTAAACGGAAAAAAATAATTTTCAGGTTTGCAACATCGCTAACGATCTCGAGAGCCATCGGCCGCTGTGATTCGCTGCTACTGTGGAAGGATATGCGACATCCGTTAGTGTTCATAAATTTCTTAGGAAGATTAGACGTGTAGCTACATACACATCAAGCAGAGATCCCTTTTTTCCCGACTGAGAAAACGGACGGTGATGATTACCTGCCTGATTTTGTTGCGTCCACAGGACACCCAGGATAACATAGAATAGAATCCTTACCCTTCGCGGACAAATGTAGACGGCCACGGGAATTTTTAATTTTCCCAACACATGAGTTTCTCAAGGCATAGTGATTGAAGCTTTAGTCACCAGCAACATTGGACAAACCCTTTCTGGGAAATTATAGATGGCCAGAATGAATGAGGACTGCGGTTAATTTGCTACTGAACAATGAATTCTCGCGATCGCATTGACAATAATATCTCGTTCATGTTTAATGCTTCGAACATCAGTTGTTGCATCATTATGAAAGCAAGAATCACAATCACAGCCTTTGATCAAGACGAAGCAAAAGGAAAAAGAAAATAGAAGAAACGGAACTTGACTCATGACTCGAACTTGACCCGGGCTCGAACTTAACTCGTGCAACGTCGGTGCAAACTCGTACCATCTGACGGTTAGCTGCAAAGGGCCTTATTGAAGCACGGACACGCAGGTTACGGCACGTGTGACGTCAATTGAGTGCGTCTACTGTCTAATAATGCGCAGATGACGTGAGAACATGGAAGAACATTGCTCACACAACTATAAAAATTTATCTCGCCTCGTTACGTACGTTTTCAGTCGTATTACAGGCCAGCAGTGATTGCCACATACAGCAAAATGTAACATCTGAAGGTGTCGCCCTGTTTGGTCCGAAATTTTCGCACAGGGAGGGGAATATGTTTGAAAAACAGCCGCCGGGCAATCAAGCCTGATATGGCGGTTGAATTTTGCGATTCCAACCGTAGAGACCGTGGTTGACTTGGGAATTGGTTTATTTTAAAATTGTGGTACGTTTGGCCAAAGTTTTACTGCTGCCATTATGAAATCACTCCCTTATATCGTACATATGTCCTTCTTCCCAACCAGAACAAAGGAGCTCGAGATTGAAGTCTGCAAACTGAAATGTGAAGTTATAAGTTTGATCCAAGGAAGTATCAAGATTCCTTTAAAAGGTAAGTGCAAATTGAAAATACAAAGACAGTTGCTTGGTAATGAAAACAAAGTTCACAGAAAATGTGCTCCGAATTGGCTAAAATTAGGTATATTTCCTGACTGACTAAATGACTGGCTGGCTAACTGACTGACTGACTGACTGACTGACTGACTGACTGACTGACTGACTGACTGACTGACTGACTGACTGACTGACTGACTGACTGACTGACTGAAAACACTGAAATGTTTTTACTATTTTTTATTAGTAGTTTTCTAACGAAAATTATGCAAACTTTTGAGAGAAGTTAAAACTGAGGTGCAGTACTCACGTTAAACTCGTGTCTAGACTTGCCTCTCACATTCTACAAATATCGAAATCCGAATTGCCCCTACAAAGCGGTTATGATAGGTTTTAGTTATCCCCTTCCTGTATGTACTCTTTTATTGTGTTGTTTTCTTGTGTTTCGTCCTTTCCATTCATCTATTCTAATTTACTGTGCTTGTATTTTCATTAGACGATGACTTGGCTGACTGGCAGTTAATAGAGGACATCAGGGTAAGATCTATAAACACATTCCTTGGCGTGTCACTTAGGTCGCGTTCGATTGACCGTATTCCGGAATACGAATAAGTGGAATGCCTTTTACATCTCTCTTTTAAGGTAAATTTTTGAAGACGTATCTACAAACGTTGGTGATACACGATAATTTAAGAGCCATTTTGTATCCCAGTAATCCCAAAAACCTCTCATGAGGGATGGCTAGTAATCATTGTATATATTCCTATTCCGGAAAAGGGTCAATTGAACGCTGGTTAGTGTAGCTGACTGGAGTGGGGTTATGAAACAGCAAGATGCAAGCAAGATACTCCTCCTACCTTTGTAAATGGCTACCAGTGAAAGTTTGTTAAAACCCGATAGACTTGTTTGCTTGAGTATCTTCTAGGGATGAGGTATGAGGGGCATCGTTCTCCTGCTGGAGTCTGGCCTATTAATCCTTAAAGCCCCAAAGGGATCAGCATCTAATTTCTCCTTACAATATCACTATTTGATCAAACATGTAGGTCACGAGAAGAGAGATAATGATCACCCAATAGAAAATGTCTTGATTTTCAGATAAATTCTCTTAACTAGTACCAAACGAAATGTCTGGAGATCGGTGAGGAGAATCTACTTATTTGATACTTGGGCTTAAAGGGTTAAGCTCCTGACCCTCTACACTGGTTCGACACTTTTACCCGCTCACGTTGCGCAGAGGAGAGGCGGTACACAAAAAGGAGTGTTGTGAGCGCCCCATAAACTGGGCACCATCCCCGTGGTCCTATTTTCCCTTTAATTACCGGTCACAAAACAAATTCCTTCGTGAGCCATCTTGCCTTTACTTTCTACAATCTGAAACAGGCTATTGTACTCGGGTGATGCGAAGTGGTGACTCCCCAACTAAAGACCACATTGCGTGCTGGGATAAGTACAATTTATTGTGTGGTATGTCAAAACAAATTGGAAGTGGCTTTCCAAGTGTGATAGGGTGGGTGAGTCCTTTAAAAGACTGTTGTTGATAACTCCTTCCTGAGACGACGTCGTGTTGTATCGTGAATCCCTTACTCGTGGAAGGAAATTTCTTTTCTTAAGGCTCGCGTAAAGGGGAGCAGCAGGCATTACAGTGCTGAATAGTTAAACAAGTGTTCTGTCAATTGAACAAATGTTGTTTATGTTGCAGTATAAAGACCGAATTTACAAGTTGTTGCGAGAGGCTCGACTTTATAATCCCAGTTTGCCGGATTTTGATGGGTAAGTCAGCAACTTAATTGTAGACCTAACCAGCAGAATGACAAACTTGACCCAGAGCGTAATGGGACAGTCAAGAGTTTTAGTCTGTAACTTCGGAAAAAAACGACATGTTTAAGCTAATTGAGGGCGGTGATAAATCGGGAAGGTGACCTTTTTTGGAACAACTGATAACTCGTCTTTACGTTTGAAACAGATTATCGACCTCTTTTTGAACAAAGCAAAACAAATTTTCTTTCGTTTGGGTGAAGGTACGCTGTATGTTAGGTGTCTTATGTAACATGAGACATTCACTGTCTGCATTTTTTGTAGACCTTTGTGGTACAGGTTTGGGAATACGCTTTCCAACAAAACGAAAATGTATAGGCCCCTGGGAATTGGGGGGGGGGGGGGGAATTAAGATGGTTTTATACAGAGAGGCTCCGCCACGAGGTCCAAACCCGTACACTAACACCCCCTCACCCCCCCCCCCCCCCCCCGCTTCCCGGGTTGGGGCCTGATGACAAGACAGATTGCGTACAAACAGAATGTTGTTTCTAAATATGATGTGTACAACAGAAAACCGAAGAGCACAACAAGAGCGCTTAATAAACATAATACGCGTCTGCTCGATTGCAAAACTGGTTTATTCTTATCCCAAAACTACATACGTTACATAACAGAAACTAAGTTATGCTTTCATTCTCGATCACAATACAGTAGTCCGTTTAGTGTCTGCACTCCGGCCCATCATTCCCTGCATACACAGAATAGACGTGGAAGCCGGACAACGTCAGATAACACGCTGACTAAAATGTAGGCTTGCCTAAAGTCGTCTTATGCGCCGAAAGAGTGACCTCCGAGTGACTGGAATCCCACGCAAACGGACTTTCAGAAAGTCTAGCTAAAACGTAAAACCCTGATTAAAATAAACTGCGAATCCTAGGGTGCTTTCCAATTGTTAGAACTCGCCGGCCAGAATGGTCAGTTCGTAAACGGAATGTATCAATTAGAAGGATAAGGCTTACGGCTAGTCCTTCGAATATCTTCAAAATAGTGCGTACCATTTTCGGAGTGATCATTTTTCAAGATTTTGCAGCTTCATCCCTTGAAAATGACACATTCGATTTACAGACTGGCTGGTCTCTGGCCGGCTAGTTCTGGATAACGGAAAGCACTCCTAGTCCCCGAAAGACGCCAATGCAACTAAAACCTATCGATCGAAAAACAGCTATCTTCCATGTGTAAACGGCCTGAAATCATTAAAAACAAAGTGTACCGTCTAAGCGTCCATACAGGTGCTTTCATCTCTTGGCTTCTCACTGATCCTTGATTTGACAAGTCACATCCAGTTTAAATTGCAACTCTTGCCAATTACTCTCGTTATAAACGCTATCAGACTAAGATCTGTCTGTAGCGACAGAGAGGCGTATTTACTTGGAATACCGAGTGATCAGGTAATTCTCCCTCATCAGGCCAGTTATACGCCTCCCATTCATAGTACAGTAATATATCGCCTTGTAAACTTCCCCCAAAATGACAAATAACGATTTGACTCGTGACTTTGGCTGATTTTCGACTGCCGCGATGCCTTTCACAAGCAAAGCAAAAAACATGAGACAAATAATCCACCATCTAGTAATCAATGATCTTGACCGTAAGCACCGGATGATTTTATGTGCAAGTCTTGATTTTCGTGTCAATTTACTAGCTCTATGCTACTTCATGGCTTTTAGACGTCATGGATCATGTAGATCATGTAGAAAGTTTTCCCGGCAGATCTTAGCAAGGAAAAATTTAACAAGCTTTGTTGTACCTACGAGAACTTGCAAAATGCAGACTCAAGACTTGCTTGTGTGAAATGGGCTTAGAAACCCTTCCTGGTTTTCCCAAGACTGTTCCGTGTGGCACGCTCTTGGCTGTTTTCATTGGGTGCGGATTAATTTTAGTTTTTGCTGGATTGGTTTCTGTGTTCCCTGGGAAATTCCAATAGCTATTCCCTCGAGTATACCGTTGAATCTTCCTCTGATATTTCTGAAGTAGTTCCTTGAAAGCTTAGTGTTCTTCTGCTTCTGTGAAGCTCAATTTTGTTTTTCTTATGCCATCAATCTGAGAACTATCATTTGTGTGCTACTCCTATTTTTTTTCTGATTCCCTAACTGCAAATTCTACAAAACCCTACCCGACTGATGATATCTTCTCCGACGGAGTGATCGGTTTTACTTTTGAAGTTTTCTTCCTCGAGTTAAACACGCTTGCTGTCGTGAACATAGGAAGTATCTTTCGCTTGGTGGTCTTGGTGTTCATGAGTAGCACTGTGATACAAATGGCGACCTCCAGAAGTCGGTTCAGAGTCTGGAAAGTCCACCACGGCCAGGCTTCAACGTACTCCACGTCAGAATAAATCCCAAAAACCCCTGCAGCCGAGTAAACTGTCAGTGCGCATATTGAAGCGGATGTGACCGCACACGCTGCTATGAGGTATTGCAGGCGTTGCATTTTCTTGTCGACTGAAGTTTTGCTGTTGACATTGGCTTTGATGTTCTTGTGTATTTTCCATCCCACGCAGCTGTAACCGATGGCCATTAGGCTTCCTAACAGCAGGAAATAGATTTGACAAATGAGGAGAAGGACTTTGGCTTCGAGGAAGTAAACCACGACAAAGTCCGTGACAATCACCAAGGCAACATGAGATATCACTACAGGAATGATGACTTGCACGCGCTGGAATCGAGGTGGAGCAATGTTCATCTTTGTCGTGTCAATCAAAACGAGGAGAAGAAGACTAAGCGCGGAAATGATGCACGGATGACCGATAGAAAACAACAGCTGCGTCACGACAAGATGAAAGCGTTTGGTGGAACCATAAGGATCCAGAAACAAGGCAAAGGCTCGAGTTGAGCTAAAGAGGAAGATTATGACAAGGAGAGTCAACTTTAAGGCCGATACCCTGATTTTGTCAGCGTACATCTTGACCAACTCGAACGGAGGGATCAATGCTATCAGCGTGAACACCACAGCAAAGCCGTATGTGTGCAGTGGCCAAGCGTCCTTCCACTGTGCGACTGCTTGGGACCAATCAGGTTCTGGTTCTGGCCAAGCTTTTTCGGGATCTGCTATCGGTTCTGTGGTTGTTAGAGGCTCCGAGGAGAACCCTTCGGGTGATCCCGTGGATGATCCCTCGGGTGTTCGTTTCTGCCTTCTATTGCTGTTGTAGTTTTCGTGAACCTTGAAGTGCGGATCATTTGAATTCATTCCATTCGCTTCTCTTCGCAACTTTCTTTTCTTGTTGGCAATGCCAGCTTCTTCTGTTTGCAAACATCCAATATCCACGCTAGAATTCATTTCTTCGCTGTTGAATTTCCCTTTCCGTCTCACCGATCTCACGTCAAGACTTTCAGCGTCGGATTGTGTTTTTTTCTGACTCGGTCCAGCAGGGTTGTTATTGCTGAAAGAAGACACTTCTGTGTCTTCATTGTTGATAGTCCGTTCAATTTCAGAAATGAACAGTGTTTTCGCGTTGTTGCGGATTCCATTCGTCTGTTTTTCCACTGGATAAGAGTTATCGTTGCCTCCAACGAACTGCTCCCGCCGCCACAAACAGAGAATTAATGCGGAGAAGAAATAAATCTGTTTGAGGTTCTTCATTGCTCTCCTTGGCCGCGTGTTTGACTTGAATTTTCCTTGAAGTTTCTGTTAACGATGAAAGGCAATTAATTATGCGAAAATTCTTTAAATATCTGTGTTAGATGACATCAACTGTTAATTTGTATCAAAAATTGACACAAAAGGGATTACTAATGTTCCTGTCGGACTCATGCTGACATGAAGTAAAATCATTATTCATCCTTGCATAAAATAAGCTTTTTAACAATAGATCACTGCATTAAGCAGTAAAGACAGCGAATAGTTTTTTGGCAGTTCTTGCTGATTGAAGTGTCTTCGATCGTTTCCGTCCATTTCCGCAAAAAATCGCAGAACTTAAAACACCCAAACTCCTATCCCATACGTTTCATTTCTTTTAGTGTCGGTTTATTCTACTTGAAGCAGAATAACTTACAGTGTTTTAAATAAAAGCATCAGTGGAGTCAACGGTGCGATGGATCATTACTCTTGTTGCTTTAAAAAAGAATAGTAAAACTCTATTTTCTTGTTTTTCGAAACAGCTGTGGAATAACAACAGCGACAATTTGTGTTACGCAAATTCCATATAAATATGTTCAATTACGCACAACAGAAAGTGACAGTGGCATTGTTCAGTCCAACAAACAATTAAGATAACAAAATTGAATACATTTAAATAAATGGATGAGCGAAAAGCGATTTTTACCGTCTCTCAGTGTTTCAATTCTAGTTCAATTATACGTTGGCAAAAAAAAATATTCACGGTCTCGCGGAATAATAACAATAATTTATGTTGTGCTAATTCAATATATAAATATGCTCAATTGGGCATAACAGAACTAGACAATGGCAGTGTTCCAACAAATAGCGAATTGAACAAAATAAAAAAAATGGATCAAGCTAGATTACTGGCGGTCTTTCTTTCTTTTTTTCTTTTTTCTTTTTTTTTTTTTTTTCAATATAGTAGCGAGAAAAGCAAAGCATAAGAGTGAGGCAGGAAATCGTCCGCCATGCCACGCGCTTCACCCCACAAGAAAGCGATTGTTACTGTCTCTTAGTGTGTCACTTCTAGTTCAATTATGCATTGGCGAAAACAAATTATTCATAGCCTTGCGTCAACCCTTCGATTTGTGTCATGGTTTACGCATAATGGTGGTGCCACTACAGTTGTCAGGACGACTTTTTTTAACTACGTTGTCATAACCAGTCATTACAATTTCATGAGGCAATGTCGAAATTCAAACGTAACTTGTGAAGGGATTAAGCTTCTTTTTCTTGAAGTTTAGCCTTAAATCGTTGTTAAGTAGTTTTCTACTTAAAATGGGCTATGTCTCTCTTTTTAGTATTTGTTTCAAAAAGACTTATTGGAATTAAAGAAACTTAAAAATAACGTTTGTTAACAGTTTGGTTTAAAATTGTTCTACTAGTGTTCTCTGTTACTTTCTCGGCAAATAACTTTTCGATTTCGGCTACGAATGGCTAGGATGAAAATGGTTGTATTTTGAAAATTTGGAATATTATTTTAAATTTCCTTCCTTGTGACTTAAAAAGATTTCCAAAACATGTTCATGCTTTGATCTCCGTTTCTGAAAATCACTTAATTGATATTTTCCTTTTGGTGTTGTAGGAGTTTCGTTATGAAGAAAAGGTTCTTAGTCGTAATTGCAGCACAGTTTTGACCAAAAGTTGTAAAAATCCCATCACCCAACCCCTATAGCCAGAGCAAAGAAGAATCAGTTTGGCTTGAAAAATGAAAAACAAGACTATTCAGTTTGCGTACAGATGTAAACGGCAGAGGTGCCGGGTGATTACATCCATTAAACTACTGGCCCCGGTTGTTCAAAGAGCGGATAGCGCTATCCAGTGGATAAATCGCTATCCAGCGGACAAAATGTACTCCAACCAATACATTTTATCCGCTGGATAGCGATTGATCCACTGAATAAAGTTATCCACTCCTTGAACAACCGGGGCCAAGATGATACCGAAGCCGGCTGAAAGCAAATCATAATTACCAAAGGCCAAATGATTCAGATGTTCAGTTCCAGCATCGTGGAGTTAAGGTCCTTTAAAACGTGTTTGATTTTGCAACCATAGTTTGCATATTTCTGGCTTCCCAGCTGAATATTAAAGCGGCCCTTTGTTAGCGTACCATATGCGTGGTGTCGGCCATTACAATTGAAAAACCCTTAAAAATTTAAAACATTTAAGAATTCGTTTAAGAGGTGAAGAATTCTTCTTTTAAATATCAAACTGCATCAGGCTGTGTCAGAGCTGTCCAAATTTGCATTGGATTGTATCGCTTCAATTTGCATCATAGTTGATAAAGAGGTAATTTCCATTCCCTTTTCATAACAAGACCCAATTTGCGTTGTTTTTAGAAGTGTCTTTTGTCATAACAAACAGAAAGGTTTGCTACAATATGCCCTTACGTAACTGAATGATCGGATAAATGTATCAGTAGCGGACTATCAAATGCAGTATTATTTTAACGACCATTTTCACATGGAAACATTTCTAGTTTTTTTTTTTATCTATCTCTCTTCTGTTACCCGATTAGCAGGGTTTTTTTTAGCAATATCTACAACAACTCAAGAAAAGAGCGGGCGTGGAAAATTTTTGTTAAATTTAGTTGACAGGTTTTCCTTGCCACTTTTGTTCTGTTGTGGTGAGCACTATTTGCTTGTCGTTTGGAGATATCCGTTAAATGTGAGTGACAAGTTTTCCTTACCCCTTGAACTGTGTGCTGCAACACTATCTGGTTGTCTTGTCCAGCTTACAACTTTACTACCGCGTGAAAGCTCCTTATTGTATTGTCACTTACTGTATTATTTTGCTGTGCGGGAAGGCCTTAACTATTGAGTTCGTAGATGAAATTTCAAAGCTTGACCAATCAATTAAAAGCTGTCGAGTCTGTAATGCTGTTCAGAGTGCTTCCAACCCCTTGAGGCTATGGATGTTATTCAAAAGTGCGAGCATTTTAATGGTATTGGTCGTTGAGTTCCAGAGGTGCTCTGTATTATACTGTACAAAATGACAGTCATAACGTTCAGTTGAATCTGTGGAAGAAATCCAATAGTATGACTCAAACGAAAACTGTTGAGCAATAACTTTCCTATGGCTCTATTCTTTTTTCCTTTCTCTTCCTCTTGTTTATTTTTTCAGGAAGATATGTGGAAAAGTTTTTCAATGATGCCTTGCCATTCTTAAGATGTAGAGGTAATCCAAAACGGTGCTCAGCTAAGTCATTTCCGTGGCCTTTCAAACTGCACACGTGTTAATGGCTTTCTTTCACACAACCCGGAGGGCTTTCGTGTTTGTTGCGAACCTCAACTACGAAACAAAGAAAACTATCAACCGAAGTTAACAGCATCTTGATGGCTCTCTGTTTCGCGTGATGGTTGCCCTTTACGTTTCTTGGCATGCTTGTATGTCTTGTATTGTTGGAGCTTAAGTAATTCTACTTACTTGAAAAACGTGCCAGACCACCGATCTAGCGCACCGCAGCAGTTCGAAACTTACTCCTGGGAATTTCTTTCCTGTCTGAGTTGCGTCTCAGTTAATAACCGGTTTCGCGGCGCAAACTAGTTTGCACCTGCCTTCAACAATACGACATATGCCATGGTGATATTGACATGTTCGTGCGGTAAATAAAAAAAATTCAGGGTGATGGCACGAACGTGCATTATACTGGACAATCATGTGTACTTTCTTTGCCGAACTGTTGAGCGAGATCTATGGCTCTGCCATGAATGTGGGCTGAAAAAGTAGCAAATTTTACTGTAAACACGGAGGCTTATTTTGCCGGTAACAAAGTTTGAGGGCACTGAAACAGAGTACTGAAATAATAGAAGATTGTTAAGTAATGCTTACTTGTATTCACACTTCGTGGGGGCGTTTTTTAAAATGGTTATTTAAGAACTCACAGTTTTCAATTTTGCTCGACGACGGTCCACACTAATTCTTGATATTCCTGTTTTAACCCTTTAAAAGGACAAATCAGTAAATACAGACTCTATACCAGTGTATCATACAACATTTCTAATCTACTGCTCAGTCTCAAAAATTATTTCAGCTTTTAATGAAAGAGGATGTGGTTTTGAAAGAGACGATTTTAAAGTAAAAAAACGAAAAACTTCTAATGTACTGTGAATCCCTAAACCTTACCTCGTTCTGCAGCTCTTAGGGCCCAGATTAATGTGACATAGGTCATACGCCCCGTATGTATTTGGAAAAACAAATTAAAAAATTGTAGGGGTGGTCAACCATATCATTATATCATAGATAGCAGGGAGTCGCCGTTTTATGACTTCAATGAGCTGATCTTTACAAGACAATTTTGGTGGCCAAAATTCATACAAATTTAACAAATATTACAAAGTTATGAGATTGCGTGCCAGTTGGCGCTCTAAGGGCTTAAAGGATTTAACACACGAGGAATGAAAATGCCAGATTTCTCGTTAGTTTCCCTGTATACCTGAGGATTCAGTGATAAGACCGGCTTATGTTCAAAACAAAATTAAGATAATGAGGGTTTGTCGAAAGCTAAGATGAGTGAATGATGTGCAAGAGCTAATTAAACGTTTTCACTTACCAGTTGCTCTGTTCACAAACTAATGAAGAAAAGTTTGTTTATCTTTTTACTTTCCACCTGCTAACTACTCTAGTTACAAAATCGCGAGGGACCTTTTCGCATATCATTACCGAGAAGGAAGATAAATTCAATATGAAAACTAGACTGCAAAACAGTCGGTCTCTTTTTTTCTCTTAATGTTTTCTCCTTTTTCTCTTACATCGATCGAAAGACGCGAAGCAGCGAAAGCGTGCATCCTCACGCGCGAAGGGCACTTTTGGGGCGAGTCGGACGATTCCTACTCTCCGAAAAGACACTCACTCCAGACCTTTTGTTTGAAGACCACGCGCATTCGTCGACAGACCAACGCAAAAATACGACTGTTTTGTAGTCTACAAAAACCTGCCTTCCAGCGCTCAAAGTTTATTCAGTCACACATTGCCGCTCTATTTCACGAAGTTAAATGCAGGAACTAGTTCGCCTTGATGCAGGAAATTGTTGCGTTTGTCATTTTGGCAAACATTCCCAGTTTTTTTACATAACAAAAGAAAGGTCTTAACAGATTATCAATTCATCACTTTCCAGCTATGTCTTCAAGGCTTAAATTTATAAAAATACACAGTAACGACCTTGCTTTAGAATTATCGACGGTTATCAATTGCCGTATTTTCTCTTTTAGGAAAAGAGCCCCATGGGAAAGTCGACGGTGCGCGAAAAAAAAAAATGCGAACAGGAACAAGCGAAGAGTGCTCTCTTCCGCATCCCTCTCGCAGTAACCGCAAAGTTAATGCTTTGCACTGGCTTATCCAAAGCACTTTACTTTGCCAAAACGTGAAGCTAAAAACAAGATGCACCCATAAATAATTTACTGGTAGATATTTGTTGCTCCAGAATACTGAAAATTAACAAAGCTGCGGCGAACGATTTTCGTTGGAAAATAAATGTTTGTTTTTCTCTCTACAGGTAAAAACTTATGCTCGCCCGGGTCTCTTCTGAGCTCCGTACGTTCGTAAATTCAATCAACGGTCATATTTCGAAGTTCACTGCTCTTTATCGTCGTTTCTAGGAATGATGTAAATTTCTGTCGAGGTGTAATTTTTGCAGTAGTGTTTTGACAGATCGCAAACTAAGTTTTCGCTGAACTTTCCACCATCAGTATTTGATACAAACGCGCATTAAAGTGCCCCTAACCCTTCAATTTGTTTTCTTTTGGTAGATTCCCATATCTATGAAGAACTCATTTTCGAAAAAAAAAGGATTCAATATTTCTCAAAAATTTTTTCGAAAATGAGTTCTTGAAAGATATGGAAATCTACCAAAAGAAAACAAATTGAAGGGTTAGGGGCACTTTAATGTGTATGCGTCTCCTTTTAAAACAAGAAAAAAGTATCCACGAACTAAAACAGAGCGAAAAAAATATCTTTCCGAGCCCTTGGGTCGCTTTCATATATGATTTTTAGAAATGAATCATTTGTGTTCAAATTTTTCTTTCGCAAAATAAAAACTACTGGGTTATAGTTTGTGTCATAAATAGGGAACAGAGATTCACCGTTTGGTCTAAAATAGAGTGTATCAATTTGTCCACTGGCCGGTCTTATTCCCCATCGAGGGTAGAGGAAATAAGTATAGAATGAGAATGTTACTGTTGTGGCCTTGAAAGAAAGTGTGAGAAATTGTAGGATTAGGTCCGACATCCCTCCACCCCCCTAACCCCCCCCCCCCCCCCCCCTCGCCATTCACCCGTCATCTTTTCGCTTTTCGTTGTCGGGAAAGACATCAGATTCACAGCACGTTTTGTGCCCGGAATGATGTATTTATTGTGTGTTTTGCAGGTCAGCCTCTTCCAGTTTCAGAGACAGTTATGGTTTTATCCGTGGAGCAAGAGAGAGTGAAAGCGAGATGTTTCACTTTGTTTGCCGAGAGTTAAAACAACATTACTCGAGTTTTTTCCGGGTAAGATTTCAAAGCAAACGTTTTTACATGTTCGTTTCTCACCTTTGTGTGATCAGCTCGAGGTTTTCTATTGTGGAATGCTGCTCGTCACTTATTCCGTTTCTGAAATTGAGAAGACAGTTGTAAGAAGCGGTTCAAACGTAAGAGTGACGACAACGTTCAGAGCACGCGTTTGAATATTTAGAAAACTAGAGTATCTCAAATCACTTCAACGTTGATAAATTTCAGATAAAGGAGGCCTCAACATTATACTTCCAGTTAACCTAGTTAACCAAAGCTGAAAACCACCGAGAAATTGGGTTTGCTTTGGTTTTGCTTTACTAAGCTTTGTGATTGGTTGGTAGAAGCTCGGGGCCACTTTCTCAACCAATGAGAAGCAAAACCAGAACCAATCGTGACTTGGACGCACGCGTTTTCCCGCGCTTGGGCCGGTTACGTGATTCTGATTGGTTCATTGCGCTGTTTTCGTCTGTTGTGATTGGCCAGAGTAATTACTTTCGTTTTGGTTTTATCACACTAAAATGAAATCCACTCTACAGTCAACTCCCTTTATTGCTGACACCCTCGGGACCGCAAGTTTGTGTCCTTAATAGCGAGAGTCCGTAATAGCAGGAATTTATTTCAGTCACACGTCTGTAATTTACTTTTGCCGGGAATTTAGCTGCTGTCCGTATGATCGGGGTTTCCTTAATAGCAAGGTTTCCACAAGGCGAGAGTTGACTGTATTAGGCCAAAATTCTTTACATGAGCATTTAGTTACCACTTGCTAAAAGGGAACGTTAACCGACATTACTGCTCAAAAAGAGAGGGAGGCGCAGTTAGTTCCGTTTCCATTCTTTCATGGGTTGTCTTGTTTGCAGTGAGGCCATGGATGGATTGTTAGCCGCATAGATTTATGCTAGTTAATTCTGAGATCTTTGACATAAGATTGACATAATGTTAATGAGATGTTTGTCCCATGAACTTAGTTTAATGGCCTAAGCTCTCACGAGTCTCCTGTAGCTCAGTGGTAGAGCATCCGAACTAGTAATCGGAAGGTCTTAGGTTTGACTCCTGATAGGAGCACCCGGTTTTCTTTTTTCCGAGTATGCCTGTGTCACTTTCTAGAATAAGACATCATTCTCAACTCTTTACTAATAGGGTTTTGACTGTGTACGTATTGTTTCTTTAGAACAGGAATGGTCACGCCCGTCTGTGGTCGGAGTACATTAAATTCAGGCAACAAGACACGAAGAACGTGTTTTTCAAAGAGGTAAATCAAGCTGAAATTTTGTTGATCAGTGTGCGCAGATAAGTGAATTATCAGTTTGGTAATATACAGCAAAATTTCAAATCCAACAATTTCATTGCAGTGATTTTATTTTCTTTTATAGCTGCTTTTGCCATTATTTTAATTTTTTTCCCAACACCATAACATAGTTTCTAAGGGATAGGTGACATTTGTTCTATTTTCTCCAAAACAGCCCACTGTTGGCCCTCTTAGCTTCTCCGTTATTTCTCAACAGCAACAAATGAAAGCTCTTTTAAGGGAAGGAATACCGAAATCGTGCAGAGGTGAAGTGTGGAAAAGGTACTGTAGGCATGTTAAGCCATTTTTGTGGTACTTGACTTTCTTAGAGCGGTTTTCAATTTAATGTCGAAAGTCATTTCGCGTTTGCTTTGGTTTTGCATTACTACGTTCTCTGATTGGTTAACGAAACTCGCGCCACTTTCTCATCCAATGGGAATCCAAACCAAAACCAATCGTGTTTTCGCCGCACGCGTTTTCCTGCGCTTGGCGCCGGTTACATGTATTTGCTTCGAATTCTGATTGGCTCGTTGTGTTGTTTACATTTGTTGCAATTGGCCAGAGTAATTACTTTGGTTTTGGTTTTACGACACTCAATTGGAAACTGATATATTTACCACTGTATACTGTTAACTCATTCTTTGAATCGAATTATCTACGCTACTGATCACACAAAGTTATTCTTAATGCGGCTCTGTAGAAAATGTAGAATACAGAGCTTGTTTTCGTGAAATTAAGTTACTGAAGTTCAGAAGTATCGCTTAGTGAAACCTGATTAACCCATTACACAGCAAGCTAGAGGTTTGATAACAAAGGCCGTGGAATATCTCAAGTAAAGTGACTTACTGCTGGCTTTCGTGAGAAAACTGAAGTTTTCACATTGTTCTCAAAAGTTTTTGATGTAACCTGTAAAACTATCTTCCAAGAGGTGGTATTACGTAGTCAATGTTTTTGTTTTAATGCTTTTTTACAACGTGTCTTGATGCTGTTATACCATAGCGAGACAAGTTGGGTAAAACTAGCAACTTTGTAAATTTACACCGGGACAAAGTGTGAAAAAATCTCGAAAGCGATCCCGAAAAATTAAGCCACAATCACAGCTACCAAGACATTGCTGCATTTGACAGCAATCCTAGTGTAACTCTAATCCTTGTTTCAATGTTTCTTGTTTCTTGAGAGTCAAGATTGAGGGTCAAATGACTTGAAACACTGCGTACTGTGACTCCGCCTCAATTGACTTACGTTGAATATATTATTTCAGTGCAATGGCGCAAAAGGTGGAACGGTTCAGAAGAGAAAAGGTAAAACCTTAAAAGTAAACTGTCATCAATATTAGCTTAACAAGAGGCTGGAGCTAGTCTTTACTTGTGCAGTTGGATTTGAATCTGCAGTCCTCCCAAGGTACCAAAGAAAGAAATAAACATTTTACCCCCTCGCCCACTTGGGGGACCTGTGGAAATTCGTGACACAAAGAAGAATTCCAAGGCCGGCCATTTCTAGACTTGTCGCCTCACAAGGTAAAAAAAAGTTTCGTTCCTGTCAGAAACGTCATATGTGGTAAATAATCATCATGATTGAGATGCTAGTGTTCTGATTACTGTCGCTGAAATGAACTTTTTAAATCTTATTTTCAGGGTAAAGATTATTATCAGAAGCTGCTTCTTCAAGTTGAGAGACGCAAGGTATGTTTACCTCGTTGATCACCCATTCCAAAAACAGTGAAGTTTGCTGAGGATGGTGATTTCTTCCCTTACCCCTGTTCTACATGTTGCACACTTTCAGAACATTTACGGTTGATTTTCATATTGTAACTGATCATATGGAATTATGACACACCGCGATTTAGTGATCGAGCGATAGAATCAACACAACGTTCGTTACTACTACTGAAACCACTCTGCAAAAAAAGTGCAACCGTATTTCATAAATGAGTATCTAGGGGCGCTTACCTTTACGCAAACCACCCGGTTGGAAATTTCTACATAAATATGAAATATTTGAGCTTAGCCTTAACAGAAGATGGATAACGTCCAAAATGTGTCAGCAATCAACTGGAAGTCCCGAAAGGAGCAGTAAAAATGCTTTAACGGGCCGAGAACGGCTTGAACAAGACTGTAGTTAACAGTTAGTATTTGAATGTGCATAGAATATACATTGAATTTGATTGTAATTGTAAATGAATATACATAACAAAAATACAATGTTCTATGTGTTTTCCTCATTTTAGAGTCTTTCTGGAGATCAACTTACAGTTACTGACAATCAGATCAGGTGTGATCTTCTCCGTACCATGCCAAACAATGAAAGGTTTCGATCTCTAGACTCAGATGGGGTAAGATTTTAATTGGAGTAAAGCGTGCGCGTGCATGCGCGGACGAATGGTCAAAACAGCTCATGTTATAAAACGCAAGCTTTTATTGGCTGAAAGTTCTGAACGATTGCATGCTTTCTTTACGCAGCTGCTTTAGAGGCTCGCAATAGTTTTTCTGCCCTTGGAGTGGATCTTTCTAATTCAAAATTTCTCACAGAAGGCATGCTTGGATTTCCCTCATACTACACCACCTTTTCAACTTACGATTAAATTTTAAATTTTAGTTGTTCGTTGGTTTCCAAGCGACAGCTATTAATTACCAAAACAACGGTAATGCAAAGCCCTTCACTTTAAATATCGCCGATTATCTCAAAATCTAGTCAGACGCTTAACGACGAAACTTTCAGGATTTGAAAGGCTGAACTTAGAAAAAAAAATGTCTGTAACAGCGTGTTCAAGTAGATAAAGAATCAATTTTTGCGGGTTGGTTGAAGTTATTCCCGCATTTTTCTTAAAAATCTCAAGAAAAAAAAACTTATCACTTTCTCGTTTCTTTCCAATTGTCTTTTATCATAGCAAAACATTCTAAACATACATTGAGTTCCTACGTCGCTGCGAATTTAACATATATGTGTGTTTTAAAATGGATAAAATAAAGCACAAATTAGTCAAAAAGCTCGTAATTTGCATAAATGGTGATAAATCACATATGGCTTAATTGTAAGCCGTTAGAATAATAATTCTTTTGGACGTTTTAGCAAGTTTTAGGCTTAAGTACTCTTTCAGGTGTGAGATAAGAAAGGTGAAACTTCAAGGCTGAGAAAAAATGTTTCGAGCCTCCTTAAATTGCGTTCATTGCTGCGATATTCCCTTGTCTAAGAATTTACAGTAAATTAAGTTCATACTTACTTGCTTTTCAATTGAACTGATACGTTGCAAATCGTAGCATTTCTTTGGTTAACCATGTGTTTATTCACTAGGTGAAAAAACTGTCAAGAATACTTCGTGCGTTTTGCATTCACCGCCCGGATATAAACTATTTACAGGTATGATATCAGTATTTGTCTGCCAAGTAGTGGAACATCGGTATAACGGGTGTCACATTTATTAAACTGAAGCTGAGCACAAACGTTCATGTTATTAAATATTAAAGAAAGTCAGCGCGCTTTTAATTTAGGTTGTTAGGCACAGTTATCGCTGTCCGTTTTTAATTTGTAGGATCCCTTGGAAGTGGTTATCTCTTTTTGAACTTACACAAAATAATTAACTTTTACGGCCTCAATTCTCTAGTATTGCAGTTTTGTGCGTGTTTTTTTTTCCATACTGGCTGTCTTCCGATGTCTGTACATCAGGGCTTTTTAATTACGTGGCTTTAGTAAGCTAGATTTTCTATTTAAGACGTTACTGTCTGTCTGTTGTGTTTTCACTAACGTTAGCCTCAGGCGTTCAGAGGTGCACTTGAACTTCTTACTACAACATCTGTATCATTTCCGCCTTAAACGCCATCCGTCCAGTGTTCGTATCTTATTTTAAATATTCTATTTTCCAGAGGCATACCCCGGGTACCAGAGGGTTTTTTATTCGCGCGCGGCGGGAACACTTTTCCGGTCGAAGGCCGAACCCACGAGCGGCGAAGCCGCGAGAAAAATGCTTTTCGCACGCGACCGAAACAAAGACTTGACCGAAACCGGAACCCGCGCATGAAAAGTCTGTGGCAACCAGGGTACCAGAGACACATCTAAAGTCAAGAAGTTCGCTATAAAAGGGCAAGCTCCTCCTTCCTTTCACACTTTTGTGGTTGCGAAATTCAAATTTAGACGCCGTTCAGTCGTGGCAAGTTGTTGACTCGAGCGTCCTCTGAAAAAATATGCCTCAAAATCTCGTAATATCACCGCAGCAATGTAAGACATCAGTTTCTAAATCGGTTAGCAGTGTTTAGCACGAAAACTATGGCTCGCAGAAAAAGACGCATGTTGTTTGTCAGTTGTGTACGCTCTGATGGTTGATTGACAACTGAAAGTGAGTATGGCCTGGCCAGGCCCCTTTTATACCGAATTTTCCTGTTTGATTTTTTTCAACAGCAATTAAAATCCTAAAATGTGACCAATAGGGTGAAATCCATTGATAAACAATTTCCACAGGTTATCTACGTTTTGTGTGTTTTTTGTTTTGTTTTGTTGTCGTTTTTTTGTTTTTTTCCAATATCTTACCTACTGAAAGTTGGGAGTTTCATTTCCATCTATTTTGTTTTACGTGTATTCTGTGCAACCTGTAGTAAGCTTTTACTCAGCCATTCCTCGAGGGTGACTGCTTATACAGGTTCGAGTATATAATACCCGTACTTACTGATCGGTTGCATAATGTTGTTTTTCCTGTTTTTACATCACGTTGATAAGCTTATTTGTTTGGTTTTGTTAATTGAACTTTTCAGGGGATGAATTTGATCGTTGCCATGTGTCTCCTGTTTATGGATGAAGAAGACGCTTTCTGGTGATTGTCATCTCCTTTCATATTTATCGTTTGCGGCTAAAAATAAGCCTTGAAATCCCAGCTAATTCAGTGTTGAATTGTTTTACAGGTCCTTCGTTGCTGTTTCTGAAGTTTATCTTAAAAACTATTTTGATCGGAGTTTAAGTGGAGCCTTAGCAGACCAGGTAGGACGGATTTGCTACTACTTTTCTAGTGGGGCTTGGCTTTGAGTTACTTTCGCCAATCACAACAGACGTAAACGGTGCAATTGACCAATCAGAACTCGAAAAAGAATACACGTAACCGGCGTCAAGCGCGGGAAACACGCGCGAGCAAGTCGCGGGTGGTTTTGGATTTGTTTCTCACTGGTTGAGTCAAAATGGCGCGAATTTTGCTTACCAATTACGGAGCGTAGTAAAGTAAAACCAAAGCAAACACGAAATTGTCACTCAACCGAAATTCAAATGCTAGTTAACGGCAACGCGTGGACTAGTCCATTGCAACTAACAATGTTAAATAAACAAATAAATAAAGTTGAAACCTAATTTTAATCTGAAAAGTAAAAGAACCACTGCTTAGCCCGCGAAGCAAGCGTTTTCGTCGAGTTTTTTGCACTAAAAAGTCGATTTCCGTATTTTGGATGCGCGCGAAATGAGGCGCTCGCTCTCGTCCTAATTTCTGCGCAGTCAAACAGCGAAAAACGCACAAAACGAGAAAGCTTGCCGCGCCGGCTAATCACTGCAAATTTTGAAAGCAAACAAAGAAAAAATGTAAAGCAAAAAACATTTACAGCAATCCAGGCATCTTAAGGATATGAATCTTGCGGCAGATTCACGAACCCTTCCTAAGTTAAGATGAATCTTAAGTGTTATTATTGTTGGAATAAAAATGGGCTTTTGTTAGTAAATAAGAGAGGCAGAGGACTGGGTGAAGTTGGCCCCAGAATTCAAAAATGATACTTCTCCTGGGTATGCTCAACCTCCTTCTCATTCTCGATAGTCATTAAATAACTTCTCTTAAGTAACTTACTGTTTGATTTTCAGTCTGTTTTGAATGAACTTCTGAGTGAGTCGTTGCCAGCTTTGCACGCACACCTCAAGTACTATGGTGTAGACATCTCTACTGTCACGTTCAACTGGTTTATCACCATCTTTATTGACGCGGTACCTTTTGAGGTAAGACGTGAAACGTGAATTACACTTTGAATTCAAAAGACCGCTTTCAGCCCCAAAGTCCCGGTTTCGCTCCGATGTTCCAAGGGCTGATTTAACCCTTTCTGGAGCTATTTTGGTCATAACTGGGGCAAAGTGGCCCAATCAAAACTGGTGCAGCCTACTCTGGTACTCATTTTATCCCTTGCGTCAATTTTGGTCCTTGGTCCTAATTCAGGAGAGTCCAATTTTTTCCCAAAATTGTGTTCCGTTTTACTCACCGAGATGGCCCCATTTTCAGGGTAAAACAAGTCTTTTGAATACACAGTGTAACCGAACAATCAAGCTCAATTCACAAGATCGACACAAGAACAAAAAACACACATCCTTTGACAAAATTTCGAGAAACAAACGTGCACGGAAAAGTTAAGCTCAGAAGCTTTCGTTTGAATGATCACACTTTGGGACTGTTTCGTCCTTGATTGTAATTTAAAAGTCATTTACTTTGAACCAAGGTTTGGGCTTAACTTTTGGTAGTCTGTGACAATAGCATTTCTTACTGTGCTTGGCACGGGCACTAGTCTGAACAGCATTTTGTCAGTTCCCGCGCTTTTTACCCGTGCCTCTCTGCAAGACAGTAAACAAAATGGCGGGTACTAAATTGACAAAGGAGAACACGATTACTCCTTGGGCACCAAGGAATCTGAACACGGGCACCGAGTACTATCGTTTGAGGTAGTGCCCGTGTCATGGCAGGGTGCCGAGATGCTCGGGTACCCGAAAAAAATCTATGTTCAAACTATTAGTCTGAACGTGGCCTGAGGTAATTTTTTTTGTCATTGGTGTTGTTGTTTTGTTTTGGTTCGGTTTTTTCGTTTGTTACTCCTTCTTTCCAAATGTAATATTTGTAAAATACTTTATACTATCTGTTGTGAAATAAATAAGAATACAATCATAGTTAAAAACAATGACGTCTCGTTTTATCATCACCTTTAATTTCCCTTATTACTTTTTTTTTTCATCGACTTGTCTATTTTTATTGATGAACGTTCCTCTTAATTCTGCAGACTGCCGTTCGAATTTGGGATTGTTTTGTGTTTGAGGGTAGAGAGGTAAGTTTCGTCCATTTGTTTATGTTTTAAACTGGTGTTATTTCCACTCAGGACAAAACGATTCAACTATTGTATCTTTTCTGGGGGAGCTTACTTCAAAAATGTAACTTTTGTGGAAATGTTATTCATATGTTTATTCCCTTGCATTTTCGCGCAGTGGTGTGCTCTAAATTGTATCTCAAGTTATAGTACATCATCGAGTCTACGGTAAATGTCATAGAGCGGTTTCCAATTGAGTGTCGTAAAACCAAAACCAAAGTAATTACCCTGGTCAATCGCAACAGATGAAACAACGCAATGAACCAATCGGAATTCAAAGCAAAGACATGTAACTGGCGCCAAGCGCGGGAAAACGCGTGCGGCCAAAACACGATTGGTGTTACTTTTGCTTCTCATTGGTTGAGAAAGTGGCGCGAGTTTTGTTAACCAATCACAGAGCATAGTAATGCATAACCAAAGCCAAAGCAAAGGTTTGCCCTGACGAATTGGTTAATACATGATCGAGAATAGTGCAGAATCGTGTTTATTGCTAACACGAAACAACTCAAGCAAAAAATGGTGAATGGCAAACTTAGGAAAATCATAACTCTGTCGTTTGCTGTTTGCCTTGAACTTTAAGCTTTATTTTTCTAATAATTGTATCCCTCTCCCTTGGCCAGACACAAATAACGTAAACAAATACAAATAAATACTACGCCAAAACGTTGGAAAAAAAGATGTGTTAACACTTGAGTCCGGTGCACAAGGAAAGAGCCATTTTTCCTTAAACACAACAAATCGTCCTTCTCACGGCTCTCTTGTTTTTAAACAGGCGTTATTTCGTCTCGCAGTGGGTTTATTGAAGGTTCAGCAGTCCGCTTTGCTACAGTTATCTTGTCCACTAGAGATCATGCAGTACATGAAACGAGCCGCCAGGGTGACATACGACAAAGACCATCTTTTTAAGGTTAGCTTAAATCCTTAGTGATCATCAGTAATAAAGTCAAGACTGTTTATGACGAGTTTCTACTGAGTAGTTCGCCGTTTTATAATTCTGATTGCTGAGACGAACCGTTCACCGGATTTGGTGTCATACAATTGTTTTTGTTTTTAGTCAAGTGGACAGTGTAACAGAAAAGAAAAGCCAAAACCATTTTCAGTTCTGGCTACAAAATGTAGTGGAGTTTATCTTTTGTTGCACTGTTTCTTGTTGGTTTTTTATGTTTTGTGTTCTTTTGTTTTCATTTTTGTTTGTTTTGTTGTTGTTTTTTGCTTTTTAGGGATGTAGTTCGTTGTCACCAAATTTACCTACAACCATGATGCTAACACTTAATTGGCGAATCTTTCCTCCCGATCTGTCCCTAAATCAACTTGCCAAAAAATTAAACGGATTACACACGATGAACTAAAGCGTGTAGAACAACAAAGCGACATCACTATCTTGTTCAGTGTTTAATCTAAGTCTCTTTTAATTTTACCAGTCATCTTATGATGAGTTGAAAGTTTTCCCGAGAACAGCAGTGTTGGATGAGAAGCAAGCCAAGTATTTGGCCATTGTTAAAGCAGGACAAGGAGAAAAGTCGCTTACAAGGGATGAACTAACGGTACGATTTCATTTAATCATACTTGCAACATAGCGACATAAACGTGAATCACACCAGCGACATAATAGCAAAATGCAAAAAGAAAAACCTTATGTCCATACTTTTGTCTCCATCGTGAACAGTACCAAAACACGTGGCATACCAGAAAATAATTTTAATGTTAAAACATTTATAATGCGCTAATTCTATATAAATATAATCAAAAGCGCATTACAACCAAAACCTATGTAAAATTACAAAAAAGGCATTACATAGCAACAATATTAAAACAAAAACTCAATTCAATAGCTTTTAAAAAACGAAGAAAAACGGCAAAAACAAAAACATTAGGGATAACGAACCCTTCCTTATTTCCTTACATCCATGTTGTGATGTCGTTTTGTCCCTACGTGTAATGTGAATCAGCATATTGGGAAAAGATCTTTGTTATCGTTGCTTTGTTGTATCTGCGTCAATAGAGAGATTTAGAAACTGAAAGGTGAGATTGGATCTAGATGAGATAGTGTAGAACAATTCTTGCCTTCGATGCTAACGCAAAACTACCCACTTTCGCCTTCATCGTGTCTCCCTCCCTTTCCCATCATTCAATGTTGTTTTGGAAACCTAAACGCGCTGCAAAAGATGTCGTGTTCCTTGCACTATGCAACATTGCACACAGGGGAAAGGGGGCGGGTTGTCGAACGATTTACGACACTCCTTGTAGTTTCACGCGAGCAAGTTTACCTTGACAATTTTTTTCTTTAACAATCGTGTTTGAAGGGTGAGCAATTGTCTGCGAACTTGTTCAAAACCTGAAACGCCATTTTTAGCAAAGACAACTGTCAAGGCAAAACTGAGCTAACAAACTTTAAGTCCTAATATCAAAGAACAAATTTTCCTATCTTGTCCCCATCAGATACTATTCTTTTAAATGTACTGGGGAGGATTTATTAAAATATCACGAAAATTCATCTTTGGTGATCATATCCTTAATTCTCACGACCTCAGAGCGGCAAATGTAAGATAAACATGGTCACGTGGTCATTTCTACCCTTTTCCGTTTACCGTAAACGTAATTCTAAAATCTCTCCATTATATTTCTATATGTCGTACTGTGATTGGTTACCGTAATTCTGTGTGCCTTATCAGCGAATACAAAGCTACGACGGCTTCTTTTGAGGGATTAAGGCGGCTAAAAGAAACTAAAAGCAGCTTTATCTCGACAAAAAATAAATAAATTAAATGAAAATACTTTATACCAATCACTGTCCTTACTGGACAAAGCGCGCGGCTGTACTTTTACAGTCGTGATCGGTTTCAAAACGACTTGATTAACAAAACACAAAAGCAACTCATATCAACGAGCGAAGATTTACCTTAACTTAATTAAAACTGTCCCAATATCCATTGTAAGATGGAACCAGGTAATTTACACTTCTAGTTTGCAACTCGGCCAGAATAATTCTATGAGAGGGTTATTTTCTAAAGAAACCGTTTTGCTGCGTTAGTGGGGATTTGAAATGAAAGTTTGATTTTATCAACATGCAGAATTGATAAGGTACTTTCGACACCGTAAAGAGATTCGAGTCCTGACGTTTCAAGCGTTAGCCTGTCGTCAGTTTAGCACTCAAATTTCTTTACGGGACCAAATTATCTTATCAACTTTATCAATAAAATCAGACAAAAGAATAATTCTTAAATGGTTTACTAAAACTAAACACTCTAAGGTATGGACTAAAAGAGACAACCAGATGGTTACTTTAACATCACGAGCGAAGTTTTAAACTCAAAACATTGAGCTTAAACATTAGCCAAAAAGAGCCTCCATTGAACATTCAGGTACACGGTTTCATCGGAGAACTGTTCTCGTGTGGCATAACGGAGCGTTGTTTTAGTGTTGGGCGTTTATTTTTAATATCCCCCTGAAGATGACTGAATAGTCGAAAATGTTAGCCTTTACAATTTTTCATATTCAAAACATTGAGTTAATTAGTTTAGTTGGATAAACTGGAATAATAGTTAATCTAATAAGCGTTCTAAAAAATTCAAAATACAAATCACCTTCGCAACTTTTGAAGTAAATTAAATATCAGTAAATGAATCAATCTCAATACGTCGATCAAAAGGCATAAAAACCGCTAAAAATCGAGTACGCGCAAAAGATCAAAATACTTAAAGCGAGTGGTACATTACCGTCTTCATTTCAATTTCTGTAAACTAGTTATCAAATACAGTCGGACCTCTATTAAGCGGCCACCCTGGAGACTTTGAAAAAATAAAACTAGGGCAGAAATGGCAGTAAACGTAATTTTATTGCTTCTACATAGCAGAACGCTTGTTGAAAAGTGAACATATGTGAAGATAAATGCAAAAATCGTTGAAACAAAACATTAAGTGCCCTGTATTTGGGCATTTCAAGTCCGTGCAAAGTTCTAGCTCTGACACAGTATAAATGAATCCGTTTGCAACCTAATGTTTGATGTAAACGAAAACACTGCCCCAAGAGATATTTTGAATCTGTTTTCTCGAATTTCTAGTGTCCATTCCTATAAAACGCGTTCCTCTACCTCTGATCATTTTTATACAAAGGAATCTCGCATTAATGCCACACGAAATGCATTCTCGCGTGTTAGGGTCAAGATTTGGAACGGGATACCTGCAACTCTAAAAAAAGTACAAAAAAATATTTTAAAGAATCCCTAAAAGGAAAGTTATTTGATACACTTGAAACTGTAGACTCCTATATTGAAGTGGAAACGATAATTGACCAAATGAAAAACTAAAACTGATCATCCATGATATTCTCTTTGCCAGTATAATCTGATTCTCCTTTTCCCTTTTCATCTCTTTTCTATTGTAATATTAATGATAATAAAAAATTACATATAATTTACTTTAATTTTGATGTATAGCCTTATCTAAATTAGCCCCCTACGCAGACGTCCTTAGGGGTTCGTCGAGTGACGAACCCCTAAGGACGTCTGCGTAGGAGGCTATATCTAAATCTGCGTTATTACGTAAAGTTAAGTTTTCCGTTTGCCAGCATGTTTGTAATTTTCTGTTTGTAATAATTATTAACTCACACAGCCCGCTTCGATAAGCTCTGCTATATGCGGGCTGTGTGTATTCCTGTAAAAGATATGAATATTTAATAAAGTTGTTGTTGTTGTTGTTGTAGAGAGAATGTAGTCGATAAGTACAGTATTTTTTAGTGTTGAGTATGTACAGAGACGAGTTCTCTTTTCAATGGCTAAAATCAAAACTTGAGGAGCAAGGATTTCTATAGACTTGCAATACAGTAGTAATAAGTTTTTTTCCTGCACAGTCTTTGGGTGTAGCAAAACAGTGGGTGTTCTATCTATCTATTATCATGTTTATATCGCGCTGGACTTGCACGAGTATTGCGCCTTGTGGCTTGTCATTATAGTGGAGATTGTACTTGTTGCTATCAGTTATCACCTTCATATTATCTGTCACCATTTCGCTTGGAAAGATAATTTGCCGGAATAGAGGTAAAAAAAGAAACAATAAATACTTAACTTGCAACAGCAAAAAGGTGGCCGCGGCCGCTTAATAGAGGTAGCCGTTGAATAAAGGTATCGAATACAGCACTTTACTGACAAATAATTCAGGACTTTGGAATAAAAACGATTGATATAACATCCTGTTACCCTTAGAATCTCAATTGTACGTTACAACATCAAATCAAATCGAACAAGAAGCCCTCGTAGTTATTTGCAAACTTTAGCAGTTGCGGAAAGGAAGCCTGAAAGAAATTCAGGCTTGAACGGGATTCGAATCCATGACCTCTGCGATGCCGGACAGTGCAGTGCTCTACCAACTGAGCTATCAAGCCAACTGGGAGCTGGTCATATTGTGAGTATGTAATATACCCGTAAACGATGAATACATGATTGTAAATATATGAAACATATACAAATATATGTTTCATTTTTTCATAATCAGTTTCATTATCAGAGTACAGAATTTCCTTTCAAAAATTGCTTATTTTTCTGGTTTAACACAGTATGGAAGAAAAATAGAAATACTACATTTTTAGTCTTCAACTTAAAAGGCGACGTGCAATATTTTTTAAACCTTCACTGATTACGAAATATGCAACAACAACAAAAACAATCGGTCACCGTTTTTGCGAAAGAGACACGATTCAATCAAGTCGCTCCATAACTGCTTGCAATATAGATTTTGAAATATAACTCTATTTGTTCAGTTCTCTCCATTTCTGGTGGGAACAGGAATGACATATAAACAACGTTATACATGTAATGAATCAAGCATAAGAAACAATTTAACCACAAAGCAGTGTTGACCAAAATGTTTCTTACGTGCGTATTCTCGAGGCCAAGATTTCACGCTCACGAGAAATGGGCAAAGAGTATGATTGCTAAGTTAAAGTTAAGTGATAAATAAGATAGGTCACCTTACTTGTTTGGGAGAAAATATCCGTTAATTGACTGAGCTTTAACCTACCATGTTTTCGATGTGAGCGCACGCTAATGACGCCAAAGATTATGCGCAGAAGCGATGCGCAATGCAATTAAATAGAATCCTCTCTGAAAAGCTCTTGGCTTGTCAATACCGTTTAGTAAATAAGAATATTAATAATTTGTATAGCGCATTTTCCATATCAATATTCAAATGCGGTCCACGTGATCACAATTAGAGTTTAAAGATAAAAGCTAAAAAACTATAGCAATAAACTAAAATTATAAAAAGTGCAAAACGGTTTCCCATGTAGATGAGTGACGTATGAACATTTAGAATAGGGCTTTACATAAAAATGTTTTAATCTTCGATGTCAACAGAAGTTGAGCCTCGCAGCTCGAGTGGCAGTTCGTCCCAAAGTTTTCCAGAGTTTACGATAAGCAAACGTAACAAGTTGTTGCACTAAAAGTCAAATTTGCTAAAACGTGTTTCAAATTTCTTCTTGTAACTGAACGCCAATTCTTATTCAACCCCTAAGGTCATGAGAATTAAGGATATGATCACCAAAGATGGATTTTCTTGATATTAACTTCTTCCCAGTAAGTTTTATAAGAAAAGTAGGGGGACAATATAGGAGAATTTGTTCTTTGATATTAGGAGTTAAAGTTTGTTAGCTCAGTTTTGCCTTGACGTCAGGTGTCTTTGCTAAGAATGGCGTTTCAGGTTTTGAACAAGTTCACAGACAATTGCTCACCCTTCAAACACGATTGCCAAAGAAAAAAATTGTCAAGGTAAACTTGCTCGTGGAACTACAACGAGTGTCGTAAGTCGTTCGACCACCCGCTCCCTTTCCCCTGTGTGCAATGTTGCATAGTGCGAGGAACACAACATCTTTTACAGCGCGTTCAAGTTTCCGAAAACAACATAGAATAGTGGGAAAGGGAGGGAGACGCGATGAAGGCGAAAGTGTTTCAACATATTGTCACTGGTTCTAGCCCAGTCTGTCACATAACGTTCATCATTGTATGTTCGTCTTTTCTACCAGATTTTAATGCAGGTTGTTAGACAATCTCAGCGGCCGGGTGATGAGCAACTATCGTGCACAGAATGTCCCTCAGATATCAGTTGTTAAATATCTTGTCGTTAGCCGGTATTTTATTGCGTGGAAACCGTCTCCAATTTGACAAGAAAAGCTGCGTCTGTGTGACGTTTTTTAGCGTAAGATGAAAGACACAAGTGCGCGATTTTCGAGCGTTTTGACGTGGAAAGTGTCTTCCTCGTTAATTTTTAATAAACCATGGTCAAATCGACGATATCCCCATTTAACCATTTGCTCGTGCGTAGAAAGCACTGATAATCCTTCTAATCGTTAATTATTTTGTTTCGGTCTTGGGCTTAAAAGTATTTATGATTTGACATCAATTTTGCAAGACTATTATCGAGCCGAAAAATGATTAATATTGCAGTGTGTCAACACAAGAGCGGGGTGTTTATGAGTTTTTGAAAGTCATGTTTAATGTAAAATAAATAACGTTTTTAAGCCTTTTGTTTTGTTTCCTTTGATCGCCTTTTTTCTCCTTCATTGCGTGCAAGTAAGCGAAACGATTGATCAAAGTTGTTTGATTCTAGGTAAAAGCGTTTCTACAGCGCAAATGTATTTATCATGTACCTCTATGTCGCCTATTGTCTTTTATGAAGCAATATTTCATTAATTATCAGAATTCTGATCCTAATTCCTTTTGACTGCTTCGTAGAAAGAGCGGTAGTATTTGTTCTAGTTAAAATCTCATAAGACCAAAATTCAATTGAACAATGATTATTGAAAGGCCCAGACTGTTTTAACAGGGTTATGATATTTGGTATACAGAGAGGAAAAAAAACCAGATCACCACTGCAAAGCATTAAAAACTACTGAACTCAACTGGCAAATTTGAAAAGTTTAAGTATCTGAAGATGGATTAATTAGACCAGATCTGAAATGCATTTCTTTCTTCTAATTACATTTAAAACCTAAAAAAAAAGGAATGGACGAATCTGAGGAAATCAAACGTCCCAAAATGAAAATTTGATTTGACTGGTCCAGATGATGTCTTTCGATGTTATGATTTTCGACCGAGAGAGAAATTTTATTTAAAGACCCGAAAACCAATTAACGGGATGAATTGATTTGGTTTGCGTTTCAATTTTCCCTGTTATTAAACATCCACGTCTCTCTCTGACTAATTAGTTTTCATCAATGTTATCCGTCGCTCGATACTTATATCATCAGATGTTTTGGTGTGTGTATTGCCGATATTTTTACGTGTTGTGCTGTATTTTGACGAGCCACCAGGGCTAGCGCTCGAAACGCCAGCTTTAAATTTCCCTAATAAACTAACCAGTATATTTGTGTCGCCCTCAAGAGTATGATTTTTTAACAGTGTGAGATTGTGTTTTAGACATTTTATCAATATTTATCATTATCTCCCGTAAAATATCATGTTTCAGCTACAGAGCTGAAACGGAATTAAGGGGGGGGGGGGGGGGGGGAGGCCGAGATTCGCATCGGTGGTTAGGTCTGAATAAAAACAAACAACTGAAACAATACGTACGATATAGTATGCTTTTAGACCAGATTTTGACAGTTCCGTTGTTCCTTCGTGGCTCAGTGTCCTTGCATCTGTGTGGCGAGTGAAAACCATCCTTTACCAGATCTAGCTGAATTTGGACAGTTGTTCTACTAACCACGTAGAGTAATAACTACTCTTGGTTTGTTTCAACTGTAGCGGTCACGTGTCAGTTCCTTTACAGTGGAGATTCCCAATCAGGAAAAACTGGACAAACCGGATCAACACGAAATTCTGGAATGCGCGCTGGCAACCAGTCGAGGTAAGAGCGAATTTCTTCAGTAACGCGCTATTGCCAACGAATAATTTGGAGGGAAAACGCTTACTCAAGCTTACACCGTCCTTTTAGTCTATTACACAAAAAATAGGTCAGGACTGTGTGTGTATGGTAATCCTTTATCTCTTAAGATAAATGGAAAAAAACTACGCAACACGCTACAGCTATCATTTGAATGGACACAGACTTAATATTTAGATCGGTATCTCATGACCAAGGTTAGAAGTTAGAGTCTACCACAGCACTTGCGCAGCATGACAAACAGTTCTACAGGAAAGCACTTAGTGAGAGTAGCTCTTCTTTGAATAGTTACGCTTGAGAATTTCTTCCCCCGACTCAAAAGTTAAATTAACTTGTGCAGTACAACGAACACGGTTGTGGAATGTTTTCCATGTCTTGTTGTAAAGTATTAAGAAACAACGTCACAAGAAAAAACTTCTCATTACCTTCAAGTTATCTAGATGGTCACTTGATAATAGTTTCCATTCTACTTGATCATACATCTTGTTGTACATACAGTCGCAGAAGTCACGAGTAAAATAACTGTGCCAAAGGGATTTCGATGGTGTTTTCCCTAAATTATTCCATTCCTTTGCCGAGAACAAAACTTTAATTTAACATCAGAGAAAGATATCTGGTCAACGTTTGAAGAAAGAACAAGCCTTAATAAATTTTAAGCCATTTTTGCATGACGCAACGACAGGACTTGAAAACGTTGGTCACTTTTTCTTTTTCTTTTTTTCAAGTTTCAATCCTTTTTAATCCTTCATGGCTATCCGTAGCTACTTGTAAATAGTTTTATTGTGCGTTACTATTATTTTTAGGCTTACATTGGCGAAAGCGTCACTTTAAGCTCTTTATAATGTATGACCAGCTGGTAGCTGATATGGGCCCTTTCAAGTCAGTAACGACTGTTATTGACAGCTCTACGATGGCCTTGAGAAAATAGAGAGATTAAAGGGCGATTTAGACGGTACGATTTTCTCTTACGACTGTCGCATGCGATTTCTAGAGCGCGCGCTGCTTGCGTCATGTAAAAATCGTACACAACTCTTGCCACTCAACATTGCCTTTACCTACGATTTTTCGTGTTGTGTGCGTCTGTCGTAAGGATGTTGTAGGTTGATTTACACGACGCGTTTCGTGTTGTAGGCATGGCGTAAGCGTGTCGCATGCGACAAATCGTAGGCAAAATCGTATCGTCTAAATCGCCCTTTAAAATCCTACGACATATTTCGTGTTGTGTGCGTCTGTCGTAAGGATGTTGTAGGTTGATTTACACGACGCGATTCGCGTTGTAGGCATGGCGTTTACAAGTGTGTCGCATGCGACAAATCGTAGGCAAAATCGTACCGTCTAAATCGCCCTTAAGAACTACGTTTCCGGCAAACGGCAGAATGACCCCGTCAACATTTTCATCCTACGTTTGCCGCTCGCTGTTTCAGTCAGTTTCTCGTTAGAATTGAATAGCAAAGGCGAGAATTATTTTGCACTATTCTCATTTATGTGCTCATATATTTTTTTTTTTTTTAAGAAAACATAAACGCGAATCTCATGTTTGCCTGTTTGCCGTAAACACGATTCTGAATGTCTCTAATAACACACTTATTACTCCGGAAACAAGCAAAGATTGCAAATAAATGCTAGATAGTAAGCTGCTAAACCGTGATAAAGTGACGCACTCGGAAATTAAGCGTCAAAATTCTGTGAGCTCAGACCAAGAATCATTTTCACTGAGTTCTCGGTCGTCAGCTAATATTTTGGTCATTTTTAATTTGTCAGTGAACACAATCGGCCATAATAAGTTTGCAATGTTAACTGGCAGTCATTCAAATTTCTTTTACTAACAATTAAAACACTTATTTCCTGTAGTATGGTTCAAATTTCCCCTGTATTGACTAACAGTGAAGCCTGTTCAAATGAAGCTTCCATGCAGAGCTTCGTTTAGACTTGCTGCTGATGAGGGTCGTAGAAAGAGGTTCACATTTCTCGAAAAAAAAAACTTTTTTATGTTTGACGAATTAAATTTAAACAAAACTGGGTTCGCGAATCACGAAACTGAGGGTGCTTTCCATTTGCCAGAACAGGCCGAACAAATCCTTTGGTTCGTAAACGGAATGCACCAATTTGAAGGATACGCTTTGTCCTAGTCCTTCGAAGTTTTTCAAATAGCGTGTACAGTTTTCATAGTGATTATTTTTCAAGATTTTGCAGCAACACCCCTTCAAAATGACGGATTTGATTTACAGACTGGCTGCTCTGTCAGGCCAGTTGTGGCAAATTGAAAGCGCACTGAGTTTGTTACTGAAATGACGGACCACGAGTCTCGGGAATATCAGGTTCCATGAAAAAAAAAGTGATTTCGTAGTTCATCTAAAACTAATTAAAAATATAAATTACGGCTCGCTAAATCATCCCACCTCTATGTTTAAAGCTTACCCGGTGTCACTGCGCTGTTCCAGTTTTTTGCTGAGACGGCTAAGCTTCGTGGATTGACTTTCTCTTGTCTCGTTCTAGCTGTATGTAATTATTTTCTGTAACCAGGGCTTCCCCTGTCTCTCTGTGGTATGACAAATACTTTTTATTGTCAATAAAAGCCGGATGCCTTTATTTAAAACACAAAAAATCATAATTAACGTCATGGTGACTGGACGTTTCCACGCCTATCAGAAACTCTTAACGACTCGACTTGTGCAGTGACAATACTAGGTTCTCTTGTCCTTGTGGACTCAAAGCTCGAATCCTCGAAAAATAATAATTAACATCATGGTGATAAGACGTTTCCATGCCTATCAGCAACTGGTAACTACTCGACTTGTGTAAATGTCCATCACAGCGTTTGCATTTGTACGAGTGACAATAGTAATGTTCTCTTATCCCTGTGGACTCAAAGCTCGAATCGCGGACAAATCATAATTAAAATCATAGTGATTAGACGTTTCCATGCCTATCAGAAACTGGTAACTACTCGACTTGTGTAAATGTTCATCGCAGTGGTAATATTTGAACAAGTGACAATGGTAATGTTCTCTTATCCTTGTGGTCTCAAAGCTCCAATCGCGGACAAATCGTAATTAACATCACAGTGATTAGACGTTTCCACGCCTATCAGAAACTGTTAACTACTCGACTTGTGTAAGCTTGTCGCAGTGGTAATATTTGAACAAGTGACAATGTTAATGTTCTCTTATCCTTGTGGTCTCAAAGCTCGAATCCTGGAATCAGATTCTGACTTATGAATCCGTGGATAGCGTCTCTAAGCGTTTCCTTTTGTTGCGTGTTTGTTTCTTGGATTATCTGATTATCATTCAGTTCTTCAAACACTCTCGTCATCGTCCGTATTCGAGGTCATTTAAAATGTGCGATTTTACTCACTCTTAGATATATACATACATTAACGATCTAACAGTGAAGTAAGCTGAAGCTGCAATAAATGGTGAATTGATCTTGGCAGAAACGCTGGTATTTCACGAGTAGAAAGCGATTATTCCCTTATTGCTGCCTTTGCCGTCGTCGTTGCCTAGGTTCCCCCATTGTATTATGAAAACGGAAAGCGCCTATTTCATATTTATAGTACAGTCTTGTCCTGTTGAGTTTATGCAACAGGACGGCTGATGTGGTGAGACCGCAAATTGTCCTTATGTGACCAACGTGACGGCCAAGTATTCATGAACAGAGAACACCAGTTTTAGTCGACAATCGCTTAAAAATGTGAAGTTGCTAAGGTTACATGTTGGTCACACAATGATATTTTACCGTCCCCTTCCCTCAGCCGTCCTGTTGCGTAAGTTCACTAAAAATTATCCAGTACTAGAGGGAACTTGTTAGCCGCATAAATTGGCGAAGACAAGGGTTTCTGTTCTGTAAACTCAGTTACTCTAAGTCGATCGTTTTGTTCTACTAGGGAAGCGCTATTTGGTTTGCTAGCTTACTACGGACAACAAGCGACAGCCCTGAACGCTGCTCTGTTCCGGCACCGCATCAGCAACTATTCCATTGTTGTGCATATTTCACGTGCATACGGGCTTAAACTTATCTGGCTTTATCGTACGTAAAAAAAAAATAAGAACAATAGCAAGACGTAAGAGCGTAAGAGCGACGAAGTGATGTAAGAATGATTGGAAAATCACGGTGAATTTTCCATTCTCTTTGTTGAACGCCGTACCTACCAAGTTAGTTCCTGGATAGTTCGACCGTATTGTACCAGTTGGACGAGGTTTTATAATTTCGAAGTAGCTTAAATGACGTGAAATTATGTTTTCAAGCGACGTTTTCATGGCCGTTCTTTAAGTTTATTGATGCGTTGATGCTTTCAGCTTTAAAAAGTGAAACCTGATTTTTCACGGACTTTTCCTATTTTTTTACGTTTGACTGCGGTTTAATCGCGTCCAGGAGTTGAACAGGACCTTCCGTACACTGGTCGGATTCTCCAACCACTGAGCTGCAAGGAGACTGGGACGAGATCCCGCGTTTTCCGCGCTCGGTACCTGATAATGCTGTAATGCTTCGTTTTGATAGGTTATTTACAATTCAGTTTTGGTTTAATTGTCATAGGAAAAGCGCAAATCGCTGAAATCGCAGCTTAAATCTCTTCACATTTCTTGCAGACTTGTCAAGCCCTGTGTGTTTGTTCTGCGGGAGTAGATACACAGCTAAAGTTTATCTGCTGGACATCAACAACAAGGAAATGAAACAACTTGACGTGGATGTAAGTCAGCCAATCAAATTGCTTCAACTTCGTAGGGTATACCGCTGACAAGTACGCACAACGAGTCCGTGCTCGCATCACAATAAAGTGACACAATAATGGGAGCAAGGAAGGAGTGATAGGGCAGGGATAATAGCACACACCTTACATCAATATGTGCCCAGACTTGAATCCCTATCTTGGCGCTCTAAGTCGGTTGATTTTGTGACTGGTTCTTGTACTTGCTCCGAGGGTTTTTTCTCCGGGTGCCTAATTTTTTTAACTTCGCAAAAGTTCAGTTCAATCTAGAATACGTAGCAACAGGTTTCTCGGTCGTAAGAAGGTTAAGTATTTCCCTAAACTTACTGAATAAGTGGCAAAACGCTCTCGCAACTTATTCTACTTGCTGTCACAGCAAACGCCATTCGAGGCCTAGTTAGAGTACAACTTCAACCGAGACACTATTCTCTGACTAAATTCGTACATAGCTCCCTTGATTTTAATGAGTAGCCAGGCATTAAATGAAAATCAGTTCATGCAACAGTCCCCCTGATAAGATTGTCCCACTAAATCAGCTGAGTGCATAATGACTCTTTATCCACAGCTCAAGTCACGTGTTCTATGCACCGACATGTTGGATGATGGCACCATCTTAGTGGGGACAGTGTCGTGGTACATGCACGCGTTCAATCTACAGCTCAGGTGAACTGTTTGTTATTGTTGTTGTTGTTGTAGTTGTTATTTAAAAAGTTTGGCTTTGAATTCTATTATAAGGACATGAGCAGTATCCCGCCCTGTATGCCTTGCTTTGCTGGTTTAAGCAAGGCTTCAAACGTAAAGAATTCTGAGCCCAGACACGAGGTGCAATATTGTGCGCAATATGTAAACCGTATCATCATTGCAGCATCATTTCCGAAGTGTAATGATGAAAGTGCAATGTAATGTTGAGGGCAATTTTGGCCCTGTGTGACCCGCCCTGTGATTTTTTGCATTTTTTGTCTTGATTGTACGTGCTTTTTGTCATATTATCTCGTTGTTATGCATTCAACAGCGCTGAAGTGTGGTGTATACAACTAAACGATTCCATTATTGACATCGCTCATTTACCGGAGGGAAAAGTGTTTGCAGCGTTAGCAGATGGATCGATCGCTGTTCTACAGGTAAATTTCTCTTTTTCATCGCGTTTTTGTACTCTGACAAGCCGACTACACTGTCCAAATGACTACGGATGGACAAGCTAGCGAAAAATGAGAAGCAAAGCACTGACAAACGATTTGATGTAAAAACATCGGTGAAATATTGCTGGCGCAGCTTTAAGTCTTTTTGCCTCTTAAACAAACCTAAATACAGAAATTTCGCGACAGTGATTTGCCTGCATAATTATTTATTACTTATTTGTTAATAATAAGACAAAAATCGGAATAATCTAGCAGATTTAACTATACACTTGATTCATTGTAGCCTCCCACACAGTCGTTTTTAGGGAACTCGTATTACCTCCTCCCCACAGTACAAGTCCCCTAAAACGACTGCGTGGGAGGCTAGATTCATTGTGTCAGGGTAGATTAATTATGCTGAAAGGAAATTGTCCCGAGTAATCCTCTATGTCCACCTTCGCCAAACAACAGAGTTTTTCTTTTACGGTGGTCGGTTTCCATTTGTATCGATTTGAATCTTGTACCGTGCGCACAAGTGGGAAATGTTGTCATTTGCTTGTCCCGCCTCCTTATACCTGGAACTTTTCCCCACCACAAGAACATCTGAAACATTTGGTCTGAACTGGTGGAAGCCGATTTTGACAAAATTTTCCAATTTTCGCTGTGTTAAAACAGGAATCCAAAGGACATGCGCAGGCCGTTTATTTCATCAACCATTCTCGACTCCAGAGTTCTTCTGCGCATGACCGGCTTACGCAGTCTTTCAGATTGTTAGAAGCGTAAGCGCTGAGTCGAGAATGTTTCATCAACGTGATATTCAACGTTTATGTTCTTTTCTTGATTAAATATTTTCCCTTCCCGAAAAAAATATAAGTTCAGCCGATAATCCCTAATTTACATCCTTGCTGTTACATTTACTTCCCAGAATGCCAGTGGGCAGGAAACCCCATCTGAAGGCTCTCACATCCGGGTCGGCGGGGCACCGGTCACGTGCATTACACTCGTGAATGAGAACGTGTGGTGTGGCTGCGGAAACAATGTGGTCATCCTCGATGGGAGGTAGAATCTTAGAGCTGAGTGGATGAAGGTGGTTTTTTGTTTATGTTTAGGGAAAGAAGACGATAAGGTGTAGAAATGAAAACATATATCAACACTAATCTTTGATTTCCCAACTGAGACAAGACAATCGGGGAAAGAAAGGATGGCGCAGTGGTGAGAGCACGCCTCCCACCAATGTTGCCCGGGTTCGATTCTTGGTCTTGGCATCATGTGTGGGTTGAGTTTATCGTTGGTTCTTGTCCTTGCTCCGAGAGGTTTTTCTCCGGGTACTCTAGTTTTCCCCGTTTCTCAAAAACCAACACTTCTAAATTCCAAGTCGATCTAGAAAGTTTCCCCAGTTAGTGCTCTGCGCTAAATACGCTGACACTCAAATAAAGTGATTTATATTTTTCTTATTTTTTGTTTTAATCGTATTTGCAACAGTCGAATGACATCAGAGTTAAAAGAAAAATACTTAATATAAATCTCTGAATTTATAAGAGTGTTTTTGAAAAAATAAACACAATTTTAGCTAATCACGAATTGTAAATAACAAAGCTTAAAAGCTTTTGACGCAAAATACAATTTTCATAACATCGATTATTGTTGTTGCTGTTGTATTACTCTTGTTGCTGCTGCAACTATGATAACACAGTTTTCACAAGTTTTAGCATCTTTTTGCATCCGGGGTTAAATAGCAGAATTATCATCAGAAAATGTTGAAAGTGCTCAAGAAAACGAACTTCTTAACATTGAATGTCTGAGGAGTCGGTTTATGGGTTTGACTTTTTGTTTACCTGATTTGAATTAATCTGGGGGAAAACAAACCTTTAAAACACATCGTTTAATTTTTGTTTATCTAATTTTAAATGGACTTGAACGAAAGCAAGAAAGTAAGAAAACAGGTTGTTTAATTTTTGTTTGTCTAGTTTTAAATGGACTTGAGGGAAAGCAAGCCTTAAAAATATATTGTTTAATTTTTGTTTATCTAATTTTTAATGGCCTTGAGGGAATGCAAGCCTTAAGAACACATTGTTTAATTTTTATTTATGTAGTTTTGAATAGACTTGAGGGAAAACAAACGGTAAAAACACATTGCTTAATTTGTGTTTATCTAACAGTGTATGAATGGACTTAAGGGAAATGATTATGTAATTGTCACGCAAATAGTTTGGCTCGAATTGAGTCCGATTTGACATTAAGAGATGGTGCCAATTCTCTGATTTGCAACATTTTTTTTATTCACTAAATAAACGAACTTATTATTACACTTCGTAACGACAAAAAACGGTTTGTCAAGGTCTTTCGGGACAACACAGTGTTTGTCATTATAGTGCTTGCCAATGTTCTCAACCGCGCGCAGGTGTAAGTGCCTGAGTGTATCTCCTACATAACTTGCATCGCACAAGTCACATTGAAATTTATAAACAACAGATTGCTGGTTTACAATGGGTGGTATTTTCTCCTGTACTTTAAGCTCCTGTTGGATATTATTGCTAACAAAAAAGGTTGAATAGCTGTGCAGGAAAGCAAGCCTTAAAAACATTTTTAATTTTGAATGGACTTGAGGGAAAACAAACAGTGAAAACACATTGTTTAATTTTTGTTATCTAATTTAGAATGGGCTTGAGGGAAAGCAAACCTTAAAAATACACATTGTTTCATTGTTTGTTTAGTTTTCAATGAGCCTGAGGGAAAACGAATCTTACAACATATATTGCTTAGTTTTTGGAAATGTAATTTTTAATGGGCTTGAGGGAAATCAAACCTTTAAAATACATCAGAATAAAACTATTCGACAGTTATTTGTAAACAAAAGAAAAAGTTTGTCAAAAATGCATTTTGTCTTTCAATTGATGTAAGTACCACATCTTGCTCTCACTATTGCCAGGATAGTCTTCGTAGAGTTACAACCCTCTTCTCCTCCAATGCTACATTTGTGGTTATTAAAACTGTGTTCTTTGCATAAACATGGGAAATAATTCTGAGTCTAGACTTCTGTCCGTAGCTAAGAAAGTCTGCTTGATTCAGCTTTGATAACACAAGAACATCCGAAATGTGGACTCAAATCTCCCGCTGAATGATATCCCACTCTTCATTTAGCTTTAAACCCATCTACAAATTAGCCCGCAACTGATTCTCCTAAGGTGTCTTTGTAATTGCGTAATCAAGCGAAAGGTACGCGGAATCGATGGCTATACAATGGAATGGTGTGTTTCATTAATTCCTTTGTCTTAGTCTGCACTTAGGGATAGAGTCCGTGTTAAAAAGGCCGCAAAAATATGTTTGGATGCTCTCAGCGATCTAAAGACCATAGCGCGTTTATATCCGCGGGAAACTCACAAACTGTTCTACTTTTTTTCTGACGCCCTTGTCTATTGGTTTTAACTTTCCCTTCCTTTAATCAAACCTTCAGAATTTAATGTAGCCCTAGCCCTAAATTTAGACTTCTGCCTAACCGAAAACTATTGAGCAGTATTTTCTTGTGTTCCTTTTTATAGAGTGGCTCTATCGAGTCTGGAATGAAATCCTTACGTGTGAACTCTCAATAAAGCTATTAGGCACTAGATTCATGTGGCGGGTTCTATTTATTGTGTTACACAAGATCATTCGAACCTGAAAGTCTGTGGAAGAAACTGATTTTTAAGTAAGAGCGATTAAATGATAGCTAAGTAGCATTTCCTTTTCAACGTCCTGGGTTTAGAAAATTGTCATATCTATGCTTTAGTACCCCTGGGGGTAAAGGATAAATCAGTGCGAACGAGATATGAAATTTCGTTTGTTAACGAAGACCAAAATGTTTCATCGTCGGCAATGTTGCACGCAAAATGTGTTTCTTTCACAGCAACGAACGCTGAAATCGTCGATTTTTCTCAGGGCTTTCTTTCTCGCTAACGTGGGCAGTGGAAGGTGTTTTCCATAAAATGCTTTGTTTGAAAATGAAAATGTAAATTTTGTAGACAATATTTGGCACGCCTCAGTAACACTCACACGACAAACATGGTTTCTTCAAAGGCAAGCCTGTTGCTTTAATTGTCGTTCCACTTTGTAAAAAGTTCTTTTTGGTTCAGTTGATGATTGAATGGTTTTTCTAGTGGTCCACCGACACTTTCAACCCGTTCAGTCTTTAAGTTGGAGTTATTGTTATAGCCGTACGCTGGAAATGGTAGCTCTAACAATGTCTTGATAATCGCAGTAACTCTAGTGGCTAACTCACCTTCTCTGGAAATACGTTCACAGTTCCTTTGCAGGTAGTCTTGTCATGGCTTACCTTATAAACGGCCTGTGCTTCAAAAAAAGAAGTGCTTGTATTTGCCCACATCATTTGAATTATTAACAAGTGTACGCAAAAAAATATCCACTTTGATCGATTAGTTTGTTTGTTTCCGGTTGCCTTTTGTATTTTAGACAAAAACGTCCCCTCATTAAACTACCTTTTTAAGTAAAGCAAAGTAATCCTCAAATATTCACACATTTTCACGGGTTTTAAGAACTTTTATGTTAGGTCAAATACTTCAAATTAGGTCTTCACTTCTGCGTCTCTTTCCGCTGCCAGAAAATATCACGCAACTGTTGCTGCAAATTCCATCTTTTTTGTGAAATATTCAATTCTGACAATCCGTTCCACGTTCAGGCTATAAACACGACATCTTTAACATGTTTTGACATGTTACTTTAGAGACGTTAACGCCATTAATGAAATTGGACTAATTGAATTACACGTATTTAGAAAACAAAGATTTCCCGCTCATTAACGTTTGTTCTGGAGTAATCGCCTTTAGTCTCCTGGTGAATCGCTATCAGTCTTCAATCCGCTGGTGAATCGTTGTTCAGAGTTTGTTTGTCGATAACGTAACAACCCGCAACGTCTGAACAAATTCCGAAACGAAAACAAAAACCCCGAAAATTTACCACAAAGATAATGTCATGGAATTGATAACGATTACTGTTTTGTCCCAATGAAATCATGGATGAGTTTTGCTGTATTTTGAGGAAAATATAGAACAACGCGATACCGTTAACTATCACCTGTTTTTAATTTTCGACGTAAGGTTCGCAAATAGATTTTTAAGGACGACTTCAAGAGAGGAAGAATATTTCTAGGAAAGTCATCTCTTTTAGAATTGTAACGTGAATTTCGCGAAAAATATTGACCTGCCGTAATCTTTGTACGTAATGCATGCCTACAATAAATTGTCCTCGAACATAATCGTTTTCTTAAAATAAAGGACACCAAAATTTCTGTTTAGTTTGTTTCCTTCATAAAAGCTGCTTTCGGATTTTTGTCGACTACAGATTTAGCACAAATGTAAGCATAAATTAAAGTGTACTTGAATCCTATGTCAAAGCCAATGGTTCAGCTTTCTGTTACCAATTTTCATTTTGTTAAACCTGGTTTAATTAAACATGTTTTGTTGATGTGGTTGGGGCTTTAGTTTGCTTTTTTTTTTCTCTCCGCCCTTTTCGACAACACTTGTAGCATCCGCCGGTAAAGACGTATAAAAAGAAGTGTTTGATGAAATTGTGAAGACGTTTTCGATTCCTGTCTGAACAAAAATACTCGGCCTTATCTCTTGCAGTTTCCTGGGGGAGCTTGGTTCATTGGTGGTGTCCAATTCCCGTCGTCACCAGATCTCAAAGCTAACTCACGGTAAACATGGCGTCTGGTGCACCGTACGAGGGTAAGAAATCCATGTTTTATGAAGCAGCTCTATATCACTAAAAACATTACTTCTTTGAAATTAATCATAAGAAGGTAGAAAGAATTGTTTAGAAATGGACTCTATCACTATTACCTTGCTCAATAGTAATGATTCATTATCCCCATTGTATTCGTTTTCATTTTATATTCTTTTTTTTCCTTTTGCTATTTTTTTTCTATTTTCTATTCTACTTAATTTTGACTAAATTATTAGTTTATTGGCCTAAAATAAGGGGCACAGTATTAGTTTTACTAGAGGTACCCCCCCTCCTCTTCTCCCCATTATGAATTGTATTCGACTTAATTGTATATTTAATGTCTGTAACTATTTAATGCTCGTGTATTAGTATTAGAAGTGGAGAAACCAAATAAATAAACATAAAAGCCGCCATGAATCGTCTCTTTTGTTGTCAGGTCATCATGCGTTCTGCTCCTGGATCAAGTGACGTTTGACATTCTTCTCAAGGTTGATGACGTCACAAGTCTGGACACCTCTGACTCAAGGGTATGAGAAATTCTGTAGTGCACCACACTATTTTAGACGGTGTATCAGTAGCAAACTGCTCTCAGCATTGAATAACAATTTGAAACGATACAAACAAGCATAAAATACATTGGAGAGATTTAGAATCGCGTTTAAGGAAAACGGCAAACGTGAGATTCGCGTTTATCAGTGTTTACTTCAAATAATTAGTACATAGCTGAAAATAGTGCAAAATAATTGTGGTCTTTCATGTTAACGCAAAACCACTCAATTCATTGAGAAACTGAAAACGGCGAGCGGCAAATGAGGGGTAAACATAGTCACGTGGTCGTTCCGGCCGTTTGCCGTTTGCTCAGTGTAAACGTAATTCTGAATCTCTCCATTATATTGGTCGTGCCGTGCAGGCGAGAACCATAAGCAAACCCCGCCATAACTGAACAAAGTAAACTTTTGCGTTTGAGATACTATGCTCAGTTTGAAGTTGAGTGTGATCTGTGAACCAGTTTGTATAGTACAGTCAACTCTCTCGTAAGCGACCACCCTTGGAGCACGACAAAGTGGTCGCTTACGTGAAAGATCAACAAAATGAGCCCAATACTGGATTGATTAATTAATTACAGAAAAGTAGTGCCTTAGTAGTTAAAATTAGGCAAATTCTCGGTTTTCACTGTCACGCCATTGAAAAAATAAACAGCACCGACGTCAGGAAAGTACTGCTGAGTAGCTTTCATTTGAAGGGTCTCACTTAAATCTTTCCTCCATAGACGTATGTACAACATACTGATATAGAACAGTACCACAGGAAAGAGTTACTAATAAATAAATGTTTAGAAATAAACAAATTACTAATAAATAAATGCTTAGAGAAGCAAACGAACACTTCAAGACCCGGTTATTCAAAGAATGGATAGCTTTATCCAATGAGCAAGTCGCTATCCAGCGGATAAAATGTTTCAGCTAATACATTTTATCTACTGGATAGTACTTTGCCCACTGGATAAAGATCTCTACTCTTGAACAGCCTGTGCCAGAAGAGTAGAAAGTAAACCGCTGGTATCATGATTGCTTGGCACACCTTTATCCAGATTTGTATTTTCTTGATCTCTTATTTCTTATTTTATGTTTATGTGACTTGTTTCATCTTTCCACCCCAGGTCATCGCATTTAGTGAGTCACGTGTCACTACGGTCATGGCAGTTGGCGAGGAATTGTGGGTGGGGCTTGGTAACGGGCAAGTTCTGATATTTGATGTTTTCAAAAACAGCGCGTATGAAGATGAAGCGTATGTGGTACTCAAGGAAGGTAAAGGTAAAAACCTGTACTCGATCCAGATTAGGCTGATTTTGTATTTTCAAGGTTTTTTGGTGGGCTGGGAGTGGAACTTAACTCTGTAAAGAGGTTGACTGTACAGTATGTAATACAATTAATCAGAGGTAGGTATTTTGTTAGAGAAAAAGGGGAGGTGGTGTAAGAATGTTGTTTCCCCAGCTATAGAGCACTTATGTCCAGAAATGCACCTAACCCTGATTTTGGGAACTTTTTATGATACTGACCTTTTTGTCGTTTTTATATGACTTCATGTTTGTCAGAATTATTTGCGTTTTGGTAAGAATTTAGGGTAGGGGACATTTTGTGATGTCCATCATACAGTTCATGCATCTCATAAGCGTGCATGTCTGGACATATTTCGTATAGAGCAGGACTGAATTGCTCGAAGCATGGTTAGCGCTAACCATTGGTTAAGAGGTATTAAGACCTATAGGTTGTCATGGTATTTAACCCGGGTTAACGCTAACCATGCTTCGAGCAACTGGGCCCAGATGGGCAGATGCAAATAAAGCTATTATTTAATACCCAAAAATACCATGGCTCAAAACTAAAAGAACCAAAGTTCATAGATTTTTATGTAACCCGTCTTCAGAGTTAAACATGTGTTATGTATATACATCAAAGAAATAAAAAACGCTTGTCGTGATTCGGCGAGAGCTTCGATCTCTCCCCCAGTCCTTGACAGTGAACGTAATATTACGCTTATTTCGTGGGTAAATTACAATAGTATGACTTAGAGTGTTCGCATAGAACCAGTGTTGTTTATTTGCTTGTTTATTTTGTCCTTTTAAAGACCAAAAAACTGATGAGAGTGGGATAAAACACCTTCAAGCAGTATCAGAAGCAGAAGATACTGCATCAGCACAACAATCGACGGAATATACCGACGATTCCGAGTCACATTCGGAAGACACGCCTGCACAAGACAATGAAAACGACACTTTTACTGAAGCAGCGGAGACCAATAATCATGAGGAGGAAAATGTTTCAACTGAAGCAAGTGAGACTTGTGAAGCCTCCTCAGCGACTTTGAACAGCCAGGTAGAGGTTAGCGTGGACAAAAGCCCAGCTACGGAGGTTAAACCTGCCGGGGAACAAAGTAAAGCGGACAATGATGTGTACCACAGTGACTACAGGTTTGGACTGCGATTACGAGTCCATTACAGGATCAATGAAGAGGCTATTAGATGTCTGCTACTTGTCAGGTGGGTACAGTAAGGGGTGGGGAGGGAGGGATAGCTGGCTCAGACATTTGAGTCTGAAATGAGTCCTTTGCGCCCTTCCTCGTTGGCGTAGGGCGCCCTAACGAAATCTTCTTACCCTTCAACTGAATCGCAATTGCACCATCTGCCTTAATCGATAGAGCGGCTCCCAATTGAGTAACGAAAGTACACTCTGTGATTAGTCAAAAAAAACCTCCGCCATTTTCTTAATCAATTAGAAGGCAACCAAAACCACTCGTGACCTCTTCGCGTGACTTCGTCTGTGGAACATCATCTTGGAATTTTTGCTTGGTTTTTGACTACGCGCGGAAGCAGGTCTTAGCAAGGGCTACTGAAATGGACGAAGAAAATGGGGGCAACCACGCATTTTCCAGAGATAATAAAGCAGCAATAATTCTAGAAAAGTTTTCAAAATACATGACATTGTATGGTATTTTTTGAAGCTTCATTATCTTTGGAAAATGCGTGGGTACCCCCAATTTTTATTTTAAATTTCAATAGCGTTTGCTAAGATCTTCTTTTGCCGCATAGTCAAAAACCGCGAAAAAATACTTTTGAATTAGTAGGTTCTTCGATCGTCCCTAAATACGCAGCAGCAAAAGGAAGCACCATTCTTAAAATCACGATACAAAGACCTTCCACTTCAGGTTCAATTGCTCAGTTAGACCCGCGATGCTGACTTATCTCGATATCTGAATTTGATGTTTTTGTCGTTATCTTACAGAGAGGAAGATCCTCTGGTTCTGAGTTGTGGAGGCTCGTTTAGCGAAGAAGGAGCCTTGTCGTTGTGGCAACGACAAAGAGAAGAGGTTAGTCACAACATCAGTTGTTAAGAAAGATGAAATATTCACTTGTTGATCCGTCGAGTTAATTAATAAGTGGTCTTTCGTCCATGCTTTATCGAACCTAGCTTGAAAAACAAAATTAGTTGCTGTTGAATCTTAGTCGTGGAGACCGTCCTCCGATTAGAAAAAGATGGTCCCTCATGAGAAATACTTCACATAGCTGCCTCGTCCCCGAGCGCCAGCATATTTAGTGGTTAGGGCGAAAACATTGGCGCAAGGGTTGATGGGAAGGACGCGAAACACGAAGCTTTCCTTTCCTGCCTTGTTTCCTGAAGCAATCCCATAACACCCTGCGGACGGGGCAGTTGACAGATTGTTTGACTGAGAGGTGATTCAACCGGGATTTTATATCTTCTATAGGACACACACGAGTGGCTGCCGTTCTCAATCAAACATTGCTTCACAGAGACTGCTGGGCCGATCCCGAGGCAGGGTGACACGTCAGTGTTTGATCCCGTGATATAAATCTGTTTAATATTGACCAGACTAATGGCAAAGGTTCCAGTGTTCATTTATCTCTGGCTATGGGTCTGTTTCAATGACGCGCTGCTCGCAGCAAGCAAGTGACCTTAAGCGGATTCTCTGCGATTAAGTAACTAAGGATTTTCATGGTGCGATCTACAAGGAAAAATCAATGTAATTTGGTAACAACGTAGGATCAAACAAGATATATTAAAATGGACACGTATCCCTGGAGGCTGTGTATTAAAGGTTGAGTCATGCAGTAACCGTGCTTAGACTTGGAAGACCACGAGACTTAGAATGCGTATGAGGATTATCGCATAACTTTGGAAGTTTGCGGTGTGATTGTTTGTGGTACACTTGGTAGCAAAATAGAACCTGGGGTTTTGTAAATGTAAAACTGTCAATGAAATAGTCCAAATCGTGTTGCAAATTGTTTGAAAAAAGTTGTGCACTTCAACATTTCGTAATTCCTTTTCTAACCGTTGACTAACAGCTTAGTTTTAGTATCTAACGTGGGGTTGTTGCATGCTGCAAGCGTTCCTGTACGGCTTTTTTTCTCAGGTTCTCGGGGATTGACCGAGACGAAAGACAGATAGAGGCCTGAGAACTAGGCAATTCCCATCATCATGCATTTGATTATGTCTAATGCTCGCTTCTGCCGATCAAATACGCTCTTTTAAATTGCCCGTATGAAGATTTCATCTAACTCCTTTAAATATTGTAATAATTAATGAGTGTGATTTACTTTGATATTAATATAGTTATATTTATTAGAGAAATTTAAATTGAATGATTACTAATGTAATATTGTCGAAAGATACTGTGCAGATCTATTTTGAAATTTTTTTCACATTTATTGCAACAATAATGCGAGCAAACGATGACATTTAAGACAGATCTATTTTTATTTAGATTAAACAAAAAACTATTTTAAATACAATTAATATATTTTCTAGGCCAGAAGGAAAATAAAATCTTTATTTTTGGACATTTTCTTACGTCTGTCTTGTTGCTGTTATTTTACTAAATTTTCCTGCCTTTGTTATTACGTCACAAACCTCATGCGTTCATACTTATCTGTTAAAATTTTAGTGCCGTTTGAATATCAAGTATTGCTTACGTAGCTGGAGATGTCTCGCAAAAGCAGAGTTTTAATGGCAGAGCTAGGAACGTCGAGCTTCTATCTAAAATTCCCTTTAAGAGTCTGTTGTACGCTCCTTTTGGCGCGACACAGGCTTAGAAAATAGTTTACGAATAGATAAAATTCAGAACTAATACAGAAGTATTTCAGTTAGCCACTGTTTACAAGGCCAATGTATTCGGTTATGTTATAAAACAACAAACACAGTCCGTCCATGGTTGAGTTCAGTAACCATGTACTGTTCTTGTCAAACCATCTGAGAAAAAACGCCAGCGAGTATCGCTTCTCTATACACTTGAACTTCTCGGTCATATCAACCTGTTGAAGAATAACACTGAGCGTAAGTTATTATTTCATTGTTACATTAATTAAAGGTTTTTTAGGGCTTTTTTTGTTGTTGTTTTGCTACGAGTGGTCCGGGAAGCGTTCACACGACTTTCGGGAATTCTGCAGAAATCTTTAAAAATACTCCCACTTTTTCGGAAAATTGTTCAAAATCTTTACTCTGGTTGCCTTTCCAGATTCGAAATAGGAACAAAATGTTTTCCTTTTCATGTCTGACCGTAAATTTCCAATACAAGAAATTGTCCTTAGTAGGAATAATTCCAAGTTCAAGTTTCAAGTTTCAAGTTTCTTTATTACCAGGGATTAGAAAAATGTGGAGGTGTGTAAACGAAAACCCTTGGGGTTAAAAAGAGTTTACACACACCATGCATTTAAATTAACCTTAGCTAGCGAATATACATGGAAATAAGCAAAGAAAGGTTATAGTAGCAAAGGTAAATGAATAAACAAATAAGTAAAGAAAAAAGATAACTTTGAAGGAAGTCACTCTCAGGCTTAGCAGATATTCTCTCAGTTCTTTTCGAAAACTTTGAAGAGTTGCGAGGTATTTTGTTCCAAAAATCAGCAGCAGCAATTCCTATTAACACTGAATTTGTCGTACTGATTAGTTCTTGGTCGTGTAGATACGTATTAAATCGGTATCTCCATTTAGAATACGCTCGCTTCCAAAACTGACTGATTTTAAACAGCAGCCAAGATTGTTTGTCCAACTCGGAGAATTGAGCGGATCCAATACATACTCGATCAGTTGCCTTATAATTAAGCAGCTGAAGATACACTTGACACATATGCAAATGGCTCGCAGGTTTCGTTGTCTGCCTGTCAGTTTATTTCAATATCCGTTAATATCTGTCGCCGTTGATTTTGCCATATTGTGTTTGACAGGCTAGGGATCTGAGGGATTTACCTGATTCCATTTGGCATTTTTATGAGTTATTCAGTTACCGATTTGCTACAATTAAGAACGTAAAGATAAACCAATGTGTTGTTCGTCATTTAGTATAATAATTAGAAAAAAAAGAAAGAAACTTTTGCGGCGTGTTACTGGAACGGTAAACCGCAGCTAACAAAAGATTTAGTTATAAATATTCACTAGACAGATGAACAGTACTTTTTAGGATTTTTTTTCTTTGTTGTGTGTCTTATTAATGAAAGTCGCGGTTAAATTCGTTTTCTACTCTTTAACTCAGTTCGTACAAAGAACAAAGAATACTTTACAATCTGTCTTAAACCTCTGAAAGTCCTATTTAATAAACGAACATTAATTTGAAATATTTTTCTTAGCTTCGAAAGGAAAACTCGCCTTTTCATAAATATAAGACAAGGAAGAACGGTACAATTGAATAAGCAACGAAATAAATTAACTGCAACTCCAAGAGTACAGCAGCTTACCCATCCGCCTTGGCTTCTTATCCAAACCGCTAAGTGATCCAATACATAAAGACGAACACAACTTAACACGGTTTTAACCAGCTCTGGTCTGCCCTGTGTTATGCAGTCGGTGCTTATAGCGGCAGCAAATGCGAACAATGAAACAATCCTTCCCCAGGTAACACCGTGGCGAAACAGCTCGCGGCCAAAGTTCCGGAAAATGTCACCGACAATCACTTCGCTCCGTAGCTTAACCTTGAGTTGTTTGGAAACATTGTTGTAAAGATGAGGGTACGAAGACTCCAAAAGCTCACCAACTTCGATTATTTTCGCAGAAATTGAAGTTATGTTCTCCGACACTGCTTCAGGTCGAATGAATTCGAGGCCAGACTCAATATTTGAGCGCTTCAGTCGCTCCTCGATGTAATCAAGGCAGTATAAATTTGCATCGTTCGCGATCGAGACGTATTCCTCGTTGAGTTTCGCTTCTATAAAGGGTTTCAACTTTTTAGTGAAAGATTTAAGCATGGCTGCCCAAAACTGATTTTGCCGCGCATCTAATCCTGCATTTTGTTGATCGCTAGTGAAAACATTACGAATACAAATATTAAAGCTGGAATGACAGGTGGATTTTATGGGAACTAGGCGCAGGTGGCATTTTTAATGACCTCCAGTCTAAACAGTATTTGAATGGGTCCCCCAGGCTAAACAGCTTTTGAATGGGTTCCCACAAGTTATTTGAATGGGTTCTCATTGGTTAGACGGCATTTGATTGTGGTCCCTAGGGTTATGTACACGGTATAAATGGGTTCCTGCGGGCTAAATATCATCTGAATGGGTACTCACTAACCCACTGAAAGGCGTTTTAAACAAGTTCCTATTGCGAAGGAAATCGCATCTCGGTGTGCCTGTTTGAGTCGCCAGGGTAATCACAGAAAAAATTTATTTACTGACATATGAAGGGTTTACCATACAACATTTGAATGGTTTCCTCTGGCTAAAACAATGCGTGCATAAGTTCTCAGAGGTAAATGTCGTTTGAACAATTTCATGTATGACAGACGGTTACTGAGGCTGAGTTACTGGGTATCTATATGCACAGCCACGTCAACACAAAAGAAAAATTTCTGTTCTTTCGGGCTAGAATAATACTTTAGGTTTATTCTGAGCATTAAACAGTTTTCCCAACGGCTTCGCCGCTTGTTATGCCTCTTTTCCTTTGGTGGTTGGCCGACTTTCGACCGATCATCGGTTATCGCAGTTGTCCGTGTTTTTCTTAACCTTGTGAAGCAACGGATTACTGCTCTCTCTTCCCCCCATTTACTGACTGCATTTAGCAATAGAGCACAATTTATGTATCATGAGGCGAACAATTGGCGAATTATGATTAGGAAACGACCAGATGTCACAATATGCACATCGAAATGAAGCTAAACCCTTAAAACATTCAAAAAATTTAGCGAAGCCGAGCATTGAATAGGTTTGAATTTAGACTATTTACATCCACTCAATTTGTGACTTGTTTTAGTCATCACAAACTGCTCATTATAAGTAGCATTCATTCATCGTTTGGTATACTTTCAGTATAAATGAAGGTGTTTGTTGTTGTTGTTTTTGTTTTTGTTTTTGTTTTTGTTTTGTTTTTTTTACGAAGAAAGCTTCTGAGTGAAATCAATGGAAAAATAGACATGTATTACTTTTTGGGTATCCTAACAAAATCCACAAATAGTAAATTAAAATTACAGTGGAACCTCTGCTTACGGAAACCTCCTTAATACGGAAACCTCTCTATTACGAACAGTTTACTTGGTCTCTGAGAGACCGAAGTTCATAGGGAAGTATAATGAGTGTAAATCAACCAGAAAGTTAAAACCTGATTTTAGGGTAAACGGTAGTTGATTTTAGCCCTCTAATATAGCTGTTTCTAACTCTCTTGAATCTAAAGCAGTTCTAAAGTGAAGTGTCCTTGACGCTATTTTGGGGTTGATTCAGCCCTAAAAGTGCATTTGTTTTGGTATTATATTGGCTAAATCAGGCCCCCATTGTGACCAGTGCTCCCCCTTTATACAGGTTAAAAACGGCTCAATCATGGGTTCATTTTTAGGCATGCTAAGAACCATTTTAGTTCTTTTAGAGAGTTATTTTAAATAAGACCCAAAACAGCTCTCATTAAGAATGTCGTTTCAGAAATAATGGTACTAATTTAGGCATTTAGAGTACTTTTCTTTTGAATTTTCCTCCTTTCTGAAGGCATGAAACGGCTCGAGAAGGGCTAATTTGGCCATCCAAGAGCACCATTACAACCCTTTTGGAAACCAAAACTACCCCCCATTTTTCCAATACAGCTCCCTGTGTCTTCGTTTCGCTACCTTATACAGAGCTATTTCTGCCCTGTTTACTGGGGTCAAAACAGCTCCATTTCAAATGGGCTAAATTAAACCCAAAAATAGTACTGTATTTTACTCACCGAAACGGCCTCATATTTGGGCCTAAAACAGATCTTTTCGATTTATAGTGCATATAAAGCCTACTTCTCTAAAATGGACACCTCTATAATGCGGACACTTATTCCTGTCCCCTTGGTGTCCGTAATAAAGAGGTTCGACTGTAGCAACATTTCAACCCTTCCGGTGTCCTCTAGTTTGTTCTTTGCCGAAACTAGAAAGGCTACCGTTTCATCTTTTCTGTTAGGGATTGTTTTCCACACGAGTGAACGCTCAGTTGTGAAACTTTTCTAAAAAGGGGCTGTGTCATGGGAATTTCACAGGGATTTGGACCTCTTTTGGTGTAGACTGCAAAACAGTCGTATTTTTTGCGTTAGTTTGTCGTAGGGGCACGCGCGGTCTTTGATCGAAAGGTCTGGACCGAGTGTAAAAACGGAGAGTGGGACTGGGGAGAGACGCCCTGCGGGCGTGTGAGGCTCGCGCTCGCGCTTCACGCGCGCGAATCCACGCTTACGGCGCTTCGCGCCTTTGAAAGAGAAAAAACGACTGTTTTGCAGTCTACTTTTGGTGAAAACAGTGCAACAATATCTTAACTCAATTACAAAACAACTCTAGGAAAGTGGAGAAAGAAATCAAATTAATTCTCTACATGAAGAACTCGTGATATATTCCAGCGCATTGTGAAGGCGAAAGTGCAAGAACTTACGAAAACTACAGTCCATCTGTGGCTAGTTTATTTGTGTAGTGGAGCGGCAATTTTTATCATAACTGGACTGGATCATTATTGTCAGGCCAGTTTCTAATGATTGACATGATTGGGGGTGACATTTCCCAATTTGTCAAAACTGCGTGATGAAACTAAAACTATTACATACAAAGAAACTTTCATTCGCTTTCAAAATTACTTCTACGGAACACCAAAAAGTGATTTTTTTCAAGAAGCAGAAACAAACTGTGGTCGATTGTTATCGATCTTCCAAGACACAAGGGAAGAACAAGAACATTCTTGAAAAATTGGCCCAATTTTCCGCACTTACATTTCCATTCGTAACAAAAGACAACTATTTGTAGTTTCAAATAAAGGAATGCCGAACCATTATTTTTCAGTTTCCTTTGATTCCAATGTGTCTTTGAGTTTTTTAAAGTCATACATAAAAATAGGTGGCATTTTTGCCGATTGGGCTGAAACCAAAATTAGCATCGATTGGCTCCGAAGATTTCACCATCAGTTGAAATCATTCAATGGGTTGATGAAATGTTGATGAAATATTGGCGTGCATAGTTTCATAATGAAATATTAACCCAAATTCCTCTAACAGTCACTCCAAAAATCCCAAAACTGTAAATATTTTTCCTTTTAGGAAGTTGTGAAGGAATGGATTTTGCTGGGAAGTTCTTAAGTAGATGACTAAAACTCGCTGAAAACAGTTTGTAAAAATTCGCGCGTAAACAAAACCCTATATGGAGATCTGGGGCGGAGTTTCGCGAAGTTTGCTTAGCTCGGCGAAAGTGGACTTGTTCAGGTCCAACTTTTTAACCTGATAAAAGCGGAAAATTCCATTGCCCTAAGCATTTTTGACCGAATGCGAAAGAGGAAACACTTCTTCAGTTCGGTCCGTGCAGGCTTACACCTAGGACTCGAAGCGAAGCGAAGAAGAGAGAAAGAATGGCGGAGCAACAAGCTGCAGACGTAGAAATGGTCCCAGCCGTGGAGACGCTACCACAGTCTCAGCCACTGTCAGCAAACCAGGTACGGAACGAAGCAGGTGGTTTCGTGTGGAAGGTGGATGACATGGAAAGGTTCCGGCGATTTCTCGTGCTAGGAAGCGAAGGCGGTACGTACTACGCTTCGGAGAAGAAACTCGGAGAAGAAAACGCTCAGGCTTTGTTGAGACTTATCGCCGAGGGTCGGGGCCCTGAAGCGGTAAAAATCATCGTCGAGTACAGCACTGAGGGCCGTACAGCTAAGCAAGACCCGATAATCTTGTCTCTAGCTATCTGCGCTCGTTCGAATAACTTGGAGACGAAGCGATCCGCCTATGCAGCAATCACTCAAGTGTTACGAATTCCTACGCATCTGTTTATGTTTGTGGAAATGTGCGAGACACTGAGCAAACCAAAATCAACTGGCTGGGGCCGAGCGCATAGAAAAGCGATCCAAAAGTGGTACACCAACAAGAAACCGCGTGGCTTGGCCATGGCTGTCACAAAGTACAAACAGCGAAACAGGTGGTCTCATCGTGATCTGTTCAGGTTATGTCATGTAAAACCTCAAAACCCAGCCACCCAGTTTGTTGTGAAGTACGTGGTCAAAGGCTTCGATGCCGTGCAGCAGGATGCAGAGACCCCTGATGTTGGTCAGGACATTTTATCGGTATTCAGCTTCTTAAAGGCAGTGGAGGACGCCAAGTGGATGAGCAAAGATCAATTGGCTCAAGCTATCAGGGAACATGGGCTTGTGAGGGAACATATACCCACAGACCACCTGAACACAGGAAAGGTGAGTGGTCTCTTTTATGCCCAGGGCAGGATTCCCATATTGCTGTAATGCAGCAATGCAATGATGTAAGGGTAAAAAACAGTCATTCCATGTCATCCACCTTCCACACGAAACCACCTGCTTCATTCCGTACCTGGTTTGCTGACAGTGGCTGAGACTGTGGTAGCGTCTCCACGGCTGGGACCATTTCTACGTCTGCAGCTTGTTGCTCCGCCATTCTTTCTCTCTTCTTCGCTTCGCTTCGAGTCCTAGGTGTAAGCCTGCACGGACCGAACTGAAGAAGTGTTTCCTCTTTCGCATTCGGTCAGTTAAAAAAAAAAAAATGAAAATGGCCCACTATTGCCTGGGAATGGGGAGCTGGGGGGGGTGGGCATTATAGTCAAAATTTTAAAAGGAATTCTTTATAATTCAAGAGTCTTGTTTTCTGGCGTACCTTCAATTTATTTTTATCACTTGAAATACAGCACTCTAGATCAAAGCAGACACTACTGACCTCTGTAAGACAGACACTTCTAAGGGGTACACCATCAGGCTGGCTGCTACTGGCCAAATTTCATTATTTTTTTTGCAACTAAATAATTTCTCATTAAGGCAGAGACCTGTTACTGGTCACTGGACCTCAATGTACCGGCGCCTTAGAGAGGGTTGACTCACTGTATCCATGAGATACAATTTCTCTCTGAATACCATGAGCTCTAACAATGTTATTTCTGTTTTGATCACCCCAAGATGTATAAAACTACAAATTTTAACCCATAGAAGAAATGTTGATCACCACTGCAACTTTTGTATGGTAGCTGTAATGAAGCTTTTCGTGGCAGACTTAAACACTCACTTATAAAATCTCAGGTAGCCGCATATTAGAGAATATAGCCTGCATTTCAAACCAGAAGACTGTTGAAACTATGACAGCGATCAACTGTGAGATATCATAGTGTAATTGAAATAACAGTTAACTATAGATGCACTGTCTTGTTCCACAGATCTGGGAGGCCCTACTGGAAAAAATGCCCATGACTGCTATGATTAGAAATCTTGGCAAAATGACCAATGTTGGAGTACTGTCACCCTCCTCAGAGGGAGCAGCCAAAGTGTGTGAGATGCTAAAGGACGAGAAGAGCCTTAAAGATGCACGTGTTCATCCATTCACAATTCTCTTAGCTCTGAAGCAGTACCAAGCAGGTGGGGGTGACAAAGGCAAGCTCACATGGACTCCTAACCAAGCCATTGTCACAGCACTAGATGATGCATTTTATCTGGCTTTCAAGGTTTGTGCTCATTGTTTTTATTATTATTTGTATGGAGGTTCTTTTAAAAGATGTTTGCAGTGATGGAGAAACAGTACCAAGGCAGAATCCAGTATTCAAAGCTTTGACCTTCAGATCAAACACGTTTCATATGCAAACAATTTGATCAAGTTGACCAAATTTGTTATGGATGTTGCCTCCTGTTGCTACTGTACATGTGCTCTGTGCATCTTGGAATTGTCTGAAAATAACTCTGATTTCTTAACTATTCAAAGATATTTTAGTACAGTTTATGATTAGGCATTAAAAGAAGATCTCAGCAAGGGCTTTTGGTATCAAAGGATAAAATTGGGGGTAACCACACATTTTTCATAGATAATTAAGTTTCAATTTGGGAAAAACTCATACATTGCTTTGTATTTTATAGGTTTTAGAGTTACTGTTGCTTTATGATCTCTGAAAATGTGTTTTTACTCCCAGTTTTCTTTCTGGATTCCAGCAGCCCTTCTTTAGATCTGTTCTTCCCACACAGTCATAAACTGTGCAAAAGTGTCTCTGTATTAGGAGGCTCTATCCTTGATTCATCAGACATCAATGTAATTCTGGGGAGAGGGGAGGGGGAACAGACGTCATCCAAAAGTGATTGGGGTAGTGGTCCAAAAGCTCCCAGCAAACCCCTACAGGTATCAAAACTTATTTTATAAAGGATGTGGCTTGAATTGATTTCCGCACCTACCAGTCCTACCAAGAGGTTACATTTCCTTTCAATTTATCACTTAATACCCCAAAATGGACACCAAGATAATTATACCCCCTGGCCATTTTATATTAATTTTATTTTAAGCACCTCACGTTGGGAGTCCCCTCCCCTTGGGAAATTAAATCCCATATGTTAGAACATTCACAGAGATTCGTAGGCTTCTTCATACACAAGTGCTCACATGAATTTTAACTAAACTTTGCAGAATGTCGAACCCACCAATAAGAGATATCTCTTGGCTATTGATGTCAGTGGCTCAATGACTTGTGGTAACTGCATTGGTACAAGCATAACTCCCAGAGTTGCTTCTGCTGCCATGGCAATGCTTACAGCGCGCACAGAGCCACAGTATCACTTTGTGGGCTTCTCAGATCATTTGGTGCCTCTGAATATCAACTCCACTCAGAGACTTGATACAGTCATGAGGACCATTGAAAAGGTAAGTAGTGGCACTTGATGTGCGTCACACTAAGTGTAAAAATTTGCTCTTTTAACTGACTGTTATCCATAGGAATGTCAAATTTTCCACTAGTGTGAGTTTGTGTTGTTTCACAGCTGTTTTCCTGGGTTTGTTTGAATTGCACTGAATTTCCTAAAATTTGCAAGGAGTTTGGAAGCTGAGGCTGAATACAGTGGAACCTTGATTTAACGAAGTGTCAAGGACTAGGGAATTTGGTTTGTTATACCCAGGTTCTTTTCCATACATTTTAAAAGGCTCGATTGGAGAATATCATTTGTTACATTGAGGACTTCATTATATTGAAGTTTGTTAAATCAAGGTTCCACTGTATAGGACTAAGAAGTCACATAAACACTGCATGACTCCAAATTTTTTTGCCTTTATGGCTAATCCATGATGACAATTTTTTCGTGCTTAAATGGTAATCGTGTCTGATCTAACAGGTCAATCAAATGTTAGCCAAATGAAAGAAAATATAGGAAAAAGGGAAAAAACTCTTGAAGTCATTGAGAATTGAATGTGTCAAACTCAATTTTTTTACTTAGACAGTGCAAACAATGTGATAATGTTGTGTGCTGAAGTGATACAAAAATTGGAAACAAATAGCGTGGCAAGATATTCAAACTGTGACAATACTGAAATCATAATTTTGTGTTTGATTTGATGATTGTACCTTGTCTCATCAAATGGGTGGTTGAAATGTAATAGCTTTTAAAGAAATTTTGAATTAAAATCCTCTACAAAGGAGTGCTCTCTCATTGCTAAAAAAAACTTTCTTTGCATACCAAATGACGTTGTAAAATATTGTACAGTACTAATAAATATTATTGTCCCATAATTTTTAGGTGCCAATGGGAGGAACTGACTGTGCTCAGCCTATGATCTATGCTAAAAAGAAGAATCTTAAGGTAGATGTCTTCATTGTGTACACTGACTGTGAAACATGGGCTGGTAAGGTACACCCCAGCAAGGCGCTGCAGCAGTACAGGGCAAAACTTGGCATTGATGCCAAGCTGATTGTTTGTGCAATGACATCCAATGGCTTTACGCTGGCTGACCCTGATGACAGAGGAATGCTTGACATGGCTGGGTTTGATGCCGCTGCCCCAGATGTCATCAGGCAGTTTGTTCTTGGATTATAAGCTGTTCACCTTCAGTTGGTTTATATAATCGGCACTTTTAAAATTAGAAAATGCAAACAGGCAATGAGTCTTCCTCGGTTATGCCATCATGAAATAGTTTATAACCAAAGGTAACTGATAATCACTTTTTTGCCAGTTTCACCTTATTTATTTACCGAATTCAGTTGTTTTAAAGTCGGTCAGCTTGCAAGTATCGCTGACCAAAGTCCTGTGGGCTCGCAAGGTTACAAAAGATTGACTTACAGAGTAAATAATATCTTGTTTTACTCAGCACTTCGTGCCTCGTTCGGAAAGCTGTATTTTCCAAAGAAATTTCTTTGCATTCTAGGCAACAGTATTGTTATCCCCTCGGTCAGCGTTTGTTGACTGTAATTTAAACATAGTGAAAACTGCACCAGGAGGCACAAGGGATAAAGGACCATGTGGAAACCGAAAATGGCTACAATTAAGAATTATAACATAGCGCGCGTGCTTCCCTATCTAATTCCTATTGGCGTTTCATAGTGCATTTCTCAACATACGCACGGCCGTGCGTCCATAAAATGACGTGTGCAACTTGCAGACAAACTCATGTTTACCGTCGCTTTATTTTAGTTTGTACAAACTAATTCAAAGAAGCAAATTTTCGTTGACAATTCCAGATGAAACGTTCTCGTTCAGACCATACCATTGTGGCGTGTTTGTAAACAGCTGATAAGAACCTTTGTTTTTCGGTACAGCGCATTGAGAAAATTTTGTAATCAATCACAAACAAAACCAAAGTTTCTGAAAAACTCTATAAGCTATAGAGGCGCTATCCTTTGGAACGCTGTCTCGACTCACTTTACAGGCCAGTTTGCTGATTTTTATCGTAAAGTGAAAAAGGACTCTTATTTTAAGGAACTTGATTTTAGTGCACAGTCGGCCCAGTCGCTGCCGAGGCACTACCAAGATTTCAAATGCTACTGAATATGTTACATTTTACGCCTTAATTGCTGTATTCAATTGTTTTGTGTTCTGTGTGTAATGTTATCACCATTTTAATATAGTTTTATACTGTAAATCAGTTATTTTCACTCGACCCCCACAAGCTCTGAGCTTTAAACCCCATCGTGTTTAAATAAAGGATATATATGTATGTATGTAACCCGTTTTCCGCGTCCTACGTTTCGATACTTTGTTGTCACTATGTTATAAAAGAATTGGTTCATGCTTTTAGATGTGCGATGTGCGTATATCGAGTTATGGATGCACTTAGGAAGTTTGGAAAGCCTACGCCTCGAGCAACTCTTACGCTTTTTTCGTGCTCTCCAAACTTCCTGCATGCATCCATAACTCGATATATCCACGCTGAGCATGAACCAATTCTTAATGATTCCATAATGGGAACCTTTACTGTACAAAGTTAAGGTGTCATACAATCAATGAGATGAGATGTGTCTTCTACGATCGAATAGAATTCCTCTTGACCTTGTGATTTATTGATCAAGACATATTCCTTGTTGAGTTTTGCTTTGTAAAGGAAGGGTCCTTTTTAATGGGAGATTTAGGCAAGGCTATCTAAACGTTTTAATATTCACTTATTTTTAGTTGCACATAGAATCATATTACTGGTGAAAACATTTTTGTCACAGTAAACAAATAAGAATAAATACTGAAGTGTCTAGTGGTTTTTCTGTGCCCCAAGCGCAGCAAACTTGAGAAACCTGAGGGTCACTCAGTAGATTTTCACAGGAAACCTGAAGAAAGAGAGAAAGAGTGGGCCTGATGCTGGGTTGAAAACGTGTTGGAGCAATGTCACCTTAACCTGAAAACATCCCAGCATCCAGTATTGGAGATCAAATACGCAAGGAGTTTGCAAAATCCCTCACGTATTTTCAGTATAACTTATTTTCTATTTAAACCAAAAGGCTTGCCTTAATTACTAGTGGAACGATGACCTTTGAGTGCAAGCGGTATTGGGTTACTGGCAGCCGTTGCGAATTTTAACGCGTTATAAGACTTTGTATGGGAAATAGACTACAGTCGAACCTCTCTTTGCGACCACCTCTCGTAAGCGACCACCTCTCATTAGCGACCACTTTTCCAAAATACCAAAAGTTGTTTTCAAGTCAAATCACTATAGATGGAACCTCTCGTAGGCGACCACCTCTCGTAAGCGACCACTTTTAGAGATGATTGTTTAAAATTTCAATTGTCTTTAACCTCTCGTAGGCGACCAGTTCACACACAATCTGCTGTATCTCACACGGGCGGAAATTGAAAAATGTGTAGCTGTAACATATTGGCCACATCATTCCAGCGGACGCCGTAAACCTCACAGTCGGAGCTACCGGAAGTACAACCTCGTTCCCAGGGTCTCTTTTCCCTGGGACGTGAAGTGGAGAGACCCTGGGAATGAGGTTGGAAATAGTACAGCATTGAAACAAATGATAAAATACACATGCACTATACTTCACACTGAAATAAACTTTAATCAGATTGAATCCCTTATAGGAATAAAAAACTCATCTTTCATCTTTCTTATCTTTTTGCTTGTGTTCTGTTCTCTGAAAAATTTAGCAAGCGTCACCTGGAGTAGTAAAAGAGTAAAGTTTCTTTCTGTATTATAATTAATTTGTGAGATACAAACAATAATCACCATAGACCCTAAGATTTTTTGCCTAGAATAATTTTGGACCAGTCTTAACATACTTGTTGCTAAGAAACGTTATTACTATGGGTTTCGATAAGCACTGGCAAAAGGGTTAGGTCTCCGCAATTACCATATGTGAATTATCCGAAATTTAGACCCCTTCATGTCCCCTAAGGTTCCTTGTGACTGAGTGAGCCAATTATGTGGACTGATGCACCTGCGCTACCTCGGTCAGCGTTTTCATTTATGGCATCGTGAAGAACACAGGACTTTTGTGTCGTCTGGACAGTGGGCTTGTTGCTTTCCTGCATAACTGTAGGCGACGCTGTGGGTAGGTACAAAACGAAACAGACCCATACCTGGAGGGAGTAATGAGATACTCTCTTATTTCCGTTTCGGCTTTCCTGAATTCCGTTTGGACTATGCATCTTGGGGCGAGGTTCTAAGTCAGCTTTCGTAAAGGGTCTGTCTTCCTACAAGGGTTGTCGGAGAAAAGAAAGTTCCTAGAACAGGCAGATTTGATGTGCTCTTTCTAACCTTCTTTGTGACTTTGGGTCTTTTAAAGGTGATGTTATTGTTGTCTAGGTCAATCAAGGCTCCTTTCTCCTGTAAAAAATCTCGGTCAAGGATAGCATCATAGGCAAGGTTCTGCATGACGTGAAAATCACAGACAAACTCACGTCCATTCAGTTAGAGCTCGGATAATCTTTCCTTTTTCTGGGACTTGCTCGTTGGTTGTGGAGGGCTTCGACTGGGGTAGGTCAGTCTCAAGGCTGTAGACAATAAGATCATCGTCTGTTTGCGTGGGAGTTCCCAGCGTAGCGCCCTAGGTGACCGGCTAACATGTAGGATTAATTAATCGGAACGGAACAGTATGATCTGTGGATAGTGTGACCAGTGAAGCTGCGCCTTGGACGTGATAACGCTCTACTAGTTTTTGGGAGGTTTCTAGTAAGCCCACTGTTCCAAGAGAGAAGTTTGCATCCACGCCAGCTTGAATTATAGCTTCGGAATTTGGTGAAATTAAAGATGTGGACCACACGCGGACATGACACACCCCTTCTAGGTGTGAACCAGCAGGTTTGTCATCCAACTGTAAGGTCCCATTCCTTAAATCGATCATGGTTCCATTTGCACGAAGGAAATCTCTGCCTAAAACTGCTTTATATGATAGGCTTCTTACAACGTGAAATTCACAAAGATGGTGTCCACTCGCTACCTGCAATGTTACTCTCATCGTTCCAAGTATGGCTGATGCTGACGGTTTTAACTTGTGAAGAACTGCTTGTATGTAAAGTGGGCATGTTTTCGCCATAAAGGAAAGTAAGAAACTCTTCATCAATGACTGAAATTCCTGCACCGGTGTCTACTAGAAGCTTAATATCTTTGCCATTTAACTGAGCGGACACTGTAGGATCACTTGGTTTGGGCTGCATACTGGGCTTCTCTGCAATGTTGTGCAGCTGAGGATCATGCTGCGTGGAGACTGGAGCGATAACCGTGTTCACGTCATTGTGTGATGCCGTATTATTATCGGCTTGCACTTCAGTGGCACTTGAGGAGATGATCCGTACGAAGGAGGAATGGTAGAGTGGGAATTATCTTCTTCCTGGGCAGCAGGTCTGAAATTACAATCAACGACCACAGAACTTAGTAACTGTGGAGGAGGAAGGAAGACCTCCTCTTGCGAAATTTCGACTCCGTTTCCGGTCCCTGACTATCCTTCGGCTCTGGCACGTTTTGCATGGAGAGGTAAGTAAGCATCACAGGCCCCTGGCTCGCTTTTATAATCTCCTTGGTACAAAACGACTTCTTATCGGTATGGGACAAGAAAAGAGAGGTCTGTGTCGAGCTTTTCTCAGCTTTCGATGGGCTCCCACTAACGATTTACCTCACTTCCGGTTCAACGGGTGGTTCTTTGAGTGGAACATTCTGTTCTTCAATCTGTAATTTTGGAACTGTTTTGGGCTGAGCTTGTTCGCGTTCTTGGTCCAGATCGGCCGCAGTTGTTGGCTGTTGGCGTTCAGCTTAATTCCTGCGTTCTGGGCAACTTTCCTCTAAATGACCTACCAGTCCACAGGTAAAACGACACTGGTCGACCATCGCAAATTCTTTCCCTGGGTATTGCGGAGCGTGTTCCTTGGGTTCGTCAGGCTAAACCTCGAATTCGGGCATCCATTTCACGTCCGAGAGTTCGTATCATGTCTTTGAGTTGCTGAATTTCGCTTCTCGTTCCGCTAGCACTATTGGGGCCTTCACCAAACGCATTGTTCAAGGCTGCGATTGCCGGTGGTCAGTTTAAGAGAGTGGTATTTGTTTGGACAGGTAATAGGCTTCGTATAACTATCCAACTTGTTACATAACTCAGCTAAAACATCGTTTTTGTGTTTCAGGAGGCTCACGATCTTACTCTCCGCGGATAAAGTAGACCAAAGAAGGCTGTGGGGCTGAGGATAATTTTCTACCAATCTTCCAACACAGTCTGGTGGATTCCCGGACAATGTCTTCGCCGACGGCGGTGCTTGTTTTTGCGTCAGGAGTAAATTTAACACTTTCTCTAACGGCTCGCTGTCATTAGAAGTATTAGAACTACCCACGCGCCGAGAAATCGAGTTAAAAGTACGAGCCAGTTCTTCAGCTTCGAGTAGAGTTTAAGGCATCCGCTCTAACACCTTGATTCGAATGGATGGTTGCAATCCCTCATAAAAATACTGTAAGTCACCTTCTCTGGCTCGGAGCAGTTAAGGCCACTAAACAGCTCGTGCATCCCATTGCTCAATGCTGTAATCGGCTAACGTTTCGTTGGACTCTTGTCGTCGCGATACGAGGAGTTGTCGCTTCATCCAAGTTCTATCTCTGGTTGAATATCGCCTCTTCAAAGCTTGTTTCAAATGGTCATAGCCTTTTCTCTCATACTCAGGAAGCTCAAAAGGAAGGTCTCGGCTGGTCCGCCCAAATTGTTGACAACCTGAGATATTGCGGATTACGACTGGTTCGGTGGTACGGATATTTTTTGTTGCCAACTGTAAATCTAGTTTTTCAAACCACTGGCTTATGTCATCGTTCTCCTAGCCTCGAAATTTGTCTACGCGCGCGTCTCTGGATGCCAAACGATCAGCCAAGGTGGAGAGTAATCGATGGTGGGCTTCAAGAAAATCTCGATCCACAGCTTCTAAATTATCTTCGCTACTATTTCGAGTCGCGTTTCTTTCGCTTGTCGTTTCTTCGCTACTATTACTAAATCATTTAGTCTTCACTAATACTTGCTTCGAGAGAGACGTCACTAATGTTATCTCCGTCGCTCGATTTCCTTCGAGAAACTAATTTTATCAGGTCCGCTGATGAACTAATTAGCGTTCTCTTCACGGTTCGGGAATTGCGCAGCTTCTGTGTCGTAGTCGGTATCTGTGTCGTTTCTCCTGGTACTGCTAATATAAACTGGGCTGAACTGATATGAACGAACGGGTGGATTTGCTTGGCGATCTCGAGTGTCGAAAATGTCCTCCTCGGATACTTTTATATCGTCGGAATAGGAACTGTCCTCTACTTGTAATGCAATGCGGGCTAGACCGGCTTGTTGCGGCGTACTGTAAGCAAAGGACTGCAAATCTGCGGGATCAAATTCCGGCGAATTTGTTGGATTCGATGGACTTCTCTTACACTTGGGTAAACAAAGGAATCGCCGCTTGGATCTAGGTTAATATCTATGGGTTCTCAGGTAGTAACGTCTGTGTGATTAACCGTGGAGAATGCCGTAGAACTTCCGGGTTTCACAGCGTCGGGTCTTCTGACTTCGCTGGGGTTCGCGCTACTTTGCTGTGGCGCGACGGAGCTGGGAGACGTACAAAACGGTAATTCGGCAAATATTTAACGGACATGTACTTCGGCGGTTACTGGTCGACTTGGATATTCTTTTTAGCTTTAACTTTAGGGGTACTTGTTCTAACGACGGAATGATTTAGCGCTTCACTTCTAAAGTTATTTCTCGGTAGCCTCTTCGTAAAGGCCTTCCTAACGGACTTCATGTATCAAAAATTAAAACGTTTACTCACGTACTTGGGCGACTTCTCTCTTCTCGCTCCAAGGGATTTACTTCTTGAATGAATAACCAACGCGGATTTCAGCTATCCTTGTTAACGGCCCTCCAAACTGATCCAGTCGAAGCCACCCGGATTCTCCACCACTGCGACGATAGGTTTTTCCACTCTAAACGTCGAGAAGGGAAACTGTGCCTTCTTAGGTACAACAGCGAGAAAACTATCTCACTTAACTTGGGGAAAACGTGGCTCGGAATCTCGTCACAAATTTCTGATACACTTTCGGATCTGCTATGACTGAACATCGAAGGACAGAAATGATCAAGACAAAACTGGATCCACACAGTTTAATCCCAACTCACAGCATCAACTTAACAATTACAAGCTGGGTATATTTGTAACTAGCGCAGCTATTCAAAGTAGTTTTACAACAAAAGAAATAATTGAACTAGGGCGAATGTTTATATTATCGCAAAAGCTAATAAAACTGGAAAGAACCTTACTCCATTGTAAAAACTCGTTCTATTCAAAAGAACTAAAATACGAACAGCAGCTAGAAACACAGTTACAAAATATGTGGAACGTCTGTTCTATTATGTGATCGGATACGCAAGGAAATTCTATGCAAAAAGAGCAAAAAGACGAGTACAGCTAAGAACATATACAAAACTACGAGAGTCTGTTCCATTGTGTAGAGATAAATACAGGAGGTCTGTTGTAACTACAGAATCAATTTAACAAAACCTTGGTATTGAGAAATATAGAATCATGCTTAGTTAAACGAGCGCAGTTCAGCAATATTCCAAATCAAACAAAAAGTCAAAACAAGAGAAAATATACAAATAACGAGAACTAGAAGTAAACACAAGTGACGGCCTATTGTATTAACAATAGCACACTTAAGCACTCAATTGTTTGAACGTGATAACACTATTTTGACCGATTTTTTAGTTTAATTCTATTCAATTACATTTCCCCATAACACCACACCACCTCAGTGCTACACTGTAAATTCGAGGGTAAATAAAGTTTATTGATTGATTGATTGATTGATTGATTGATTGATTGATTGATTGATTGATTGATTGATTGATTGATTTGACCAATAGTAAACCCAATTAATCATTGTTTGGATCCGACATTACTATCTTCGATCGATTTCTTGCTTAATTCAACTCAATGTAACTGATTCCAATGTAAATTTTCCCGTTACATTGGCCAGCTAACGTCAATTCAAACCATTGACACTGCTGAATTGAGCACCTTAAAATTAGTTCTAAAAAGGCCAAGTTTTCCTTTTAAAATATCGAAGATATGTAAGGGTTGGACAATGAACGTTCGTGTCCTATGAAATATAGTGCCTCGAGCATAGATAGAAGGCCACTCGGGCACTTCTGTCTAATGCGAGAGGCGCTATATCCCATAGGACAAGAGCGTTCATTGTCTAACCGTCTTAGAACATGTTCACATCCGCGAAGAAACATATTTTATGCAGATTCTATTTATGAGCGTATTTTAATTGTGTCATTCATACTTGGGAATCACGTTGTTATTTTGTTTTGGATGTCTCCGTAATATCAGTAAAATTTTATGAATAACAATGCTTTTTTTTATTCTTCTGAGCTTTGTTTATCCTTAGTTGTTTTGATGGCTCATTTGCTCCGGCTATGAGCCAGAGCGTAGACATATCCGAGTGCTTGGGGGACGAATTTGATAAAAGTGCGCGTTTCCAAAAGCCTACCACAGTGAACGAAATTGGGCAAAGACGGTCAGTAAACGTCTATCGAGCCTGGGCTGAATACCGAAACACACAAATTGAAACCCTTGAAGATGAGTATAGGTCCGTTCTAGTTGATTTGGGCATCACACCCGTGAAAGGGGTACATTACTGGCTTACAAGATTCATATTGGAAGTCATGAGAGGTGATGGCAAGCCGTACCCGTACCCGCGCTCTATTTAACAATTATTCGCCGAAGGCGAAGTAAATATTAACCTCTTACTAACCGAGCGCGAGGGCCGTACTGGGGAATATTGGCCCGAGGTCGTAACAGTACGGACCGAGCGCAGCGAGGTCCGTACAAAAACGACCGAGGGCCAATATTCCCCATTACGGCTCGAGCAAGCTAGGTTAGTAAGTAGTTTATTATATGGCCCTCGGAGCAAGCTTGTTTATTTTAAAAAACGCACTTCCGGTCACTTGAATTCAAAGGGTTTCTGTCGTGACGTGTTTTTGATGACGCGAGCAACCCAAAAAGAACAAGCTACGGTACGACGAGGATAACATGAAAACAAATTTACTGAACGTTTACATGTTTATAGAAAAGACTTCAAGAACGATTTGTAGCGGAATTTGACGAAAATCTTAACAGCTGCGGTTTGTTTTTGAAACTCACAAAAGGGTTTCTTTGATCCCAGAAAATTTACTAGCGCATCACAAAGTACGGATCAAGGAAAGGTTGCTGTGAAAACCATTTTCAACTTTAAAAGAAGCAGCATTAAGTCAATTGTCCTCCTCGCTCTCATCTCTGGCTTGGAAACCCAAGTGTAGGGATAAATACCACCACACAGTTCTTTGGAGTGCAACTGGATTGGAGTCGCCGAATTCTCCTGCCTCAAAAAGAGCATCTTCTTCGTTTTCGTCAATCGCCCGAGCGGCTTGCAGCTCGTTTCTTCTGTCGTGCTCGCGAACTAGTGACTTGTGCTTCGCAGCTAGAACTCTTCTCGATTTTTGAACTCATTATCCTTGAGTATGTTGAATGGATATTTCTTCTCAGAGAAGTATCGCTGTATATGTTGCGCTGAAAACTGGAAAATGTTGCTGGCTCGTATTCACCATTTTTCCTGCGTACGTTCATAAAAAAAAAGAAATTGACAAAAGGTGATCAAGCTCGGACGAAGGTAGGCTTTCAATTGTTTGACTATTCAAGCCGTTAGCTTCAATAAAACGGAGCAGAGTATTCATATCAGTAGACTTCTTCCTTTTGTGTTTTCACTTTTCTGTTTGTTTATAAAATCCTCAATGGCTTCCTCGGCTTTCGCAGATGCCTGCTTCAGAGGTTTCTAGATCTTCGGGATAGTAAAATTTGCTTTGTAAATGATATTCTTCTTCGTCCATATTGGATTCAGTCTTTTGGGTAGTTTCTTTGCGAAGAATGAAAGTATTTTCAGGTTTGCTTTTCGCAGTTTTAGCTGCAAATTTTCAAATTTGCCGCTTGTCATAAAAATACACGGCTTAAGACCATTTCCATGGAAACGGTCCGTATGGTAAAATCCCGACCAAGAAAGAGCCAATCAGAACGCGCGGATTTACCTCAAGACTACCTTGCCATATAATAATGGCGAATATTCCCCGAGACGAAGTCGAGGGGAATATTCACCAATATTTACTGAGCCTGAGGCGAATAATTGTTTTAGTATAATCACTCAGGTGATTATCAGAGAAAAACAAGTACCGTCCGAAAAATCTCGATTTTGTTTGTTTGTTTGTTTCAAATCGTCACGCGTCATTGAACAGAGACGCGCAGTCTGCCGATCACATGCTCAATCGAAATCACATGCGCAATCGATAAACTGCACACGGCCTCAAGCAGAATGTCAATATTCTTTAACTGCCGCTTCATTGAGACGAAGCACTGACTTCTGTGAATGAATGTTGGGTTTCTCCGACCCGTTTACCAAAATAGATGGAGATGAACCAGGCTGTTCGGTGTAAAACTCGAGCCGGGACCACAAGTGTTAGCGATAGCATTTTATTGCACAATTTCTTGTTGACATGATGGCTTCGCCGGTTAACGGACGTTTATAAATTGCCCTCGGAGATAAGCTGCTTCAGGTAGGAATTAAGTCATTTATTGGCTTCACTAAACAAGTACACGGTTGTCACAGATGAAAATATTTTGTTGTGAGGCGGTGACTTTAGATGGTGGTCGAGAGCCGCTCGAACCGACGACAAACTAGTTTTCAGATTATAAAAACTGTTTTCTTTTCTCGCCACTGAAACGTAAAACTTACAGAGACATTTATTCATCTTGTTACTTCCATGCTTTCAAATTCTGTCTTAAACTCGTTTTGTTTGTGAAATCATTCTGTTAATAAAGAAAATCTTGCTCGAATTTAACTTAATTTGTTGTCTTCATTTTAAGTCATCGAGATCGACAACATGCAATTTACAAGGGTTTTTTTTATTACAATTAGCAAACTTTTCATCTCTTTCCTTCGAAAAGTATCACTTCTGACTTACCTGCATCTTTAGTGCCTTTCGGAATTGCATTTTCTTTCATCCTATTTACTTCTTTTTCAGAAATGTCAAAAAATAGCTAAGCGGCCATTTTGAAAGTTAGTGCTCCCGCTATAATCACCTCGCGCGAGGTGATTATAGCAGGATATGACGCAATCCTCGACCAATCAGATCAACAGAATCTCTATAATCACCTGAGTAATTATACCAAACTAGGAGATAAATTTTAGTGTGACCAAGTTCTAAGCATTCAGGAAAATCACATGAGAGACACCTTCAAAATCAACTCCTTAACCATAATTACGGTTTAATGCATCCAGCGTTTGAATTTAATTCTTATCATTTTCGCTGCGTCATAAAACCTGTCTCTTTTTAATTCAAATTGTTGTTGTGGTTACCAACGTGGGGCATATGAAAATTTAATTCTCGCGCGTGTAAAAGTTTTAGCTGTCTCTTTCAAATGCAGATTGATGTCGTGTTTACCAACGTGGCGCTTATTAAAATTTAATTCTCACGTGTGATATAGGTTTTAGCTGTTTAGTTGAGCTTTCAAATGCAAATTGACGTTGTGGTTTTCCCAAAAAAATAGTCAAATTTAGTTCTCATCGCGTGAGATACATTTTCAGTCTTACTTTTCTGATTGGCAAAACCAGTCCGTTGTCTCAGACAACTTTGTTCAAGACGGGAATTTCCCAAAACCTGTCTCTTTCAAATGCAAATTGATGAAAGTGAACATTGTAAATTATTACAGTAACAGCTAAGGCGTGTTGCCATAGTAGTTAGGAAAGCGGGGAGCTGAAGATCCTAAAACGAGCTCATATTTTTTAACGAACGAGCGGAGTCAGTGAGCTAGAAAACATTTGACTGGAAAATGTTAGAGAATTTGGTATGGTTTTAGGAGCTGCAATCGCCGTTTTCCTAACTACTGACTTAACTTTTTAGCTCCGGTTAAAGCTTGTTTTGACGTGCCTCGTTGGTTGTACTCACGCAATATAAAAACAACCGAATCCCGAGTAAAATAATCGTTTCAGTGATAATGCTATTATGTACCAAAAAATATAACTAGACCTTACTGATTTTATTTTGCCTAAACGACCCCATGACGGTTTTAAAAGGTCGCTATTTCTCAAGGCATGGTATAGTGGATCCTATACCATGGCCGCTAAGCCAATCAAATCTCTGGCAATTGCATTATACAATTATCCAGTTTGTAATAATAACACATATCCCACTAAGCCGCTTCGCCAAACTTAAGAATTGCATAATCCAATGACCCAGTTTAAAAACGTGTATAAATATTTCTGGAAACGTTACTGGTATCTTGGAAATACAGCGAAACTAGCCGTTGGCGCCGGATCATTAAAGCTTCTTTGGAGTCACCAGTCGAGACATTTTCCTTTCTAAATGTTAATTTTGCAGTGATTTCACTCCCTTGAACTTGGCCACGTGGTTATTTCTGCCGTTTGCAGTTTACATGGATAAATTTTTCTGGAAACGTTGCTGGTATCTTAGAAATAGAGTCAAACTTGCCGTTGGCGCCGGCACATTAAAGCTTCTTCAGAGTCACCAGTCAAAACATTTTCCTTTCCAAATGTTACTTTTGCAGTGATGTTACTCCCTTGAACTTGGCCTCATGGTAGCTTCTGCCGTTAACCGTTTACCGTTTGCCGTAAGCGTAATTCTAAACCTTTCTAATGATGCAAAAAGTACATTCCTTTAGAAAATAGTAGCGTACGTGAGTGCGGTACAGTGCTTTTCTCTTAAGCATAATTTGTTTTCTTTTTTAGCTGTCAACTGTGTCAATTTTTAGTTGTTGTTAATTAAGAGTGGGTCCTACTGTAGAATATTCGAGAGTCCACCCTTGCAGCTTTCTTTGTGAAAACAGCCCCTGGAAAATAATTTTCTTCGATGGAAACCGAACTTAAATGTTGGCGCGAAACAATTCACCAAACCAGTTTAAATTTAAGAAAAAATATCATTAGCTTTTGGTTTATATGTGTTTAACGCTCTTAAAAAATTACCGGTAAATTACAAATATAGCAGCCTGGACTTTAGGCTCGATTTCCGCCGTCTCCCGGATCCTCCCCGGGGGGATGAGTGCGGGCTCATTTTCCCGAACAGCGGCTGGTAATCGCCGGAGCCTACCTGGACTTATGCGTCCCCTAATTAAGGTTTGTTATGTAACTTCAGACACTGAAAACATTCTTTCGGTCCAAGCTCAAGATGTCTGCGTGATAGCTCTTTTTCGCAACGAACGTTATGTATCGATAGCTCTCCATTGCAGTGTGTGAATTTTGCGACAGTATTTCGGCGAAATGAAAATTCCAGTTATTTTATGTTAACCCTTCGCATACTAACAACGCATATATGCGTCGAAAATACCGTTCTGGCTTCTATGAATTGCTTCTTGTTTAACTTAAGCTACAACGTCATGATAATGTGTGAATGACACCAGCTGATGTATATTTCCATCATCAAACCCAGCAAATCGACTACGCCTCCCGATTTTCGCTGCATATCACCGTTCGTTTGGCAACAAAGTCCTAAATGCCAATTGTTCGGCCAAATAATAACATCAAAAATTACACTTATTTATCGTCAATTTTTAATCCAAATAATTTGTTCAAAATTGAAAAGTCTATATTTACAGCAAACCTCAAGGTCAGACCTTGGTATCTGACTGGAAGTTTTCCTCTCAACGCTTTCTGAGGGCTATACTTCAGCCATTTTATCAGACCCAGTCTTGCGTATCTCACGTTGCCTCGTTTACGCCCGAAGAGAATTCTGGGTAATTCAGCCATAGCGCGAGCGTAGAACTCCTGCTCTTTCCATTTCATAGTTTTTTTATAAGTGTCGAGCCACCCAGTACCACCAGCAAAATTTCGAATCCATTGAATATTTTACTACTCCAAACTCGCCCAAATAGCCTTGGCAGGTCCTGGAATCCATCCACAAAACGGCCAGAGAGGCAACTTCACTCGTGGGCCTCCATGTCTGCTACACAGCATGTTTGGCGACTCAGTCAGCATGAAATCACCTCTCACCTCTGTTTTCTTTCAGAGGATTGCCTCTACCCACATTCCAGCTTAATGATGCCAGAATGGGGGTTTCTGCAGAGGAAAATGGCTCGAAAAACACTTATAAAGCGATGATTTTACCAGATTCGTGCTCGTGCACTCGCTCGAAACAAACAACAACCGTCACTTGCATCACGTGACAATTTAGCCTGAGCCCACAGTTTCTTAAGACCGCAGATATTTTTATTTCATCTCCATTTATGGAGAAATTAAGTGGCTCAGACTATTTATTGTCAAAAAGTCATTGAAAAAAATACCACACACCTGGTATTTAAAGGGTTAACTATAATAAATCTCAGTTCGTGGATCGTTTCATGTTCGACATTTGTCAGCATAATTTGAAATAGTGTCTATGATTTGAAAACGGGAAATTGCTAGTAGCAACTACACTGAGGCGGATGATTGTCAGCGTCACTCATAACTGATCGGACACTTTTACTTTTACTTTACCTTACTTTACTTTGTCTCGTCCTTATGCTAATCATAATCCGTGCATCAGCAACAAAGTTATCTGAGTTATCACTTCGAGCACATAGACTATCAGTTTGAGTTGAAGAGCGGCCTGTACTGATTGAAGGTGAGTGTTTCAACACAATTATACTCATAAGTTATAATAAGAACAATAATCTCAATATGAGCCATAGAATCAAAGAGGTCGATTATTGTCAACTTTGATTACAAATATAGATATTTTTCTCGACAGACTTTTCCCTTTTTGTTTTCGCTTGCCTTTTAACTACTTTTAGCTATTAATTAGCTTAGAATAACCTTTTCAACGAGTGAAAAATACCTCGGTTAACTTTTAATCGCAGATTATCGTTCATCGGCCTACAAAGAGCCGCTTGAAAATTCTCTTCTAGAGAGCAAAGTATCGCAGTCTGGAAAATGCATGGTTTTTCAAACAACAAGCTTCTCGCCAAATTTTCGCCAATTTTTCAAAGAATTTAAGTCTTGTTTTTTGAGTAGTTCACTGGCTAAGTTTCGAGTCTACATAAAGATTTGAGTTTTCGTGGTTACTCAAAATTTTGAGTAGCTTATTGTCACCATTAAATAAACAGGAGCACTTCTGTGTTGTCTGGGTGAGTTTGGCGAATAAACTAAACCTATAAAATTAAACTAGAACGAGACTCAGTTTTGGCAAAGATTCTTTTGTCCTTTGGCTTATTGCCGAACTGGGATGGCCATTTTTTACCGTCCATTGGTTTAAGTCTTAATTATCAGGCTAAGTAAAACCAGTTAAATTAAATTCATTGCGCGAGGCTTATTCATCAACGTCCACACAGATGCCTAGCTTTTCAAAGTTTGCGCTGATAAATACGAGCGTCCTAGAGAGTAGTAGAAACTACCAATCATGGTGTCCTGTCAGGAGCCCATTAATGGGCTCCTGGTCCTGTGTCGTGGAAGAAGGCACTTTTCAAATATTAGGCCTGGATTGTTTGATGCTCTTGGACAAGGCACAACAGAAACTGCAGATGCATGCTGGATTATTTAAGTTGAGGAACTGATGAAAATCTGTACTTTCAGACCTAAAGACAAAATAAACTTCAAGTTTAAGCCACCCGTTTTCTCTCTTTTTCTTGCCACCCGTTATATTAGTTAAAGATTTTGCTAGCAACTACAACTGTATCCTTTAAAACTGATATGCAGTATAAAAAGGATCACATTTTCCCAACTGGTAATTGCTCATCAGCGGTAAAAAGTGCCGAGTAATAAGTTTTGAGGTGCGAGTTGCCGTCAGTGTACACTGATGTGTTTCACAGATGGGGAACTGATAAATGAAGAAGGTTGTCCCCTATGACTCTTTTAAAAGTATTAATAGCATAACATACTAGCTTATTCAAGATGTTGGGTAAGAAAAACAAAAACGAAAACGAAAACGAACAGCAAATCAACCATGTAACATTCCAATCGAATAACACACACGCATATATATATTACCAAAAAAACTACGAGACCACTGTTTACATTTTGAGAAAGGATTTTAATGTTGCTTTAAAATGTCTACACAAGTTCCTGCTTCTACAACCTGCTGCTAAAGGTTATTCAGTAATAAACCTACTAGTCTTCCGATAACCATCATGTCTGCAAACTGTAACGGAGCATTCTGTGTTTCAAGCTATTTTAATTGAAGAAAAGAACAGAAGGAAAAGTTGAAATGATATACTCGGTAATTATTAAGATCTTGGTTAAATGAACAAAGTAAATTTGATAGATCCACAACCCTCAGATGAATACGAATCAAGTTAATTTATTTATGTGCCGCCAAAGAATAAGCCATTTTTACAAAACTGTTATCAATTCATTTTTTAAACCATTCATTGTATAAAGGGCTGTCGTGCATTAGTTACCTTGCTTAGTACATCTCTTGTTTGATGTATCAAGGAACATAACTCCTCAGTAATATAAATATTTCATGTTGTTTCCTGTACTTGACTGCTGACGCACAAATGTATCTTTTAAAGATGTATTTTCTTTGAAAAAAAATTTTCTGGAAAGGATTTTATGTGTAAAACATTGACAAGGTACAGCATTGTCGCAAAGCGTTTAATTTGTTTTCTTTCGCCTGTTATTTGCATAAACCCCTGCTATAGAAAGTTCCCGATTCCGCCCTTGCTTAATTTTAAGGACAACATTAAAATTTCAGTTTCTCCAAGGTAATTATAGGTTGAGTAGATAGTAACTGAGAAATTAATTTTCCTCGGCAAAAAGTGACTGTTTACTTTCGGGAAAAAACGAAAGAAATATCACCATTTCTTGAAACATTAAAAATACACCAAATATGCCGTAGGCGACCAGCATTAAATTGTTTTCAACCATGAAGTCTAACCATGGCAATTCTTGAAACTGGATTGATTTGTTGATTGATTTATTTGTCTCCTCCTTATGTTAATTGCAAAATGACTTTATACCGCGGATCAGCAACAAAGCTATCAGTTCAAAATAGAAGACTATCTGTTCAGAAGAGTTGCCTGTACTGACTCAAGGTGAGTGCTACAGCTTGAAAGGTTCTTTCAGTTTGTCCTCAGGAATCAGAGCAATAATCTTAATCTAGATCATCACAAGGGTAGAATATAGCAGTTAGTTCCAGTCAGATTTATTAGACGAGTTTCACTGCATGGGTTCCGCGTACTTGTTTTTTTCAGCTGTCAGCTTCCCCTATGAAGCCGTTTCGGAGGTGTCTCGGTACCTCACTCATTGTTTTACAATATTTGCCACAACGAAGACTCGAAATTGAGAAAATGATGGCTATAGATATAATGTTTGTATCATAGTCCAAGTCTGTAGCAAAATTTCAAAACTGTCGAATTTATCAACCGCTTCACCTACTTTATTCTCATCACATTCTCACCACTGAAAAACATGTATGGCCATTTATTTTTTGTCCTAAAGAGTATGGCGAAGGGAATTTTTAACAAAATGTCAAAAATCGAAGCGGAAAATGTTGGTGACAACACTTCAATCTCTGTACGAACCACAAATGGATGATAAATTTTCTTAATTTTAAAAACCTAGTGACTTGTTTTGAGTTGACGAATACGGAGGACTTTTCCTTCAGCAACTTACTTTCTGACGTCTATCAGATGAACCGCAGAAGACAGAAATTAGTGGAGACATGCCTGGGTATTTTTTTTTTTTTAATCATTGCGAATCTCTTCAGTTAAGCTTCGACCAAACGAAATCCTTTTCAAATTTAACTTTGTGTTGGGACAATGCATAAAAAGTAATGCAGTTACAGGCTGACTGATAATTTGGTTTGAAGGACTAATTAAATCTGTCATGCCGGACCTAATGGTATTACCAGCCTCCAGCTTAAACCATTCGGGGAGTAATTTTGATGAAGAAAGCGGTCCTACAGCTTTTTAAAAGCGATGATGAATTTCATTTTCGAATTTCCAATATGGGTAATTTTTGCTATCGGGACAGAACATTCTGCTGCCATGCCTTAAATGGCCAATGAAATGAGCTTTTGCTGTGTTTCGGTCCATTTTATTGTACAATGAAAAATAGTGTTTTGGCCACTCATAGATGCGTTATCTCAGTTGAAAATTAACGCTATTTTGGAGGCTAACAAAGATCGCCCATTGGCCTGTTTATCCAATAACTCCGGAATAACTCTCTTCAGTCTTTATATCGGATGATATAAATGAACGGGGTGAACGGGTTTTTATCGTTCCGTACGCTGGTCTCTGAGTTACGAGTACGTTTTTGCTTTAATCTGAACATAAAAAGGATGCCAGCTCAGTCGGCCTCGAGCCCCGCTTCAAGCACACAATTGGTCAGTCATTAAAAGACAGTTTAGATGGTGTTTAACAAAACCATGTTCTAAACCATTTTCAGTCTTGCCAACAATCATATCTAAACATTGTCTGCTGCTGATGATTATAAGAAGCTCTGCGTCCCAGTCTAGAAAACTATTTATCTACCTAGAATAGACCACTTATAGACAGATTTAGAGGTCCACTGATTGTCTTAAACCACGGCGTAAATTAGACTCTGTTTAAATAACTGGCCCATTGAGTTGAGAACGCAAACTTGAACATATGTTGCAGTGAAATCCTCGATGTTTATATACAAATTTGCACTGATATTCTGTGAAGAGCGACAAATGCAAAGGTCATATATTCTGTGTAAAGGATTTTTGCAGCCTCGTATGGCTCCAGAACACCGACAATGGTACTGGTATCTCTTTTAGTTCTCTTGTTGCCCATGAACCCTGCAACACCAGACCAACTTTCTTACGTAACACTCGCTAAACTATGATCGTTTCGGTGCGCTTAAAATCGATCCACATTTGAGAGCAACACCTGAAAAAGAGAATTCGCGTTGTTTTAAAACCCTTGAGGTTGAGACGAACGACAGTAAAAAAGTCCAATAAAAATCATTTCATGAGTACTTTAAATTTTAGTGTTACTTTTCATTGGAAACCTAATTTTCCTCCGAGCTGCTCCTTTACACAAAAACTGCTACTTCGTACCATCTTTTTTAAACTAGATAAAAAGATCGGCACTGCGAGGTCTCCGATCAAGGCGTTTGTTGTCATCTGAGCTTGAGCTATGGTTTATAGGCAAATATTTTTTATTGCAAGCTGGTTCACATAATTTCCCATCTAATCTCCGTCTTCCTGATCTTTTGTATTCCTCAGACATGGCCGGCCTGAAATTCGCGTTTCTTCTTGGTTTAATGGCGCTGTTTACCCTGATGGAACAGACCAAGCCTGTTGCAGGTGGAAGGAGAGTTCGAATAAAAAAACTGAGTGCCAGGCTAGACGACCTGGAAGCAAGACTGGGAATCATCGAAGAATGCAAATGTAAGAGTTTCGTGTTATTTAGTTTTACTGAGATCGACTCAGGGAGAACTAAACAATGGAACTTTGTTGATACGGTATGACCAGAACAATTTTGCAATGACCTGCGGATGCAGGGGACCACGTAGAGCAAAAGAATAAATAATACTGAGCACTTTTCTCTCCAGTTCACCCTTCTTCAAAACTATGTTGCTGTTTGAAAATTAACCCCATTGATCGTACAGTAGTAAGATTCCAAAAACCCGGCGACAAGTGCAAATAACAGTTCAATTAAGCACGTTTAGAATCCATAATTTGCAACAGGAAGCCATATATTCGGATCGAATTGGAAACGTATTTAAAACTTGTTATATTTAACTGGAACAGATCATTCGATTAAAACTGAAACACAACATATCTGAAGGGAGAAACGAGACAAATAACCTGCAGCTTATGACAAATGGATGGGCTTCTTAAAAAGCCTCACAAAAAAAACATTGTCAAAATAGACGTTTACCGCACAGAATAGGTTTAAACTGCGAATGACAAACAACATCGTAATTGGGAGCTTTAAATGAAGGGGGCTTCTGAGACTGATAAGCCACGTAGACTGCAGGGACATTTTCCTACCAATAATTGCTTCAAATTCTCACTTCACTTTATTGACTATTTTTGGTCGCAGCAAAATTATGAGCCTCGGAGCTTGGTTATTGACTAATAGCGTGCAATCAAAATGGTGGAAATCCAATACTCGTAGACCAGGTTTAATCGTAGCAATGAGCAAACTTGCGTTCTCTTGAGAATGTGCTTTATATTAATGTCAGAATTTGGCCACAGCTACTCAGCCAATCCGTGCTTAGTACTGTAACTCCCTATATTCTAGAAGCAACTATCGGAATCATTAAAGAAAGGATGAGAGCTTTGAAGAAAAGGAATATGGGGATGGCTCAGCATTATCAAATAATTGTTCAGTATGCTCTACATAGTAATTAGTCTGCTCTCTATTGATAATTATAATGGTGCCTTTTTTCTTCCATAAATCACAACTTCATTTAACATTTATCCACAGCTTGTGAAAAACCACAGCCCAAGCCCGTTGCAGGTAGAAGAGTGAAACAACTGAGAATCAGGGTAAAAAACCTGGAAGCAAGACTGGAAGCCTTTGAGGAATGCATATGTAAGAGTGTCGTGTTATTTAGTTTTATTGAGTTCGACTCAGGGAGAACTTAACAATGGAACTTTTTTTGATACGGTATGACCAGAACAATTTTGCAATGACCTTCGGATGCAGGGCACCACGTAGAGCAAAAGAATAAGTAATAGCACTTTTCTCTCCAGTTCACCCTTCTTCAAAACTATGTTCCTGTTTAAAAATTAACTCCATTAATCGTATAGTCATTTAGTTAGATTCCAAAAACCTACAAGTGCCAATGACAGTTGAATTAAGCAAGTTTAGAATCCATAAGTCGCACCAGGAAGCCTTATATTCGGATCAAAATGGAGACGTATTTAAAACTTGTTATGTTTAACTGTAACAGATCATTCGATTGAAGCTGAAACACAACATATCTGAAGGGAGAAACGAGACAAATAACTTACAGCTGATGACAAATGGATGGACTTCTTGAAATGCCTCACAAAAAAAAACATTGTCAAAATAGACGTTTACCGCACAGAATAGGTTTAGACTGCGAATGACAAACAACATCGTATTTGGGAGCTTTAAATGAAGGGGGCTTCTGAGACTGATCAGCCACATAGACTGCAGGGACATTTTCCTACCAATAATTGCTTCAAATTTTCACTTCGCTTTATTGACTATTTTTGGTCGCAGCAAAGTTATGAGCCTCGTAGCTTGGTTATGACCCAATAGCGTGCTGTTTTTAGGCAATCAAAATGCTGGAAACGCAATACTCGTAGACCAGGTTAAATCTTAGCAATGAGCACACTTGCGTTCTCTAGAAAATGTGCTTCATTACATCAATGTCGGCATTTGGCCACAGCTACTCAGCCAATCCTTGCTTAGTAGTGTAACTCCCTATATTCGAGAAGCAACTATTGAAAATCATTTATAAAAGGGTTGAAAGCTTTGAAGGAAAGGAAAATGAGGATGGCTCAGCATTATCAAGTAATTGTTCAGTATGCTCTACGTAGTAATTAGTCTGCTTTCTATAGATAATTATAATGGTGCCTTTTTTCTTCTATGAATCACAACTTCATAAAACCTTTATCTACAGCTTGTGAAACACCACAGCCCAAGCCCCTTAAAGGTAGAAGATTGAGAAGACTGAAATCCAGGGTAGACAACCTGGAAGCAAGACTGAAAGCCATCGAGGAATGCAAACGTAAGAGTTTCGTGTTATTTAGGTTACTGAGATCGACTCAAGGGTAAAAAACCTGCAGCTTATGACACATGGATGGGCTTCTTGAAATGCCTCATAAAAAAACATTGTCAAAATAGTCGTTTACCGCACAGAATAGGTTTAAACTGCGAATGACAAACAACATCGTATTTGGGAACTTAAAATGAAGGGGGCTTCTGAGACTGATAAGCCACATAGACTGCAGGGACATTTTCCTACCATTAATTGCTTTAAACTCTCATTTCACTTTATTGACTATTTTTGGTCGCAGCAAAGTTATAAGCCTCGGAGCTTGGTTATGACCTAATAGCGTGCAATCAAAATGCTTGAAACTCAATAGTCGTAGACCAGGTTTAATCGTAGCAATGAGCACACTTGCGTTCTCTAGAAAATGTGCTTCATTATATCAATGTCAGCATTTGGCCACAGCTACTCAGCCAATCCGTGCTTAGTACTGTAACTCCCTATATTCTAGAAGCAACTATTGGAATCGTTAAAAAAAGGTTGAGAGCTTTGAAGAAAAGGAATATGGGGATGGCTCAGCATTATCAAGTAATTGTTCAGTATGCTCTACGTAGTAATTAATTATTATGGTGCCTTTTTTTCAACGAATCATAACTTCATAAAACCTTTATCTACAGCTTGTGAAAAACGACCCTACGGCTTCCTTTTTCCAAAAAAAGGGACAAGTGACTACATTGACGGTGGCACGTTCAACAAGGCACTGACAGCCATAACCGCATGCCAGTGGGTAAAAACCGCTGAAGGTGCAGGGAGCTTCATCAGTTATGCCACCAGTCAATACCACAATGAATTCCTTGTGTACATCTCCGACAACGGAAAGATAAGAGTGATTGCGGACAACAGAGGACACAAGTAACCATATTAGTATATTACAATATATATGTTATTGTCATATGACTCCCAAAAATATGTCTTCCTTGAGCGGCCCATACTCTAAAGTCTGTTTACACATGCGATTTTTGTACAACTTTTGACGCGCTCAATTAGTACTTAACTTGTTCTTAAGGGTGACGTTTTGGGGTTTTGGAATTAACCAAAAGCTTAAAATAATTAAACCAACAAATAACACTACAATCCAAATCCAAATTTTAAGTACCACAGCTGTCGTAACCATGGAAACACTAAGTCAAATGAGCAAATGGTTAACTGATACACTTACAAAGTTTTCATAAAGAAAAAGCAAAGGAAACCACTACCGTGATAGAGGTTTGAAAATATGAACTTGATTCCCCAGTCCAGAAACTACAGATGTAAATAAATCTTGCTGTTTGGAAATCGTATAAAACACGTTTCCTCCTGTTTGAAGCATTACTTTAAAACCCAATATGAATGTTGAATTAAAAGTAGCCATTAGCTATAGGTGTCCTCACCTAATTTTTAACCAATAAGGTGCTTGGTGTTATTTTTGTATTTTCTCTTATTCCTTTTTTTCCCTTTTTCTTATTTTGTTCTCTTGGTCCAAAAATCCAGGCTGCGTACAACACAAATGCCATCACAGGGTATATACTGAAACAATCAATTAGTCTTCCAGTTCAACCACGAGAGGTTGACAAGCATACAAATATTCATAAAAATAATAAAAATAAAAAACGCCCATTAAACAAACTGTCAACCCAGGTTACAAAACTAATTCTTCCAAGAAAATGGTTAAAGTAAGATAATTGTCTGTAATGATTGTGTTGGAAGCAGTACCAGCTGACTATGTTTCCTTTAGTTACCAGATTACTATACTTTTTAATGTCGATCTGCAGATCCTTAGTGAGTGTAAACGATAATAAGTGGCATCATGTTTGCGTGACCCTGGGAGACAATGCATTCAAAGTGTATGTGGATGGCGCAAGCAGATCTTCAGCGTCGGTGTCTCGTAAGTTACTTTATGATATACTTGCAAATAAATGAGCATCACTTTAAGTAGAAGTGAGTATAAAGAGGCTAGACTCAGCTCGTTATTGCTATCATCATCATCATCAAATCCAAAAAGAAAACATTATATTAGTATGATTTTCCTTAACCACTATCGCTAACATCACCTTGATCATTATTGCACTATTCTTGTTATGAAAATCTCTATCACAAAAAGCTAACTAGCAACAACAACAAATATATGTTCATCATCAACAGCAACATTAATATTACCATCATAATTGTCATCATCGGCATTTTCTTGATCATTGTCATCATTAATAACAACATATTCACCATTACAATCATCAATATTTTCAAGGTGCTTCGCGACAAGATGAGCGATTTCAGTACTGAGAAACATCACACAACGGCAGAAGCATAGTCATTTTTTCACCCAGCGTTTTAGTGATTTACCTAAATCATTTGTTTATTTATTGATTGAAATTGTCAGTCTCTTTTCTTTATCGAAAGTTTGACATTACGCTTGGGCTTGCTATTTCTAAGTTAAGCTTCGAAGATATAAAAAATTTGCTCTAATTAATGTCTCATAACACCCGGGCATAACACCTGAACGGCTCTTGCAGTATGATCATTAACCTGATGCTTAAAGCGAAGATTGAAAAAATTATAAGTCTCAGGACTTCGCATCTTGCACGTACACTGAACGCTAATCATATAAGCAAATTACTAGCACTTCGCAAGCACATTCCAGTATAGTATAGTTTGTAAGATTTGTCCCAAGACCTTTTGTCCTTGATTCTAGTTGGATGAAAGCATCATAATTTCCGTTACATCAATTCTTCCACCTGTTCCTCATCCTTATTAGTGTAATAGGCCATTTCCGGGTTGGTTTGAACCTCATTGTTTTTAGTTTTTATCATGGAAATTACTTTTTATTCATACGCAAACAAACTAATTTTCATTTCAAAACCCGTCCACGAAACCTGGCTTTCATAACAGGGTTCAAATCAATACGGGAATCACCTACAACCACCAGAAAATCATAGAGAAACATTTTGTTTCAGCATTCACCATAGACCAAGGTGGAAAGGTGATTATTGGACAAGACCAGGACCGACTCGGAGGAGGTTTTGCCACAGCAGACAGCTTTAAGGGTGAATTGACGGGAATCAACGTCTGGGATCGCGTGTTAAGTGCTGCAGACATATCGGAGTTGGCCGGGTCATGTTCCGCTGGAGAGGGGAATATTAAGAGCATGGCTGACTTGGCCGATGAAGATAAACTCAGAGGCGACGCGGAGATGATTCGCTCCGACTGCGAACCACCTTCCAGTTAAATTCATGTCAAATTTCGGGTTGTTAGTAATAGAGGTGATGGGATTGCCATATGACCACCACGGAAATGATATTGAAGTTGACATGTCATTCATGTCATGGCAAATTTGGTAAAATTATATATTCAAGGTGATGGAATTGTTGTACACCTGGTCTGATATCATGGCCAACATGGAAATAATATTTGATATTTGCGTGTATAACCAAGGAAATAAATGACTTAACTTGACTTATTGTTCCAATGTAACTCTTACTTAATAATATAGCCAGGTGAATAACAGGAGTCTTTTAGAGTTTAATCTGATAAAATGGCGATAGTGATCACGTCCGTCAAATACCACGAAGCAACGACACACCATATAGCTTGCCCTACAAAACATCATAGGGAAGAAACAAAACCCCAACAGCCTGCATTCGTGCAATGGGTCATTCAGGAGAGGAGGCGTGTTCGTGATTATTCATGTGCTGGATAGTATTTGTAAAAATGACGCCCCTCTTGTGGCAGTCGGCCAAAGTATTCCTAAATTCATTAAACTTTCTGGTCTGTTGGACGCTTAAAATATGAGAGAAATCTCGATAAATTCGCATAAATAACTAATTCAAGTAACCCATGATAATATTTCCCTTTATCTAACATTTTGAAATGATATAAAAGGTGTTAGGAGACGTCGTTATATGAGGTTTAGTCTCTCGTAGGTATGAATTTGAGACTTTTTATTAGTTAATTGGGAAATCGGGAATATGAATTTTCGATTGTTTCAAGGGAACAGGCACTATTGGCTGCAGAATAACGTTCAAAGAATCAACAAAGGCTCTCCGCAATAAATAGATTTACAAACTTAGCATGGTTTGGTGTAAATTCTTCAGTTTATACCGATCAGAAAACGGGAACTAATAAGTGAACCTCAAATGACAGAGATACTGTAAATGTACCGGCAAAAGACCCTTGTAGCTGGGGGGCACTGAACACTTGGTTCTCGTTTGTTAAAAGAATAAAATGCAACCTTTAAAAACACTGAAAATGAAAAGAGTATGAATATAATGAAATTTTGAGACCGTTGGCATTTAAAAAGCTATAACGGTCTTTCTCCGTGGCAGCCCCCTCACTTTGGAATGCGCTGCCATCTGATATCAGGAACAGTTCCTCAGTGCCCGTTTTTAAAAATAAACTTAAAACTTTTCTTTTTCAAAAAACATTTCAATAACGTTTTAGTTAATTTTTTGTTAAGTTAAACTTATAAAGCGCCTTTAAACTGCAAGGATACTGGCGCGATATAAATATTTGATTATTATTATTATTATTATTATTATTATTATTATTATTATTATTATTATTATTATTATTATTATTATTATTAAAATCAGGAGCCATAATCAGCGATTCCATCCCTGATTATGGCTCCTGTTAAAATCTAACAACGTGTACGTTATGATGCTACTCCGCGGTATTTGTTAACGCCTGGTACTTTTTGCCTGGTACCGTCGCCTTCTATTCAGGCTGACTGCAGTGTGCAGTTCCCGGGCACCACTCACAGTCCGCTATGAGTCCGCCGAGCTCAGAGGGCCCTTTCTTGCTCCAAATTTAAAAAAAAAAGAAACTAATCTAACACAGGGGCGACCAAAAATCACTAATCCTAATGTGAATAACTCCTGGCTCACATGTGAGCTTTTAGCCTGTGAATGTAGACGGATTTTCGGCTGTTGTTGATCACGCCGCCGAGTACGATATGAAATACATGTAGTTCTGTATTGCCGCGTTTATATATTGACAGCTAACATGCACAGCGTGATATAGAGACTGAAACAGGAGCCTCCGTTATTTCCTGGCGCGCTACTTGCCTTCAAATTTCATTGGTAAAGTCGGTGTTAGAGCGAAAGTCAAATACGATTTTATTACGAGCCTGACAGGTGTCCTAACAGGCGGGAAAAACAAACGAGACATTTTTTTACCCAGCTAGAACCAGTGTTTTGATATAAACAAAATCTCAGCAAACTAGATATTTAGAAACGTTCTAGCCAGTTAACCGTCTAATATATTCAGTTCCCAGCCAGCTCTATTCCAGCCTGCAGAGCGGGTTTTTAGTCGAGCGGCCCCAGGTACTAGTCCTGAATTGTGGCTGATAGTGGCCATCGAAAGCCGGTGAAAAGTCAACTTTGACTTTGTAATTCGCTAATTCGACTTTTGATTTTGACTTTTCACTTTCGATGGCCGCTGTCGACCACCGTAGGTAATTGTCTGTAAAGTTTTTTTTTTTTTTTTGACTGTTTGTTAGTCGGAGTGGAGCCACGCTCACAAAATACCATTCTCGTAATGGTGTCTGCTAAAACCTGTGCCAACATGCACTCGTTGGTTTTTGCCCGTCTCCTCTAGGCACCAGGTGAAAGTACGGAAAACATGAACACAACGCTTGATGGGATTGACGTGAAAGGCACCAGTCCCTGTTCCCAATCAGCGTTTGGGAACAGCAAAAATCAGCGACACAAAAAAGAAAAATTTGTCCAATGACAAGTCATTGACAAAACCTTTCTACGGCAAAGAAAGTTTTCAGAATAAAGAGTAGCGAGGTTAAAACATGACGTTTCGGCGACGAATGGTCACCATTATCAAATGTAAATTATCATAAGATCAGTAACGTTATATAAAGAAAGGAAGGCGTGAAATTACATTAGAATAAAATGAGATGGAGTAAAACAAAAGAATGTGCAAAATTAAATGAACAGTTTTGCTGGTATTGAGTCTTTTTGAGTGTTAAGAGTCGGTCTCTTTTTCCTTATTAGAAGCATCTCATAAATAAGGCACTCGAATTTCCCGCGGCATTTCTTTAGGATGGCAAACTGCTCGTGAAGATTGTTCGGTCTTTGATCGTGTTGGGCCCCACTCACATATTTTAATGACGGGGGGTCCGACAGAGATTCATATTTTATACCCCAAAAAAATCCCAACTTCAGAATTTATCTACCCAAAAAAATCCCTACTTTTTTTAGCATACCCAAAAATAATCCCTAAGTGTTTTTGCATCAGCAAATTTTATTATTTATCTTCTGGAAAGCTAAAACATGCCAACTTCAACTTTGGTTTTGGTCAAAGATAAAACTATACAAAAACAAATACAAAAAGTTCGCATGACTGTTATAGTGTCTCTTCATCCTATCTTCTGCCGGTAATTACTTTTCAAATAGCTTACAATCTCAAATATATCCCGTAATACCACACAAGCAGTAAATTACGCTTATGTTATTGTTGATTTGAGCTGATCAAAAATACAATGCCCGAAAAAATCCCTGTGTAGTTTTCGCGAGCCAAAAAAATCCCAGCGTCTTTCATAGACCCAAAAAATCCCTTTTGGCCAAAATGTCAGACCCAAAAAAATCCTTCGGACCCCCCCCCCCCCCCCCCCGTTATTAAAATATGTGAGTGGGGCCCCTGGGTGTTGGTCCTTAAGGCGGGGGTTCACTTGAAAGCCGTTTTTACGACGCTTAAATCGGTCAAATGGAAATATCTTGTTCGCATTTCAAGCAATACAAAAACCCTTCATTCATGACACAAATCAATGGTTTGGGGTGTTTTATGAATTTTGGGGTGATTTTTAGGTATATTTGGAAGGAAGTAATTTTTCTTGAAGGATTGGTAAAATTAAAAGAAATAAGAAATGTTGAAGATTTAGGGATGTTTTAGAATTAGAATTTGTAATTAATAATTAATAGACGGACACCAAGTTAGTCCACTAGAAACCTGGGGTGCTCTTGCGTGGGTATCATTTTCTTTCTTCTATCCATTCTTAAAACCTCTTCAAATCTCACTCAAATTCAGGTAGAGCCCCGCCTTAAAGATGTTTGCCGATGACAGAATAGCTGTGCTCCTCAATGCGAAGGAGGTGGAGGTGACGGCGTCAGTGTAGCCTATATAATAAAAAAACGGTTTTAAAAAAGGTATGATCCTTTCTAATATATTTAGCCCCTATTAGCATAACGAGTATACATGAAATTTTGTCTAATCTATTCCTGACTGCTCACAATTGCAAAATTAGATACCGGTGACGTTTCTTGGCGAAAATATAATCCGGCGTGCAATATTTCCTTCGTGGGTTAATTTCAAATGAATTTCCGTCAAGGGCACCCAACGGATCGTTTCTGTAAATTATCTGTTCGGAAGTGGTCCTTAATCCCCTACAATTTTCTGAGAGGAATTTTTACATCGAATTTTCGTGATATGGAAAATTTAAGGCCTAGTGTTTTCAGATTGATAAAAATGTCGTTTCGGGTACCGAGAAAAGGTAAGCTAAGATTTTCGGAACGGAAATAGGACTTAAGGTTTTCGGGAAATGGACAAAAATGCCCTAGTAATTTCGAAAAGACTGAAGTTCCCCTAGAATGATCGAACAGATAAAAATATTATAGCGCAGCCTAAAATGAACCTACAGAGCTTTAAAGGCACTTCAGATAGCCTAAAATAGTGTTTCAAAGGTCTGAGAGAAAACTGTCGTTGGTTGCCCCCGTTTTGAAAGTCAAATCGGCTTTCCTTTTTTCTCGAAGAGGGAATATTCGTCACTTAGCTGAGCTGCGGCTTATTTCTCTAGCCTCATATAAACAGCCGAAACCTAAACACTTTACAGACCTTTATTTACTTTCGATGGCCACTGTCGACCACCGTAGGTAATTGTCTGTAAAGTTTTTTGACTGTTTGTTAGTCGGAGCGGAGCCACGCTCACAAATACCATTCTCATAATGGCGTCTGCTAAAACCTGCGCCAACATGCACTCGTTGGCTGTTGCCCGTCTCCTCCAGACACCAGGTCAAAGTATGGAAAACATGGGCGCAATGCTTGGTGGGATTGACGTGAAAGGCGGCAGCCCCTGTTGCCAATCAGCGTTTGGGAACAGCAAAAATCAGCGACATAAAAAAGAAAAATTTGTCCATTGACAAGTCATTGACAAAAACTTACTACGGCAAACAAAGTTTTTAAAAAATTATGGTCCTTTCTTATATATCTAGCCCTAATACCATAACGAGTATGACATGAAATTTTGTCTAATTTATTCGTGCTATCAGTTTCCTGACTGCTCACAAAATTAGATACCGGTGACGTTTCCAGGCGAAAATATCATTCGACGTGCAATATTTCCTTCATGGGGTAATTTCCAATGAATTTCCGTTTCGAAAGTCAAATGCTTCATTTTTTTTCTCGAAAAGGGAATATTCGTTAGCTGAGCTGCGGTTTATTTCTCTAGCCTCGTATAAACAGCCGAAGCAGACCTTTATTTAGAAAATCTAGCTGAACTGGATGAACAAGCACAAATGTAGGTTAAACCCGGCCAAAACTACCACCAAGTACCAACCACTGGATAGAAAACGGCTTTGAAAACTACTTCTCTGACCCGACAACGCTTCAACAGTTTTGAGAAAAGGACCCCAAAAACTGAAGAAATCCGTGACACAAAGGCCTGGAAGATCGAACCTCTGTCATTAACTGCTGATGCTTTTGTCTTCCAAAAATTGAAGAAGTGAAAATGCTGGGATTTTGCCTTTGCATTACTTAAGCTTTGCGGTTGAAAGTGAAAGTGCTTATAAAGCAAACTTTGACGTCTTTGCAAGCTGATGGTGAAATCTTGGACCCAGTGCCTGTTGTTTGCAACAGAATACGCTACAAAGAGTGCAAAGTTTAATACAGATTTTTCTCGGGGCCCCACGCCATAATCCCTGGTTTATAGAGCTAGCTATTGTTGGTGGTTAGAGTTTTATTGTGGAGTCGTTTGTATAATTTAGTCGTTTAGTTTGCTTCTATTTGTGAAAAGAAACTCGCGCGACGGAGAACTGGGTCACAGTATCTGAAACAAAAGATAAATTTCCCGGAAGTATGCTGCGTCAGCCATCTTTGTAACTCGTTGAGTCCAGGTGAGTCAAAGTATTTTACGGCACTTAAAAAAGAAAATTTCGTTTAGCGGAGCACTTTTTGACCGAAAGTGAAGGAAGATATTGCTTCAGTTTGGTCCGTGTGCATTCCATAGACTACAGCAACGGTAAGAGCGTAAGAACTACTGACAACGAAGAATTAACAAACATGGCGGAACAGCAACCCCCAGACGTAGATATGGTTCCTGCTTCGGAGACGCCACAGTCTCAGCCACTATCAGCAAACCAGGTACAGAACGAAGCAGGTGGATTTGTGTGGAAGGTGGATGACTTGGAAAGGTTCCGGCGTTTTCTCGTGCTAGGAAGCGAAGGCGGTACGTACTACGCTACGGAGAGGCAAGTTGGTCAAGAAAACGCTCAGGCTTTGTTGAGACTTATCGCCGAGGGTCGGGGCCCTGACGCCGTAAAAGTCATCGTTGAGTACAGCACTGAGGGCCGCACAGCTAAGCAAGACCCGATAATCTTGTCTCTAGCTATCTGCGCTCGTTCTTGTCACTTGGAAACGAAACGTGCTGCGTACGCAGCAATCACGCAAGTGTTACGAATTCCCACGCATCTTTTCACCTTTGTAGACGTCTGTGAGACTCTTAGCAAACCAAAATCAACTGGCTGGGGACGAGCGCACAGAAAAGCGATCCAAAAGTGGTACACTAACAAGAAACCACGTGGCCTGGCCGTAGCCGTGACCAAGTACAAACAGCGGAATGGGTGGTCCCATCGTGACCTGTTTCGTTTATGCCACGTAAAACCACAAGACCCAGCAATACAGTTTATTGTGAAGTACGTGATCAAAGGCTTCGATGCTGTGCAGCCGGACGCAGCAGCTCCTGGAGTCGGCCAGGATGTCACATCTGTGTGCACCTTCTTAAAGGGAGTGGAGGAGGCCAAGTCAATGGATGAAGATCAGCTGGTGCAAGCTATTAGAGAGCATGGGCTTGTTCGGGAACACATACCAACAAACCATCTTAACTCCAGGCAGGTCAGTGTGACACTTTGTGATATTGAAATAGTTGTGATTGTCTTAGAAATAATTTATGTAAATTTATGGAATGACAACGTGAGTTGGCATGGAGTCGTTTTGAGGGGAGTCATATTACTCTTTTTTTCCTTCCAAAAGGAAGGTAATATGACCCCCCCCCCCCCCTCCCAGAAACCAAGCCACCAAAGAATTCTTATGGTTATGCAGTCCCAGGTATGGGGGGTGGGAGATGGGTTGAGGTTTTCAGGTAAATCAGTCACAGCGGGAGCTAATTTGTTCCTGCCTTTGGCGGTTGCATTCTAAGCTGTTGGACCTTTTGGTCCAGTGTTTGGACCAGTGTTTGAGATTTGACAATTTTACCTCATTTGTACCTCCCTGTCAATAATATACCTGAGCACCATGATCCCTGGGTGTACAGTTTTTTATCATTGTTTATGCCGGGATGGCATAGGGAGCAGAGTTGGTGCAGTGGTGAGAGCACTCGTCCCCGAGTTCGACTCCCAAACTTGGCATCACTTAAGTGGGGTAGTTTGTCAGGGGCGGATTTAGGGGGGGGGGGGGGACCAAGGGGGCCACAGCCCCCCCCCCCCCCTTTCAGTTCGTCGGAGATTTTTTTTTTGGTCAAAATATACAATAATTTTATCATTTTGTAAGCAGTCTGTTGGAGCTTTTGATTTTTTTAGCTAAAGCATGATTTTTCGCTTATAGTATGACCAATGTTGTGCGAAAAAGCTTTCAACGTTACAGGCGTTAATATTATCCTTTTGAAATGACGAAGAAGACTGGATGCGAATTACTTGTCTACAGTCAACCTATTTTACAGTGACTGTAACAACGTAAAATCTTAATGTCTACATATATAATTATATACATTGTGACACGTACGTGCTTATGTGTAAAATGTACTTCCGTAGTAACGGAAATACGTAAAGCTTTGCAGCTCTGTCGCCTCATCTTGTGGTTGTAGTTTTTAAGGATATCAGGTTAGGGTTTGGGTTAGGGTTAGGCTAACCCTAACCCTATCCTTGTAAAGTAATGCCATAGCCTTCAATTATAGTGCAATTGCGTTCAGTTCATCATGTTTGATTAGCTCCCATATTGTGGTTAGATAAATCGTTTCTTCATTCGTTTCTTCCAAGGCTGTTGTGACTTTGGAGCGAAGAGTCACAAACCATGCATCATTATAACCGCAACTTATAATTTTGTTCAATATGGAATCCTGATATTTTACTTTCCAGATTGCATGTAAGAGTACCCAAATTTTCAAACTTTTCTGGGGGGCATGCCCCCAGACCCCCCTAGAAAGTAGCACCTAAGGCGCTACTGAGGCGCGCTAACGCGCGCTGATTAGTATTCTTGTTTGGCCCCCACTTTCAAAAAACGCTAGATCTGCCCCTGTTTGTTGTTGGTTCTTGTCTTTGCTCCAAGTGGTTTTTTCCCAGGTCAGTTTTCCCTCTCCTCAAAAAACCAAAATTTCAAAATTCAAATTTGGAATTATAAATAATTTAGTAATAATATTTTAACACTTACATTGCACATTATCCATACAGTGATCTAACTCTTTGTTATTAAAGATTTTCAGTATTGGTAGCCCGTTGCACAAATGTCCGTAGTCCTAAGTAATGGCTCTGTTTTGGTTCAACAGATTTGGGAGGCTCTGCTTGAAAAAATGCCAATGACTGCCATGATTAGAAATCTTGGCAAAATGACTAACATTGGAGTACTGGCGCCTTTATCTGATGGAATGACTAAGGTCTGTGAGATGCTGAGGAGTGACAAGAAGCTCAAAGATGCACGTGTTCATCCATTCACAATTCTCTTAGCTCTGAAGCAGTACCAAGCAGGTCAGGGTGACAAAGGCAAGCTCACATGGACTCCTAACCAAGCCATTGTCACAGCACTGGATGATGCATTTTATCTGGCTTTCAAGGTTAGTATTCAGTATTAAATTAAAACATAATTATCTTTCATTCTCTATAAGACCCCCTCCCCATTAAACCGCCCTCTTTAGATGGTGAGTTCTTGGTAAGTTAGCTGGTTACTTTGGGAGGTGATCACTTGCACTTCCTGGACCTCTGTTTTTTTGTTTTTTTTTTTTTTTACTGTGTAAAGTCATGGCAGTTGCATTTGCTAAGCAGCATTCTCAGGATGCTAGAAGATGGAACATGCAGAGATCCTCTGTGTGTACCACCACTTCATGACAAAAGGAGCACAGGCCCACCAAAGGCAACTTATCTGACCCACATTCAGGAGCTCTTGGAAAACAGACAACATACTTTAGCCTGCTAACATTTCTGCTGAGTAGTGCTGGGTGTGAATAAATGATTTTCCAGTAATCAGAGACCCATGTATGCGCAAAGGATTTTGGGATCGCCAGGGGGCAAACATTGCTAGTCGCTAGAAAGAAATGTATGGCGTAAAGTTGTTTCTTTGTCAAAAGCAGTGGTTTTGGACAAAGAGTAACGCATTTTCGCCGTGATTTTGTGAGAAGCGGAGGTGACTAATGAGTGTGCGAGGGAAATTGTAAGTTTTTGTGTGGTTGATGCAATAAAATCTATCGATAAACACTCTTGCATAAGGTTGATTGTGAAATCTACGGAATCTACATCAAGTTATTGAATTGAAAAAGTACAAACTTAGGCAGCTTAGGTGTAAATTTGAGGGGATTGACTCAATAAAGCTTTTCAGTCGTAATTATGTGTGTCGAGATTGTTTTCTTTTTAGTTATGTATGTGTGTTTAATAACTTCATGGCTGCTGAAATTTTACCCAAACAAGGGAGAGAAATTATTGTGCGAGGGGATGGAAATTACCGAGTTATTGCGCTGTGGAGGGTTGAAACCAGTGATAGTTAACACAGGGAAATCTCCCCTGGCCAGAGCAACGAGAATGCTAACTCAGGATAATTGTCTAATCATTCTGTGGCCTAATCAAAACACAGGAGGAAAATACTAACTAAAGCTCCCACTACACAAACCTCACAGTTACAGAGCGGATCGGCGAAGCGATATTAACAAAAACACAACCGTGACTAAAGAGGACTTAAGCAAACATACCATACCAAACTATGAACCAAATGCCACAAACTACATAAGAACGGCAGTCGCTAAACAGAAACAACAAGAGTTCTAATAAACGATACGCATAACCCAGAAATGACCTTTGAGATCAAAATACAAAACATGCGACAGTGACCATCACGCAAATCCTACAAACCATAAATGGCATTTAATAAGAAGAAAATCAAGCTCTTAAAGAAAATTTACAGGGGACAACGCTCATTTCATAAATAAGAGGGTGTTCTCAAAAAGATATACCCGTGAGGGCAAAACTAAACCATGCACGTGAGCGCGAAGGCTTGTCAACCCTACACTTTTTTATACACCTCATATAGCACAGTGATCACCACCTGGCATAGGTTGTTTTATCAGCACACATACAATTACAACTGAAAGGGCTATATTTAGTCAATCCCCTCAAATTAATACCTACGTTTGTATTATTTCCATTATTTCGAGACTATTGGTCACCATTACTTGGTGTAGATTCAGTAGATTGCACAATCAACATTTCGCATTTATGGATAGATTTCATCCCAGTTATAACACAAAATCTTCCAATTTCCATGCACCAACATTTGCCACCTCCGCTTCTCACAAAATTACGGCGAAAATGCGTTATTTTTTGCCCGAAATCACTGTTTTTGACGAAGAAACAACTTTATGTCATACATTTCTTTTTGGCGACTTGCAATGTTTGCCCCCTGGCGATCCCAGAATCCTGTGCGCATAACATAGGTATCTGTACTGGAAAATCATTCATTACTTAAATCCTGGAAAAAGGCTTTGCGATTGTCTGCTCTATGCATCCAAATAATGCCGACGACTACAATCAATCCAAATGTAGGATTTCATGAAGTTGGTCTCTGAAGGGAAACAGTTGCTTTCGAGAAAGGTCACAATAATTATTTAAGTATACCAGTTACTATATCAGTTACTGGGTTTGGGTAAAACAGTGTGCTTCAAATTTAATTCTAAATCTGTTTGAGTAATATTTGTTCTGTTATTTCCTGATGATTCATGTACAGTGTTGTAAATGCACTCATTAAGTGGTTATGTTGATATTTCCTTTGATTTTTGTAACGGCTTCATTATCTCTACCCAGATGTAGCAAAATGCTGGGGATAGCCTTTTTTTAATAATTAACTAATTGATAACAATTAGTTAGACTATGTTACAGTAACCTTGTGATTGGCTAATATCCTAGTCAAATGGGAGAGATGGGGGGTAATACTGCTGCCATGTGCCTCATGCTGAGGCGATTAGAAATGGCTTTTCCTTACTATTTGCAAATTTCTTGCTTGTCAGTGGCTTCTTGGTTCTTTGTTTTTCACATTAGCCAAGCAAACTTGTAGCAATGAATAAAGGCAAAGGTGTTGACGAGATAAATGCGTTAAGACATGTCAGGGAAAAATGTGTTTAATATCATTGCAGAAGACCTTTGGCATCTGAATTTACTTACATGTATCTCTGACCTGTATGGTCTGTAAGCTTGGATGAGTGATTCACCTTGCAAGCTTCCTGACTGAAAACAGAGAAAAATCTTACCTCTTTGTTGGACATCTTGGTTGTATTTACCTTAATCTCTAAAAGCATCTCTCTTGCTTTTATATACAGTAGAATTTTATGTATTTGCATAACTCTCTTCCACATCATTTGCTTTCTCAGGCTGTTGAGCCCACCAATAAGAGATATCTCTTGGCTATTGATGTCAGTGGCTCAATGTCTTGGGGTAACTGCGTTGGTACAAGCATAACTCCCAGGGTTGCTTCTGCTGCCATGGCAATGCTTACAGCACACACAGAGCCACAGTATCACTTTGTGGGTTTCTCTCATCGTCTGGTGCCCTTGAATATCAACTCCACTCAGAGACTTGATACAGTCATAAGGACCATCGAACAGGTAAATTGTCGTGTTTTTGCTTTGGCATGAATGAAATAGATGACTCGAAAATACTCTTTAATAGGTAAAATTTTCTTCAGAGTATTAAATTTTTTATGCTAAGCAGCCCAAACTTTGCAGAATGTTAGAAATTCCCTAAAAATGTAAGTTTTTTTCCAAAATTCAGATAAGAGTTGCTCTGTCAGCCTTAAATAGACCCAGACACACTTATTGAACACTGTTGAGTTTATTGCTTTTTTTCACTGAAGGAAATATTGAATGGGTAAGTTGTATAATAAATGACAGTATTTGTGAAATCAATTACAGTTTACCAAAACAAATTTGATAACAAGTCTAAGAATAATTATTACAGTTCATACAAACATAAGCTTTCAGTGATACTTAAGTAATTCAATTCTGTTCTTTGAACATTCTCTTTTTTTTTGAGGAAATAAATCGTATTTGATTTTAAGGGCAATATTCTTTAATAGTCTGTTGCCAACAGAGTACATACCATACTTGACAATCCAGCCTTTATTTTTCAGGTACCAATGGGAGGTACTGACTGTGCGCAGCCCATGATCTATGCCAGGGAGAACAACCTTAAAGTGGATGTCTTCATCGTTTACACGGACTGTGAAACATGGGCTGGTCCAATACATCCCAGTCAAGCTCTCAAGCAATACAGGGATCACTCTGGCATCAACGCTAAGCTGATTGTTTGTGCAATGACATCCAATGGCTTTACGCTGGCTGACCCTGAGGACAGAGGAATGCTTGACATGGCTGGGTTTGATTCCGCTGCCCCAGAAATCATCAGGCAGTTTGTTATCGGACTATAAGCATGCCGAAGTTCTAAAAATCCATATACCTATATAGTGTGAAATGTATGGATTGCTCGTCTGTGCTGTTCTGTCCATTTTCAAACTAATAATGAGCAACGGTAGAGTTTATAAAGGTGCAGCATACTCCTGCTATCTCAATCACCCAAGGGAGGCAAAACTTCATTAAAGAAAGCGAGATTGTGAGAATTAGCCAGTAGTAAATTGCTGTTAACACTCGCCAAGGGAAACAGGTCCCTGCTGATACATGCACATCAAGACGTTTGAGCATGGACAAGTATAGGAAAAATGTGTTTCTAGTAAATAAAGCTTAATTTCCCAAAACGATAAGTTATAGTACTCACAGTCAAGTGGTCACAGTCATTTGTCTCCATATTGTTTTTTTTGTGAATCACCACTTTACATCAGAATTTGAAATTGAACCTGTTTTCTTCAAATCCCAGGCACAGTGGCCTGAAAAAATGCTTGGTTACCAGGACTGAACGAATTTCTGATGGCAAGTGGAGTATTTGGGAAGGTTGTTTGAAAAAAAAAATGGAGATAAATGACCAGAAAACACAAAGGGCAACTTGATTGTGATTAATATAACTTTATTTTCCCATGGTTTGTGATAGGCAGTGATGGGGATAGCAGGGAGTCTGTGGTAGATGTAATGCCATTTTTTGATTTCTAAAGAGAACTCAAGTGTTTGTAGCTTGTTACTTAGCATTTTTGATGTATTATTCCACTCTTCACATTTTATTGGTAAATAACTTAAGTTAATGGATGGGAGTCCACTGGAGTTCCCAGATGCAGTTTTGGCAGAATCCTTACTCAACAGTTTTTTTCTGTATCCCTTTCATTGTTTACCATCTGAAGACCAAAGTCTCATTTCTCCTTACATAAACAAACAAAAGGTAGCTGTTTCTGAGAATGTGTATATCAATGTATGATATTTACATGTGCACATAGATGTTCCCACAATTTCTGAACTTTGACAAGGATGTAAGAAAATGTGCCAACAATTTCAAACATTGCCAAAGAGACATAAGCATCTGCAAAGATTGAGAACAAGTGCCCGGTGTCAGTAGTCTAAGATTTGTAGGGCAGGCATGAGAAATTTTTTACATACAGAAATTGCACTTTGTGGTACAATAGTTGTTGAATGTCAATAATTTTGTTGCCATCTGTATTTTTTTTTTTTTTTCAGAAATGATAATCATAGCATGTGCATTATTTGTATGGCAGGTAGTTACTTTCTTACCATGCCTTTTAGTAGCATACAAACTTAAACATTGTATGCTGTTGTCAGTTATAATAATCTTAGTTGATATATCTGGAAACTAGCTGAGGTTTTACAGTTCAAAGGGTTATGCTGTTGAGTTTTTGATTGATGAAATTTTGATCCATTTTTATCTATTCCTCAGTTTTAGGGGGTCTGTTGGTTGTTTGTCATGGCATTGATAGTTTTAAAAGGAAATGTCATTTGGGATTCAAGTATAGTGAGAATTTATGGGTCATTAAACATCGCAATTTAAGAACCAAGAACCAGTGGAAAGAACTGTGTGAGAACTTTTCCAGTGTTTGAAGTTTTGGCCAAGTAAATTCAAAAGTAGTAATTCAAAATGCTTATTTGGAACAGGCTTTGTGGTATGTACATGTATATACGCATTGATGCACTGAACTGAGTATGTAGTGCTTGTAACTGTAAGGTGCACTAAAACTCAATAAAGAAATCACTGCTTCACCTTAAGTGTTCTTTTTTTTTCTAAGGGAAATACATGTGCTGATACTATGTACCAAAAACCTTATTTTAAGGACGGTGCCTACTATTGTTACTGCGCATACGGTCTGCGCATCTGGAGATACTAGGGTTTCCTATGGGTGGTGCCTACTATTACAGGGAAATTTTTGCGCGCTTCAAAACTATGTGGAGAAAGCAGAGCTTAGCAAGTGATTTTGGTATCCAAGAAGAAAATTGGGGGTAGCCATGCATTTTTCAGAGATAATAAAGCTTCAGTTTGGAAAAAAGCGCCATACATTGCTTTATATTTTGCTGCTTTTTAAAATAATTGTTGCTTAGTTATCTCTAAAACATGCGCGGTTACCCCCAATTGTCTTTTTGGATTTCAATAGCCGCTACCAAGATCTGCTTTTCCCGCATAGTGATAAACCGTGCAAAAATACTTCGCTATTAGTAGGCACCGTCCTTAAGTAAGTAAGGGGGGTCTCCTAGATAAGCCTAGAAAGGATTCTGAGACTTCCTGCTCAATATTGTATTATTACTGATATGTGATAAAATGTAACAATACCTGATTTGGGTAAATAAATAAATTCAATCTGTATTTAGCAATCCACTCTTAAACTTATTAATAGTTCATGAAGAGAAAACAAAGGAAATCATGAACATAAAGGAAGGTTGAAAAGGTGAGTTTGATTCTACATCAAACACTCAGAAGAATGCGTTTATCAGATTTGCAAACACCTCTAAAGTGGTTTAAAAAAGGTTGGCTTTGCCTTGTTTTTTCCAACCCACTTCTTGACATTTGAAAATCGGATTAAACACTCTTTCTTGTGTTTGATACATTACGTAAACATGACTGGTTACATATCTGGATTAAGTAGCCCATGCACTGTAGCTTAACCTGGTCTGTAACATGACGGTGTACTGTGGCAGTGGAAGTCATTAACATAACTACCATTAGACTAAAAATAATGTAACATTTATGGGGTAATTGTACAAACAAGATAACAAAAACGAAAACAACTGACTTGGCAACTGACAACTTGGGGGGAGGGGGGGAGGCAAAAAGCAAGTGGTCTTGGGAAATGAAGGTGGTCTCGCTGATCAGTTTTTTTAAGGTGCGGTTCCACTGCACTCCTCTCCTTGGCTGCAGTCAAATGCCATGAGAATTAAGGGTATGATCACCCGAGGTGAATTTTCTTGATATTTTAGTAACTTTTCCCTAGTACTTTTACAAGAAATGTATGGGGACAACATAGGAGAATTTGTTCTTTGATATTAGGGGTTAAAGGAAGGTCACCAGGCCATTGAAGCAATGAAACAGACGTCAAGAGGGAAAGGGGTGCTCAACTATCCTAACTGAATCAGAAATCATATTGTAGTTTAATACATGGTTAGTTTGGCATGCTCAAGTCACCGCTTAATACTTCTTTACAGTGCCTGAAAGTGACTGTTGTGTTATCCCAAAACCTGCTAGTCATCCTCTACTAAAACTGCAATGTATGATCCGTTACAAAATTGAAGATCTCTGGGCAAGAAGAAAGTGACTTTCAAGCTACTGCATTTTTGAATATCTTTGGTTGACTTTTTACACTGACAATTTTGTTTTTGTAAATTGTATGCCACTTTAAGGTGGCTGGGTCACAAAACCATTTCCAGCACTTTCCACCACTTATACAGTTGAACCTGTATTGAGCAGCACTGCATCAAACAGTCACCCTCTATTACGGTTATCAACTCCCTTTGAGTTGTTTCTATTGATGGGTTAAGGAGGCTTGCGGCAGTTTTTCTGGACTTAGGGTGGAAGTTTTGAAATTACAATCTCGCATACAAGATAAACTTCAATTTCCTTCATACTAGATCATCATTTCAACATATAATCAAAGTTAATTTTCTCATTGGTTTCCAAGCAACAGCTGTTACCATAGCAACGGAAGCGCATAGCCTCTCATTTTAAACATTGTCGATTATCTCGAAATCTAGTCAGACACTTTATGACAAAACTTTAGGGATTTAAACTACTCAATCTAGACAACTTGTAGGCAAAATAAGAAAAAATCTGTAAGAGCGTTTTCAAGTAAATAATGAATCAATTTTTACGGGGTGATGTTGTTTATTCCCACATTTTTCACCAATATCTCTGGCAAAATAAAACTTGACACTTTCTCTTTTCCGTTAAAAGGTAGTTCCTCATAGCAAAACATTCTAAATGTACATCAAGCTTCATGGGGGAGATTGTAATTCAAAACTTCCACCCTAAGTCGAAAAAAACTGCCGCAAGCCCCCTTAAGGTTTAAGGTTTATCTTCTTGACCTGTTTTAAACGGTCACTTTGTAAAGGAAACCACTCATTGAATATAGTAACAAATAGTCCGCTAGGAAACTGAATTTGTAACTACCTGCAATACTGACTGGGATCTTGGTGTTAATGTTCTATTAGCCATTCCCTGAAAGTGACCCCTTAATGATGGTTTGACTGTACTTTGGTGGATCAATACTAACACTCTTTATCAGTGGATACTAAAATAATGGTATCAAAACGTGATTGGTGAACAAGTTATGGTCATGTTCTTGACATAATAGGTTACCAAAGCAACAGAACAACATTCTGCAATTGTAGAAAGGGGTTCAGCTTTGCACAGGGGATTAAACTTTGCGTTAAGTTTTACCTAAACATGCCGATCACAATTCCATAATAACAAATGGGAGTCACTGAGGTCGTTTTTCAGCTATAACACTTGGAGCTCAAATAAAGGGTGTTTTTGACAGGTTATAGTGTTGCTTTGGTAACCAATCATGTTGAGAAAATGACCATAACTTGTTTACCAATGTTTAGGCATTTGCTTGATACTCTTATTGTTGTATGAACTGGTCAAGCAATGTAGCATTACCACCAAAGTCACCTCATCCGGCCATCCTAGAAATAATACATTTGCACATTTTGGCCTTGAAGTCCCTCGTGATGTTTCTGGTGAGAGTCCCTCCATTGCTTCACTATGAATTGCATTGTATCTCAAACCACCAACTAATACCTTTCATAGTAAATTCACACAATTATTGGGGCTATACAAAGAAAAGGAGTAACATTGACAGCAGTGATGATATGTTGTTGGTTTTTTTTTCTTTGTATTTTAACCTTCTTTAATACATAGTTTGCTTTGTATTTAACAGGACTGATGGAAAAATAATTTTTGGATATTAATCTGCAAGCTGAAAGTGTGCAAACTGCAAACTAATTCAACCGTCGGAAATCACAGAGAATTCGAAACAAATCAAAATATAAATTTCATAATAATATATTTATTTTTGTTTATCATCAGAGTTAATTCTATTAACTCCCAAGACTGATGAAAATCTAACTCTCCATACAGTATCAATGCGTCGCGGCCATCAGCCTAAGGGTTATTAATAAAAATAGATCAGCCAAAAGACAAATAATGCAAACATATCAATTGCCTTGATAAGTAAGGAATACCAACATCTCTGAAATGAAATTAGAATAATTCTTACTTTTAAGACTTTTTGACTGCTGATTTTGAATTGGTTTAAAAATGACTGAATTTCAAAATGCTGTATTTGTGGGGAATCTAATTTCAAATATCATAGTTAATAAAAGGCAATGGTTATGAAGCTTGACAAACTCCTTTGTTATATGTTTTTGTTAGCATTTTTGGCCTTTACCGTGCACAAACTACAATAGATTTTGAAATGTGTTGGAGCAACTGCCCAATAGAAACGTTCCTACTAAGATATTCAACTGTGGTGTGAACATTAAAACAAGGGATTGTGCATGGCCGCAGCCCTTCCAGCATAAACTGCAGCACCATTGTTTTCATGGCAAAGTTTCATAACCAGTCCCTCAATTAACTATGCATATATCTACCAAAATATTTGTTCAATTTAACAATGCTGTATACTCGCTGGGAAGTGCAAATTTACCTGTGGAACACAAGAGTCTTGACAAAATTTACACGGACATTTAGGCTGAAAACATCTAATGCTTATTATTTGGTTTTTCTAGTGCATCATGAGTCCCAAGAAATGTTTGGCAAATTCTCTCACCAGTTCCTACATTTGACAGTTTCGACTTTTCAGAAACCAATTTTTTATGAAATTAATCTCAGACAAACAGCATTGTGTTTCACTACAAGCAGCAGGAGATCAGCCAAACCAAAGAAAAAGGGATTTTGCCAGCATGGTTCAAAACATTTTTCATTTTTGCACCAATCCAAAATCTTACCAATTACTGCACCTATCAATAACATGTGGACTCTGAAGTTCAAGATTCAACCAACTATCGGGTTTTTCACTGCCGTCAATCAGTGTAACACACCTCTTAGAAACACAAAGTCCTTTGGCTCAATGGAGTCAAAAGGTCACATTCAAATGCTCTGATTGGCTGATTTTGATACACTATGTTGGTTTCTGTATTTTTGTGATCAGTTGATTGTCACTGAAGTTATGTTTTAAGGCAGCAAAATCATAAGTTGGGTTTTGAGGGTCAGAGTTGGCATGTTATTTAAAGGCACAGGAAGTGACATGAAAAGGCTTATAGCAATGAATCATCCACAACTTTTAGAATCCAAATCACAATAACCACAGCTGAGTTGAAATAGTGCCCACAAAAAAGTGAATTTCTTGGTTCAAACATTAAGCAATTTAATTTTGATTTCATTTCATTTTCGCTTCTTAATCTAACTGAAGCCTCAAATGAAATGATATTTTTTTATGTTAAAACAAGTCAAGTAATTGCCCCCAAAATTTGCAATTTCATTAGAGAAACACAGTGCTAAACTGTGCTCTAAAGTATGAATTAATGAACATTCTGCGATGTAATATTTATAATATTGTGAAAATTCAAAGTAATTTTTAAAACTACTTCAGACTAAATGATGTGATTTTGAAAACGATGTGAAATAACTATTTACATAATTATTTTTTTTAGTTTTTGAGCACTGACAATCAGAAGAGCTATACATAAGTACATCAAGGAAACATTTATAGGCAAAGCAAAAATGTTTAAATAAGGAAATATCAAGTCCATTATTTCACCAATTTCCTTCATTTAGTGTACTCCAACATACTTCACACTTAACCTTGGGCTTAACTTCTGGAAACCCATTGTATTATTTGACTGCATTTTCACTGAAGTAAATACCACAGCTTAATGCAGAAAGAAAATCTGAAATCAAGATATTCCTGAAGACAACGGCATTTAACAGGGGTTTCATTAAGATTTTCAACAAGTGGGCAAAAGGTTAGTACACCTGGGCCTAGCTGTTCAAAGCCCGATTAAGCTAATCCTGGATTAACGCGAACTTTGATTCGAGTTTTTTGAACCTCAGTTTTGGTGACTTGAATTTAGCCTTTAAAACCACTTTTGAAAAACCTTGATTAACTTTTAATTGTAGATTAGCGTTAATTGGCTTTCGAATAACCCTGCCCTGGGCAGGATAGTTAACTTGGATTTGTGCTTTTATGGAAAAAAAGTCAGACGAGATGTTAAAAGCAGCTGGACAAGGTCATGTCCACAGACGGTCAATTTGCCCGACACTCAGCCCTTAATGAAACCCCTGATTTAACTGCCTTGCATTCATAACTCTAATCTAAAAGTTGCAGACAAATGAGTAAAGATATTATGTCAAGATGCAGTAGCCCTAACAGTGCTGCAAATGCTGTCCAAAGCACCAGAAAAGCTGTGCACAACTTTCCCTATCCGTTCCATGTCAACTGCATTGGGAGTCAGTCCAACTGTTTGCATCACTCCTTCTATGTCGCTGTATTTGCTCTCAAGATCTGTCACAGTCCGACGAACTCTAAATCGCGCCTGAGGTCCTAATGAGTCTGTCAAACTTGAAGAGGATTCAAGCACTTCAAGTGAGATTTTTTGAAGTTCACCAATAACCTCAAGAAGATTGTTTTGTGAATCGTCCATCACTCTAGCATTGGTAAGAGAAAGTATCTCATTGACTTTAGCCTGGCCCTGATTTGAAAGCTGTAATATTTCATTGACTTGGGGAGACAGACTGGGGTCAGGTTCTAAACTGGGTGGTGTTATTTTAGGCCTCCTGGCGACATGAGGTTTAAGAGGAGGTTTTGGTCTAGATCCCGCAGGAGCTGGTCTAGGACCAGGTGACATGGGTTTGGCTCCTGGTGCAGGTACCCTCTGCTGGCTAGCTGTAGCAGTGCTGCTACCAGGCTTTTTTGTAATGTCTGGAATTGCGGGAGGAGGATGAGCTGGTCTTGATGTCAGAGATGGTTGTCTGGAAAAGTTAGGTTTGTTTCCAGTTGGTGACATAGCTCTAGGGGCTCCCACGCCCTTCTCGCTTTCATGTGTTAATACATCATGATCCTGATCCACACCAGCTGATTGCTGCTCTGGTCTCTGCCTTGGGCGTGGCAGAGGGCGAGGTCTAGGGGATGGGACCTGAGGTTCAATTGAAGGCTCCGATACATTACTATCAATGGAAGATAAACTTGAATTTGAAGTTGCCTTTCCAGATTCCTGTACTGGACCTGGGGGTGGAGGTGGTGGAGGTCTGTTTCGAGGTCGTGGAAGTGGACTTCTTGGCTTACCACCTTCAGTTGTTATACTCTCTGATGATTTAGTTCGTGCAGCGTTTGGTCTTCCTGCACCCTTGGCTGGTTTCTGTTTCTTAAGAGATTGGGGACCCTGTTGAGCCTCTTCTGTGGGTTTCACTTCCTCTGTGTGTTTCTCTTCCTCAGTTGGTGTACCTGTGGCCTGTTTGTTATGAGTAGGCAGATGATGCGGGGATGATGAGAGAGACTTCTGTAGTGACTGACGGGGCTGTGCTGGAAGTGGTTTGCTTTTATTCTGAGGAATAGGCAGGGGTTTACTTGGAGTTTGAGATGGTGCACCTGGAACACGCTTTACTCCATTTTCGTGCCCTGGAGGTAAAAGTGGGCGTCGAGACTGCTCAGGCTGTTGTTGTGGTTGTTGTTGTTGTTGTTTTTGTTGATCATAATCTGCAGGCAAAGGTGCTGGAGGTCGTTGGTGTACATTGCTTGAAGTAAATCTGGGAGACTGCTCCTCCTTTTGTGGGGTGCTGCTCGAGGTTTTCCTATTGTCAGATGGCCTTCTAAAGGACCCAGACTTTATACCCAACTCCTTAATTACGTCAGACATGACAGGTGCTGTTGGTAATCCAGGAAGTGATGGACGTTGGTCAGCTTCATCGCTGATGCTTTGCTCCTTGAGTGTTGGTCTCGCTGGGGGCTCAGGAGGAGGTCCTGGTGGATTAAATGAGTTAGCAAGTTTTTTCAAGGTCGAGATTCTTGGCTTTGAGTTTCCATCTTGTTTCTTTTTGTTTGTATAGTCATCTCCCCTACTTGACAGAGAATCATTATCCTTCTTGCTCTTTTTGCCTTTATCCTTTCTTGACTTATTCTTTTCCAAAGCTTTTTCCACTTCTGCAAAAGTAAAATCCCAGTCACAGCATAAGCAATGGACAGTGCCTACTAATAAAGAAGTATTTTTGCGCGGTTAACGACTATGGGGGTAAAGCAGATCTTACTAAGGGCTATTGGAATCCAAAATGAAAATTGGGGGTAACCACGCATTTTTTAGAGATAATTAAGCAACTACAATAATTTTAAAAAAAACAGTAAAATACAAAGCAATATATAGTGTTTTATTTCCAAATTGAAGTTTTATTATCTCTGAAAAATGCATGGTTACCACAATTTTCTTTTTGTATGCCAAGAGCACTTGCTAAGTTCTGCTTTCTCCAGATAGTTTTAAACCACGCAAAAATAGCCCTGTATCAGTAGGCACCACCCATAGGAAACCCGAGTATCTCGAGATGCGCAGAACGTATGCGCAGTAACAAAAGTAGGCACCGTCCTTGACTTAACTAAAATGTCGTCAATGCCTGCTTACTAAACAAGACAACATGATACAACAACGTCATTTAAAGAGGGAAGCAAAATAACCTACTGTATTGCAGTTTTCTGACCTACAGCCCTCAAAGATAGTTAGTACCTTTAAATTACTGTTTAAATGGTATCAAAATATTAAGGTACACATACCTAACTAAGGCTTTGAACGTGTGCAAGGAATGGTTGAATGCTTTGAGCATGTTGAGAGCTTATAATTGCTTATAATTGTTTGACGCCGCATGCCCTTGCCATGAAACATACCTCCAACTTATCATAATGCTCAATATGTGCATGCATCTTATCTATCAATTTCAATAGTTTCATTGACCCTTAAACTCTCACAGCTAAAACTTGAGACATATCACACCGCTCTAATGCTTGAGTTTGTTAATGAAAAACTGCTGCATTATCATTCAAATGAAAGTTATTGAGCACTACATGTACTTGCCTGTGACCTAGCATGTCAAAAAATGAATCTGGGGCTTTTCTTGGATTTTTAATTTTGGTGGCTTTGGTGGTGAAAACAGCCAGGGGAAATCCATTGCACACCAACATATAGTTTGAAGGAAAAATGTTGATACATTCAAATAATTATTAAAGATAAGACATCAGGCTTAAGATTTCACCTTCATCCACACTACTCGCTGAGAAGACAGTATTTAACCACTTGTGGATCTCAGAAAATGTTGGTCTATCCTGGGAATCCCAGCTCCAGCCTGGAGAGGAATATTATGTACAGGAGACAACATGATTAAGATTTGTTTAAATTCAGTATTGCTATTTACAGTGTTTCTATTGCTGTACCTTGGCAAAACTAATCAAATAACATAAATAAAAATAAATTCCGTTCGCTCCCTTCTCTTGTGGTCACCACTGGTGTGTGAAATTAAAATTCCAAAGTCACACTCATTCTCATATCCAGGTCTACAGGACTATTAATGAGAATTTGAATTTCAGAGAACTGAATCCTTCAGCAGCAGATCCAGACCTTCATGCAAGTGGGAAAAGCATTATTTAACTGGGATTCTGTCAGAGAAAAAAGGCAACAAACTCCCAAGGCTCCCTCCTTCACTGATTCAATCACTGCTCTTTGCCATACAGTTTACACAGCAGGACAAAACAGTCAAATGTTGCATGTAAGACAGAAAGGGAATAACCATGAACTCACAATTCTTCATCATGTCGTACACCTCCTGAGGACACCCATCCGGACATGGCATTCTGTAACCCTTTTCCAACATTTCATACACTTGAGACAGGTCAATTCCTGGGTATGGCGACATGCCATATGTTGCAAGCTCCCACAAAAGTATTCCAAACGCTAAAAGAAAAAAAAATTCATCATTACATCTCTCAGTCAGCATGCGCGGTGTGATTGGTCAATTTTGCAGGCTGTATTTCACTGTACAGCCCGTTAAACTTCAACTAGCGTAGTTCCTTTCCTGTGCACCTCAGAGATATCATATACATCTTACTAACCTCGTTTTCTCGGTCCGTACTGTAAGTTGCGGATCCTCGTTTTTTTCCCATTGATTTACAAATTTCTTATAAGTAAAGGTTTAGTTATACATAGACAAGTGAAAATAAATGATAAAACCGAACAACAATTCAGGGTCGTCATGACGCCCTTACCAAGTTCGAAGTGATAGAAATAAATGAACTATTTCTGACATTGACTTCATTTATTTCTATCACTTCGAACTTGATAATGGCGTCATGACGACCCCGAAACGTTGTTCAGTTTTATCCTTTATTTTCACATGTCTATTTACAAATTTAAAAATATTTTTATTTGGGCTAGATACACTTGACACAACAGAGAACTGGAAAAGTATACATGAACTGTAGCTTTGCATGAGCGAATGATTTATAAGTATAACTTTCAAAATCAATTCTTCCAAGAGTCCTCAAGTGTGTGCCTTGGGTAATGTCATCACAAAATGCCCATTTTCTGATGTGTAAAAGGTAAAAAAAATATCTGTCTACCACATGGCACTCGTATTAAAGCTATTAAAGTTGGGTAAAAATTAAAAGAAATTCCAAAACCTTTTGGCACTTCTCCACCACTTACTCATTTTCTGATGTTACCTCATAAAAAATGCTACACTTAGGAACCCAACCAGAGAACACACATTGTACATAGCATCAAAATTTGAATAATTATAGTAAATGTTTTGCATATACGTAGATTCTGTAACATACCCCACACATCAGATTTAATTGAAAACGTGTTGTAGGCCAGAGCTTCTGGAGCAGTCCATTTGATGGGAAACTTTGCACCCTCATGAGCGGTGTATATGTCATACGTCACAAGTCTTGACAAACCAAAGTCGGCAACTTTCACAAGATTGTTCTCTCCTACAAGACAGTTCCTGGCAGCAAGATCCCTTAACAAGTAGGGTAAAAGAAGTTCAAAATATCAGACTTTGTATGTGAATCCTTGTTTTTAAAAGAGTGAAATAAGGAAGAAAATCCACTATTTTCCACGTACTGTATTTTCCTGAATAAATACCTGGGCACTGTACTAGCTTGGTGTACTACTAGCTGTCCTAGCTTTGAGTCTTGTTTCGAAATTTCTTTGTGTGGCAAAAAAAATTAATTAATTACTGTATTCAGTTATGTGAATCAAACACTCAGCTGTGCCAAACTTCAAGTAAATGCAATAATTTCTAGACACTTCTTAATATTCAAGTCCATCCACATACCTGTGAATAAAATTCATACTCTCTAAATAAGACATAGCATCAGCTACTTGCGTTGCCATGTACATTAGTGTGACGGCAGTCAGATCCTTGCTGGCAGAACTCCGTAAATAGTCCAACAAGTTGCCATGAGGCATAAACTCAGTTATGATGTAGAAAGGTGGTTCTCTTGTACAAACCCCCAGCAACTGCACAAGTCTTGGATGTTTAATCTCCTTCATAACTGATGCTTCCTTTAAGAATTCCTCTACCTCCATTGTCTCTTCCTAAAACACGACAACACAAACATCATGGTCAAGAGAAGTAGTAGCCATTAAATTGTCTTGTGTTGATCTTGTAAAATACAACCAACAAGATCTAGCCATACATGTGTTTCTTGGTTGTTTTTAATAATTAAAAATTATATACCGAAGAGGAGGTGAATAGTGATGGATATTTACTGAGCCGCAAAGCAGTGAGGTAAATGTCCATCACTTTCACCGACACTGAGGTGAATAAATTATTGTTTTAGTATATACCACACAAGCTGAATAACTAAGCGGACCAAAAAATTGTTTTATTTCTGACAACATACCGACAAATGTTATGAAATTTTAAAATCTTGCGCGCCACGTGGTAAGCGATTTCTTATTGTAGAAAGTTCTGTCTCGCTTTCTTGCAGACAAATAAAACTTTTGGAGACAATTGTTTTAATTAGTTCCTACAGTGTCATTTCTTCAATTTTTCTGTGAAACTCGTCTAGTTGTTGAAACCATGCTGAAAAATATAAGATGTTTCATTGTTTTTATTGTAATTTTAGTACTCGGCAGTTTTCGTAAACAGGGGATTGTATTTTCATTTTTCACCTTAGAACATGAGGTTGAAAAGATTAAATAACTTACCATGTAATGCCGTCAAACCAAACTTTGTTGCCATTTATGTATTTTTCCAGCCACCTCTTTTATCGAAATAATTTCCTCTTTAGTAACCATGGCAAATAGGTAAGCCATCTTGTTTCTCTTCGGCTGCTCGGAGGTGAACAGTACTTGGCTAATCACCTCCAAGCTAGCTGATCAGCGCGCGTGAAAGTACTATTCACTTGTGTGGTGTGGTATATACTAAAAACAATTATTCCACTCGTGCTTGTTGGATATGGGGTGCTTAAAGCCAACTACTATTTGCCTCGTTTGCTATCCATCATCTCACATCCAATGTGCACTCGTATAATATTATATAATAATAATTATTATTAAGAACTGGATCATTGTATAATGCAATTCGAGCAATTTGATTGGCTTAGTGGCCATGGTATGTGAGCCATTATACCATGCCCGAGAAAAAGAGACCATTAAACTGTCTTCTAATTGTTACTTGCAAAGCAGAATCCGCAAAATCTAGCAATATTTCATGATTGTTTTTAATAAAACAATTATTCCACTCACGCTTGTTGAATATGAGATGATTATAGCCAACTCATCTCATATCCAACGCGCGCTCGTGGAATAATTGTTAATTATAAAATATGACACCTGCATCCAGACCCTTGTTGTTTAGAGAGCAGATAACTTTATCCACTGGATAAATCGCTATCCAACAGAAAAAAATGCATAGTTGGAGTACATTTGATCCACTGTATAGACCTCTTTCATAATGGCGGGCATAATAATTATTATTTTATGTGCATGCAAATAAGCCTTCTTGTCCTCGCTTTTGAGTGAAAATTCTTTTGTTCTTACACATGCTAACAAGGCCAGGAAGGCTAATTTAAATGCATAAAAAAGAATAACAATTAGGCCCACCATTTATGAAGAGGTCTATAGCGATTTGTCCGTTGGATAAAGTTATCTGCTCATTGAACAACCAGGACTAGGACTTAAGAACTGCAATCTTAAATCCATGAAAAATCATCACGCACACTCACCCTTAATGTTTTTACTGCTATTGGCCTTTCATATTTCTTCCACACTCCCTCATAAACCTCCCCATACTGTCCGCCACCTAGTCGATGCTTCATAGCAATTTCTGTCCTTGGTATCTCCCACTCATCTGGCTCAGGAGATAAGCTATACACTGCTGGTTTATCAGTCTTTGCTGCTGGATAATGAAGGGTGGTCACAAGTCCATCAGCATGCACAGAGTGGTGATGAATTAACTCCGCAATTGTTGAAAACCTATTTTCCGTTGAAACATACATTTTCCCATCAGGAGCATTGCTGACTCTATAATGGTACACACGTGAGTCGAAACGCAGTGATATTGACAGTTGTCCTGGACTACTCTCACTTTCACGAACAAGAAAACTGCCATTAATTCCACTGCTGAGGAGGTATTCTGCAGCATTACGAGATATTGTTCCATGATACCACGAGTGTTTTTCCAAGCTGTTTACTGGTTTCACGTAACTGGTTGGTAACCAACCAATGTTTCCATTTCTCGCTTGTCCTTCGCACCATTCATTCGTATCATTGTAGCGCAAAACAGCTACCTCCTCCCCGGTGTGAATGCTAAGCTGATTGCTACCAGCAGCTTGAAAGTCATGAATTGCAACAAATATTGATTTATCCCGACTGTCATCTGTTATAAGAAGGTCATCTTTAGAGTCCCATTGTGTAGCCTGCTGCTGTTCCAAGGGAGTCTCTGGCAAAGGTCTCTTTGAAAGATCTTTACAATTGAAATACAAGAACAAACAATTATGTTAATGTCAGTCAGGCGTTATTTTATAAGATGTTTCACAACTGCAACAAAAAAACTCTAGAAAGGTATCGCAGGAAACATTTTAAGACCATAAAAAGCTACAACTGAAATCTTCTAGGACTAAAATGGCAAAGTTTGTTTATCTCATGTTAGTGGACTTTATCCCATTTAATTAAAGAGGAATTGACTTCAAGTCCTGTTTGTATAGGTTGAACCCAGTCAAGTTTTGCTTACAAATGCACATCTGATGCAACCAATCAAACAAACCTAAGAGCAATTTCACATTACAGTCGACTCCTGATAACTCGAACCCTCGCTAACTCAAACCTCACGCTAACTCGAATCAATTTTCCTTTCCTTTCAGGTCATTTTCTATATAATTTTACCCTCCATGACTTGAACTTTTTTTAATTTCCCTTAAGGTTCGAGTTATCGGGAGTCGACTGTATATGAGTTTAACATCTATTTTCTTGTTATATTTCATTTAGCTTAACCATGTACAACACAAACAAGAATAACAGACAATTAAATAACAACAAAAGATCTAGCAAATAATGATGGGAGCAGCTACAGCAATAGTCAACTAAAGTGGTCCCCTCACACCTAAAAAACTAAGTAAAACAGTCAGAAGCAGCAAGATGGAAAGCATGCTAGCCCGAAGAGGCTGTTACACTGAAGACTAATGGACTTTCAAGTACAGGGGTCTTCCTGGTCATAAATATCCTATCTCTTCACAACTTTTAGTTGATAAAGATTCCATGGAGATAAAAAAGAGCTGAGTAGATTTAAAACACACACAAGAGAATCTCTTGTAAGCATCAAGAGAGAAGAATAAATAAATACTAGGGATCCTAAATACTAGTAATAATCATGAATTAGTAAAGTGCGTTCAATTCCATGGCATCCAGACCGAAGCGAGTCAACCCATGGGACTTCACTTAGCCAGAAGGAATAAAAGCTCTTGCATGAAATCGAGGTGAGTGGTCAGCCAGTGAAGATGGCGACAAAACCCTGAAATCACACAGCATCCAGACAGCAGTGACACGAGTAGTGTGCATTCTCCTAACATCAAACGCAACAATGTTCCACTGAGAACAACAAGATTTCAGAAAGATGATTGATTGCTTGCAGCATTAGCCTGGCGATGGTCTCTTTGAGAACAGTCAGAGGATTAGAAGCCATAAGATAGCTTACCATGTATTATTACATGTTTATTACTTGAACACTATTTTGGAATAATTTGAATTCTACATTCATTTCTGTTCAGTTAATGGGAAAAACGAAATGAACAAATACAACAGCTACAATACTAATCAACAATAACAATTAAGTACATTACTGATAACGGTAACTATTTATAGATCCTATATACTGGGAAATATTTACCTTATATATGCTGAAATTATTTTAGTTTATTACATTGTTAAATCATTTGGATTTTGATACCATGACAGATGAAAATGAAATCAGAAATATAATGTCAAAAAGTATTGCAGATGTCTCTTACAGTATTACTGTATATTGCATTCCATAACAACATTCTGCAAGCCAGCATTGCTTCCACAGTGCTGTGAAGAATATGGCACACAACAAGTGTATCTGATTGTCAATCAATAAAAATGCAGCTTCACTAAGAATTTCCTGTTTGTATATATGAAACAGTTTTATTGAAATTGTTACATCACCTTGACATAAATCACACATGTTGCCACTCCATAGACAACAAGAGAAACCCATACTTTGCTGCCAAAAATTCAACCAACTGAAACTCTCGAGATTTTTTCTCAACTTTTTAGCTGTTACACCACCTTTGCGATGGTGGACTCATCATGATTCAGTTAATCCTTGGTTCAATTTTGTTTTCGTTTGGTGTTTGTTTGGATGTTTTTTGTATCTTATGATAATGAGAATGAAACAAAAGAAAGTAAAAATTTGATGGAAGCCAAAACTGAACCAGAAAATGCATGTGCTATGGTGAACATCTGCTTTTGGTTTAAAATTGTTCAAATCAGCTTATTTTTCTCCTGTCTCTCAGATTCACCACCATGGTCTAAAGAAAATGAAAAAAGCCAGACTGGTTTCATTTATAAAATTTCTAGCTCAATATCATTCCCCAACATTATGGAGATCACAATTTTCATAAAACATATGCATATCTATTTTTAGTTTAGAATGATTCAAGGAAGAAACAGTGGGAACAGGGAAGCCAAAGTTGAAGCTTGCATGTAATATAAATAACAATATGTCCAAATAATACTTGATTTGCATTTGATGTAATGATTAACACAACATTCGTAATATTGAATTCAGTCAGTTCAAAGAATATTTCACTAGTTAATACCAAAAGATGAAATGATTCAGGCTGAAATCACATAACAAAACTCACTAACTAAGAACACAATTAAAACCAGGTGAATTTGTAACTTTTGACAAAAGCCTGCTCATTTCATGTACAGTTTTCACAAATTCAACTGATCACTTTTCCACTCTATTTGTACAGGAAACAACGGTTGCTTATCACTTATAGTAATATCACCCTTAGAGAGATTACAGATATGTCGCTATCGAATTAAAAGGCCAAGGCTGTAGTCTGGAAAGATGCAGTATGCAGTGGATGAAACTCTATGAATGGATAGAGTACGGGGGGCAGCTATTGATTTGATGCGTATACTTGCTCCTTTGAACGCCAATCAAAATAATTTCTTTTGCAGGCAATTGTTCCGTAAAGTTGAAAAGAGACTAAGATGGAGGTGAATCGTTGTTATCCCGCAAAGACTTTACCAACACGATTGATCTTAAACCTACCCACAAGCAATTAGGAAATATTTGGCCAAATTCCACTGCAAACTGCAAAACCCAATCGAGTATGTGGTTGGCAAATTGCAAGATATCAACTTCATACTATCGGAAATTAAAGCTAGCACTTATCACGACTAACATTTCACTTACCAGAAGCAGCATGAAACTCAGATTTTTCACAATCTTTATTCTTTGTGAGCGATCTGTTATGTTTTGAAGACTTTCCTCGATCAGCGAGAGCTTTAACTTGCTGTTGACCCATAGCTTACGCCAATCGCTCCTTGGGTTTCGGACGACAACCCACAAATTCCATTCTTTCAACCTAATAATCTGCACGCATCTTTAACACAGATACACCAGAACTCTCAAAAAACCAAGCCATTAGATTAAATTACAACATAAGCTCCTGGTATGCAATAAAACGCAAACAAACGGGGTAAAAATCACCAATTTCAAACACCTTCCTTCTATGTCATGCCACCCGGAAACTACACCCGCTCCAGTCCCATTCAGCGGAAATCGGCAAACATGCGCACCACACCGGTTTATCTTGCGCGCGCGCTAAATTCAAGATGGCGTCTGCAACAAGAGCTCCATCGGCCAGGTAAATAGACTCTTTTATTTCTACCCTGACGCAGCTTTTGCTTTAGCAGATTAACACCTTTTCTAAAGTTGTATTGGCTAGATTCTAGAATACCCGGCACCTTGCGAGTGGACGGGTATTCTGAAATTGCTCCGTTTTATTGACTTTCAAGCTTATATCAGAATCTATGAGACGCAAAAACATTCTTTGCAACCTTATATTTTCGTATTTAATATCTGAGCACCGTATGAAACATCTCAAATATGTACTTGGTCTTTATCCAGTCTCAGTGACTACAGCGCTGCCCCAGTCAGGGAGAATTAAACAGGAAACAAAAAAATGAAGAGAAGAAAGTGGAGGGTGGGGAGGGACCGGGGCCCAGATCACATATATCATATCTGAGGGAGGGAGTTACGGGGGATAGGACCTTCAAAGTAAGCTTTAATAAGTAAGCCCCAATAAAGCCAAGATTATTATACCTGCCAACTATCATGCCTTAGGCGTGAGTCTCATGCCTGCGGGTGTAAAACTTTAACCTCACACCTGCTCAAGCTTACGGACCAATTTCTCATGCCTGGTTGTAAAATGTGAACTGTTAGATGTAAACTCAAACCAATGCATGAAACAAAAGTCCATGTAAAATGAGTAAATGATGATACTTTCCCCGAAATCTTGGATATTTGAAGGTCCATGTGGAGCATAATCATTTCCTTGAGAACTTCAGAATTATTTGGAATGTCTTTGGAAATCTTTGGGCATCTTTGGAAGTCTTTGCTGAACACAAAAAGAAATTTACTGCTGAATTACTGAACACAAAAGAACAAAATTAACTATTAACATAACAATGGATAAAATGAACAATGCATTGTTGCATTTCATTTGATTGTTGATTATATATCAAGGAGCTCCCCAGCAATAGACCCATTCAGCTAACGCAATGTTGTACCCAATTCAGATCCCCCGGGGTTATGATTCTTTGTTAATTGCATTTGCATTATAATGTAGCATTCACATTTAAATGATATCAAAATACTTAGAACAAAACATTTTATGCCCAAAGGATTTGAATTGGGTACAACATTGCATTAGCCGAATGGGTCTATTGTCATTTTACTGCCATTATGCTGTTTTGAAATTAAAGGTCAAGATTAAGTGTCCAACAGGTTTCTGAATCTGTCATTATGGTTCCAAGTTTCAATGTAAAAAAATAAATAAATAAATAAATAAGCAAATTTTAAGGGTCGTCAACAGTGATAACTCATTGTTCAGACCAGTCAGTAGTTTGAATTGTTATACTTGAAAGGCGTAACATATTGTGAGGTTTTTTGACGTAATATTAGAAGACCCATCTGGTTACCAGCACCATACTTATACAAAAGCTGTTCATTATGCACATAGTTTTCCAAATAGCTCTCACCACATGGTGGTTTTACTACAAAATAATCAGTGCACAGCTCTTCAGTCTCTCCCAGTTTCTACCATCTCACAAAGGTTTCATCCAGTTCAGTCTTTCTCAAATCCTTTTCCCCTGGTTTCTGTTCCTGTTTCTTGAGGTCTTGCCCAAAAGAAAAGCAATGATGAAGTCAGCATTAACCGGCATTTCTTTGGTCACTTATAGACAAAATGCAGGAAGGCTTTCCTTGTTTTGACTGGTTTCTATTATGCTGGTCTTTGGACAAGTATAGTTGAGTTTACAAGAAAAATGTGACAAGTTGTGAAACTACAGCTGTATAATGGATAGTTACTGCTAAACATGGAAGACTTGTTAAGAAATTGTAAAAAGGAGTTCCTATGGTTTACTTTTTATTTTTCTATTCTGTCTTACATTCAGTAGGAAGTCCAAGCTGTATTAGAAAAAAGATTTGAGAACGTCCATGGTCTATACTGTACAATTCAGGAACAAGATTGTATCAAAATTCTTCGATATGCATGTGATTTTTGGTGGTTCATGGAGAGTCTCTCCAACATCTGTGATTATTCCAAGTTTTATATGTTTTTTACATGTAGGCAGACTAACCCCTCTTGCTAGTGGCCACTTAAGGTTGTTGAAACTGCCACACTAGATGGCCCACTTAGTCTATATATCTATTTCTGCCATAAGAAAAAAAAATTGTTTTTAATGTTGTTAATACAAGTAAACATAACTTGTCATGTACAGCTTGTGAAGTAAAAGAAGATTTGCTCTTGTTAACTAGCTTTGTTTGTCTTGGTCACAGAAAAAGGTCCAAAAGAAATGAAGATGTACAAGAGGTATGGCGAGCATTTCTTTGTGCTGGAAATGGATATTATTTACTGTGATGACTTTATTTATTTTTACAAAACAGAAAAATGTTTTCTTATTTTCAAAGGATTTGCACGGGACCAGCGGATTTCTATTCTCACGGCAAAGCCGTCATCGTAAGGTGTGGCATTAAAATTCTTCTCTTCAGCTTTAGTTAACTAAAAAATTAATGAGAATGATGTATTATTCAGTAATGACACAGGCAAACTCGGAGAAAGAAATTCTGAGTGCTCCTATCAGGAGTCGAACCTAAGACCTTCCGATTACTAATTCGGATGCTCTACCACTGAGCTACAGGAGACTCATGGGAGCTAAGGCCATTAAACAAGGTTCATGGTTCAAACATCCTGCATACTGCTAGGATTGGAATGTCAATGAGTGGCATCTGTGCAACGAAAGGAAATGTGATGTAATATTTTAAGCCTGGATAGCGGTGAACAAATGAGAATAATGCATTATTCACTAATGGCACAGGCAAACTCGGAAAAAGAAATTCCGAGTGCTCCTATCGGGAGTCCAACCTAAGACCTTCCGATTACTAATTCGGATGCTCCACCACTGAGCTACAGGAGACTCATGGGAGCTAAGGCCATTAAACAAGGTTCATGGTTCAAACATCCTGCATACTGCTAATAAAAAATGAATGATAAGATGAGATAAGGTAAGTTTATTCACATTCAGGATATCTCTAATAAAAAAACTATTCACTATTCATTCTAGCCAGTTTTTCACGTATTAAGTAAAGACTCCTTTCATTCAACTACAGTTGAACCGCCTGTAAGCGACCACCTATAATGTCAAGGATATGTGGTCACTTACGGGAGGTGGTCGCTTACCAGAGGTCAGACCACAGGGGGTCTAAATTTCAGGTAATTTACATATGGTAATTTGCGGAGACCAAACCCTTTTGCCAGTGCTTATCGAAACCCAAAGTAATAACTTTTCTTTAGACTGCCTGATTTAGGAGCAAACAGTAAACAGCATTTTTGCAATGTTAAATTCCAAGCTTAAAACATCTACAACTTTCTTGTTTGTTTGTTGGTTTGTTACATAATCCAGTTGTCGTTCTTTATCGCCACAATTTTTCTGTTGACTAATACAAGGTTGAGAGAGTCATCACCGGTCATGCATGTATAGCGTGCTATTTACAAGATAAGAAAGTTCCTTTCCTACAAGGGATTCAACCTGATTTAAGTTTATTTCAGTGTACACTATAGTGCATGTGTATGTTATCAATTGTTTCAATGCTAAGCTTTTTCGGGAGATACTTCCGGTAGCTCGGGCTGTGAGATTTCAAAACGGCGTCCACTGTGATGATGTGAGCCAATATGTTACAGCGACACATTTTGCAATTTCTGCCTGTGAGAGAAACAGCAGATTGTGTGTCAAGTGGTCGCCTACAGGAGGTTAAAAACAACTGAAAATTTTAAACAATCACCTCTAAAAGTGGTTGCTTACGAGAGGTGGTCACCTTCAAGAGGTTCTATCTATAGTGATTTGAATTGAAAACTTTTGGTATTTGGGAAAAGTGGTCGCTAATGAGAGGTGGCCGCTTTCGAGAGGTGGTTGCCAAGGGAGGTTTGAGAGGGTCCAACATAGGTTTGGCGGGATGCGGGATGAGGCTAAAAATCGAGGCGGGATGTGGGAAACGAGAAATTTTAAAGGCGGGATGCGGGATGAAAACAGAACGGCGAGACTGGGATATACTTCGTTTCTTAGGTGGGATACGGGATAGGACGGGTATATGCGAGATCATAAGTTAGACCAAGTTAGCTCAAGTTACGAGTCACAGGACCTCCGAAAGACATTGAAAAATATTTATTTGCTTCATAAATGGCATGGAAGAAACCGCACGTCAAAAGGCGTAAAATAGGCCGATTCCGGTCACATGATTTTGGCGATTTCCTAATTTTACATAGTTTGTTTGCTCGGGCTAACAAGTGACATGAGTTAATAATAGCCGGCCTTGACCAGGCAAAGGTCTCAAAAGCTGTCAAAGCACGATGGCGACACCGTTTACATCGACAACATCGCTAACCTCTGAGTCCTCTGAGACCTCTGACATTATAAACTGCGTTGCAATCTATTATGGAAAGGGCAGAAGTGGAGGCAAGCATGTTAAAATGGGGTTGACAGACCTGTGCGACTCCCACTGTGTGTCCCTTGTGTTGATAAAAGCCTTTCAGTTTTGCCTTAACAAGCATGTCTTTAAGCGATTTTCCTTTTGTATAAGAGATTCTTCCCTTTAAATCAAAATGTGATGCAACCGCTCTGCTTAATGGTGTTTGTCTTGATCGTGAGGGGAATTCTCAAATATTCTGAATGGAGGGTTTCTTACTGATCACTCTGAGCCATAAGGATTAGGTTTTGATGTGCCATTGTGTATGCTGGCTCTGTAGCATGTTAAGGCTTGTCGGCTTGGATTGATTTCAATGAGGTTAGAGCACTGTGAAGCTTGATCCGCCAAGATCGGTTGTGTATCTTTTGAACTGAGGCTTTTTCGTCAGTACTACATCAACGCGCCCCAACAATTGATTACCAAAGGAAAACATTTTTAAAATACAAACATGGGCGTCTTAAGAGACTAACAACAAAGCTAGGATTCTCCAGAACCTCCTCAACCTGCCTGTCAAGTGAATTGATGTAAGTGTGTATGTTTTCAACATTAAAATTAACTATTAGTAACCCAGGCAAAATATGTCCAGAAAAAGAGTGACCACTTAGTTCAATCATCAGTAAGCAGAATTTTCACGTTTACGTCTCAGTATAAACACACCGAGGAACAACCTGTTTTGTGATCGAAATATGCAGTAAGTCTTTGCCTTTCTCCATAATGAGAGAGAACATTATCAATACTGTAAAAGCTATAAATTGCCTATCAGTTGAAATTTAGCGGTGAGCTGGAGCAACATGGGTCTGGAAAGGCAGGATCAGGATGAAACTTTTCATGGTGGCGGGATGGAATGAATAATTGTGGCGGGATGCGGGATTGAAAAAGCCCATGTTGGACCCTCATTTGACTGTAATTAAATGTTGTTTTTTAAGGCTGCTCAAAAGAGAGGAAATACAGCAAGTAAAAGTGCGCGCAAGAAAAGAAGGTCCAGTTTTGCTCAGGGCAGGAAGGAACGCAAGTCACTTGTTTTCTCATCTGGCTGCTCCGAAGATTCTGGTTAGTTTTAACATGTTTTCCATGATCACTCACCCACTTAATAAATTATGCCCTGAATTAAAGGGAAGAGGGAAGACTACTTAATTGCTAAAGAGTACCATAAAATTTTAATTGTTACTTACGTGTACGCAAATTTAGTAAAAGCCTCTCTGGTTGCCCAATAAATATTATTATCAAGTATTTACTAATTACCCATCACTGCACACTGACAGTTGTGGCGTGTACAATCAATCCAGAAATTTAACAACTTTGTTTGACAGTGTTTTCAGTATTTTCATAGAAATGGAAACTTAATCCTCTAATCCTCTTATGATAAAAGACTGTTAATTGCTTGTTACATTCTGTTTTATTCTTAAAAGCCTGGGACAAGGTTCACAAAGCCCTTTTAGTATGTAAGTTGTATCTCAAGTATTCTATTTTTAACAATAGACCAAAAGTTGCTAAAAAAAAAAAAACTTTGGATTGAAGCTCAGGAGAGCTTTGTAAATCTGGTTCCAGATCTTAATTTTTGTTTGTTCCTTAAGTAATGTTCTCATAATAACCGGTTCTGACTGAAAAGTCTTTGCAGCCAGCTAGGTTACGTCTTAGTTTACTTTAAATAGTTAGTAAACTTGAGTAAAGCATTGTTTATTATAAAACAATATTGGTAAAATAATGTTACAGCTGTGCACTTTTGAGGTATGGATGCTCTTTGACAGTTTGCTTGATGCTCAAGAGGCTTTACCTTCCTTTTGCATTTCAGAGCTATACAAAGAAATTCCAACAGATTTGCCACCTCAAGCAAGATTAAGAAAGCTATTCCATGCTTGTCTTGCGGTTTGTAACTTGATTATGAATATATAAAATTATGTATGAAACATAATTTTTTTATGTTGCTATATACAGCTCATGGATATAAGCAAGTTCCAGAAAATATGGATGTCCTTCCCCACCCCCACCCCCTGCAGAAGGGACAAGAAATTCAAGGAGGGCGAGAGTAGAGGGATTCAAAGACCAAGAGTTTGGCACTAAATTGCAATTTCCAGAAGAGTTGGGGGTGGGATCTTAGAAAAGATGAAGTTTGCATTGAGCTTCACAACCACAAAAATGTGTTGCTGTGTGAGTGAAATAAATGTGCAACAGTCAAGATCACAGTAAATTGTACACCTGTTTTCATACTTGTCATGATTTTTGATTTTTGACATGATTTTTGAACCCGAAAGTTTGAAGTTCCCAAAAATGGGAACCCTACCCACCCACACAGACCACAAGAGGCTGCTACTGTGAAAGTAACAGCGACTGTTAATTTTTTAAAGTTAGTTCTAAAAGTTTGCTTAATTACTTTTAGTGACAACTTAAGTTATTTCACAAATGTATAAAAAGTAATTGCTAATTTTAAATTTGTCCAAAACGTGTTTATTTTAATTATGAATTTTCGCAAATTCTTCAAACTACTAATAATAGTACTACCTTCAGTTGCATTTAAAGGTATATAAATTTGTTGCTTGATATCAGGGTGCAGTCAACAAACTGGACACAAATTCATCTGAGAGCAGTGCTGATGGGATACCCAACTTCAATGAAGAAGGTACAATGTTGATTCTCATATATTTCTTTTAACCTCTCTTCAGACAGTCCTTTACCAAGGTCCCAAAATCTGGAACTCTCTCCCAATATCAGTTACTTCTTCATCTAGTTTTTTCACCCTCAAGAAAAAAATGTTGCAGTTTTTATCTATAAAATCATGAATTGACCAAGCTGCACTTATGCAGCACCATATTTTGCATTAATTAATGACAGCCGAGGTGGCCTCTCTTATAAGCCTGGTGGTTTCTTGAGGTCTCCTCACGATTATTGTAAATTGAATGATTTCTTTTTTTTAGTTAGGCATACAATAAATGATGAAGATGAACCTATAGTGTGGAAGCTAAACAGCATCTTAAATTTATTTTTTGCAGCAAAAGAAGTTTTCCACCATTTGCAAGCACTTATATCAGACAGTAACATTATTGATGAAGCATTTAACCCTGCCAATACTGAAGTTAAGTAAGTGAAAAAAAAACTTTAGTCGTGTGAGAAGACTTAACTGAGTCTCCTTTGCACTGATTATTAACACACAACTTTATTACTTCAAGACATTTCCAGTGGAAACTGGAGACAGCAACTGTACAAACCAAGTTATGAAATGTCCAGAACACTAAAATGGCTTCTCCAGTGCTGTAAACAGTCAGGGTTATAAGGCTCTTGTAGATAAGGAACTGCTACAAATCTGGCTTTTTAACTCTATTTGAATGTCTTTTGACTCATAACTGCACTAAGGTTAATCTAATTGAAAACTGAAAATTTAAGCTGACATGCAAATTTTTAAATTCAACACAAAGCAAATGCAAGCAAAATTGTCCCCCAGAGCCTTTCACCAAGATGACTAGTTAGGCCTACCATTGTTCCAAGGTGTTTAGAGATCTAACATAGGCGAAACCAGCCGACACCCCTGGAGATCAGACAGGGCCTCTCATGTTAATTTATTCAACAACATCTAGAACAATCAGAAGAATGTCACGGGTGGTCCTCCACTAAATGATTTGCAATTTTAAATCATGTGACCACCAAATTCCAGGTCAAGATGAAAGAACTGCGCATATTCACTGAGAAAAGCCTATTTTAAACGAACAACTCTGTCGTGTTAATTTAACTCTTTCACTTCAATTTTTTTCTTAGCTGTTGTCTTGGCTCTTTTGGTGTGTGGTGTAGTTGCCATTGTTGAACATTTTAAGTCTATCATAAATTCAAATGTGACTTGTAAAATCTCACTCACAACTGAACACGATCATTGAATAATCAAAACATGTCAGACAGTCTTGTTTTAAAATCAGATGTCTCATTTTCTTCCTGAAACATCTAACAATAGCCATACACAAATCATGCAAATAAGTTATTTAACTACAGCCTTTGTTGTTTCAGAAAGGAAGTCTAATTTTACTTTCTCTTAGTAGTTAAACCTGGGACCTCTGCATTACAATTGTGACACCCTGAACACTAGACCACGCCACCTCCCATAAGTGTGTCTTATTCATTTTTCTTGTTATTTTATTGACATCAAACGTTTAAATCCACAGGCAAATACCCAACCCCAAGAATCAAGAGCTAGAGGAGAAAATAGCCTCATGCCTGGCTGTTACTGAAAGGTATGCATATGTGCCTATAGTGTACCAACAATTCAAAGCTTCTAAACTGCATATAAATATGAACATTTAATACTTTGACTTAATCTTCACATGCAACGCTCAAAAGCATTATTTGAAAGGTAACAGGACAGCATTTCCCCCACAGACTCAAAAGCATTATAAATGGTTAATTACAGCAAAGACCTGATCAAAAGCTTTCATGCAATTGAATGTACACACTTAAGGAGTTCTCCACAAAAACTCAAAATTTAGAACTGCTTTCTAAAGCATAACAAACTGCACCAAAAAATTGTGCAGTTCAGTAGCTTTCATTTGGATGGCTGCATGTTGAGAACTTGTGGGGTTTCCCACTTACATGTGTTATGTCTGTCAGGTGGAAAACAGAGAGTGAAAAGTGGGATAAATTGCTATCGTTCCATGAAGAGCAACTGGCACAGAAAGAAAGGTAGGTGTCTTATCTGTCGGGTTGAGTTTGGAGAGCAGCTGATGCTCACACAACCACCTGGTTTTCCAGAATTATAAATCTCGATGGTACGTTAACATTTGCTGCAAAAGCGCTGACACAAAACAAGTCATCACTTTGACTCAGACAGCTGGCTTGAATACCGACAAGTAGCCCTGGGACTCCACTCTACACCTTTTCCCCATTGAACAGCAGCTCCATTGGGTTTCATGCAAGTTTGTATTGGATAAGAGCGCGTCAGGTCAGAGGCACTTTCCATTCACACAAAATTGTCAGTATAAGTGGTTGAAAATGCAAATGGCAGGCAGGGTTATACCGGAAATTTATCGAACAACTGGACGATTTCCGTTTCCATTTTGTGCAGCATCACGTAAGTTTTTTGATCAACCAATCAGATTGCAAGTTTGGACCTGAAAACGAGGGTCTTCAGGAATGACAAAATTATTTTCATTTGGTACAGGAATTTTTTATGCCTAGTAACGGAAAATAAACAAGTTACTGTATTTACTTTGCTTGACGTTTTTAACTTTATTTCCCTTCTGACAGGGAACACCAAGAAGAAGATTCAAAAGCTGCTGACCAGTGCCCAGACTTCCTCTCTCCCGAACAGCACCAGCTGCTTTCTGGGAAACCATCGTTAAAAGGTTTAATGGAGAGGGTTGATGAGATGAAGCAAAAGACACTTTTCCAGGTGCACATACTACTGAAAATTCATGGAATGGCTTCTCAGGCCCCCTTTTCATTCGATTTTATTAATTTTGACAACTATTACTCTTTTAATGATGACCCCAATGTGCTGAATGTGGATTAGAAAAAATATCTAGTTTGGTGGTAGTCTGAGACTAAAAAACACAAGGTTTACGTTATATCTCTACCGAACATCTTTTCATTCTGTGAAAGAAATGTGATATATGTTTTTAGCCTGGTGAATCAATGATAGACTAATTGTTCAGTCAGTGACTCAGGCATACTCGGAAAACAAACAAAAATTTCAAGTTCTCCAAACAGGAGTCGAACCTAAGACCTTCCGATTACTAGTTCGGATGCTCTATCACTGAGCTACAGGAGACTCGTGGGAGCTAAGGCCATTAAACTAGGTTCATGGGACAAACATCTTGCATACTGCTAGGATTGGAATGTCGATGAGTAGAAAATGTAGTAAATGTGAAAGAAATGTGATGTATGTTTTTAGCCTATGAATAAATGATAGATTAATTTTTCGGTAAGTAACAGACATACTCGGAAAAAGAAAAATCCAAGTTCTGTTTCCGAGTATTTCCAGTATGCCTAGCTGTGTCACTGACGGTAAAACGCATCTACAGTGAAACTCCGATTTTAAAATCGTCGATCTAACGATATTCCCGATTTAACATTCTGTGTCCCGGCAAAAGTTATTATAAATAGGGAGTTCGTTTACAACGATATCCCGATTTAACGATTTGATTTTGCTGTCCCCTTGCCATATCGTAAAATCGAGGTTCCACTGTATCACCATTTCATTCATTTTTTTTTTGTTGTTGTTGTTGTTGTTGTTTTTGTTTGAAAATAGAAAATAGACAACGTTTTTAAAGGTTATGACAATTGCATGTAAAGCCGTTTATGTATTATATTTCATAAAAATTATTGGACTTCTTCTTATTTTGTTCAAAGGTGGGTACAGTGAGGCAAGGGGTGAAAACTGCCAAGGAGTATGAAGAGGCGGCCAAAAGATACATTGATGGGCAAGTCAAGACATTTGGCAAGTATATGAAAACCAAAATCAACCTAAACAGCGCCTCATAAAAGTGCTATGTTTATTTGTACTTTTTGGCCGAAAAAATCTTGTCCCCAGTTTTCTTGCGGGCATTTTATCGCTTCCGTGTTTGAAGTTGTCTTCGAGGGAATTTCGGTCGTTCGGACCGCAAAGGCAAATTTCGGGAAATCAATAGTGAAACAATCCCGCGATGGAAGCAGGTCTCCGATTGGTCAGAAAAATACACTGCTGGAAATTTTCTGGCAAATCAGAGGCGAGAATTTCAAAAGGTATTGGTCTGATAAGAGTAGCTTTCCAGTCGTATCGATCTCGCGTGTTGAGTCGTTGTATTGTTCCTGACTTCTGCATCTGCCCCGAGATCTCCAAGTATAAAATATAATTCTTGGCCAACAAAATTGGGGGCGTGTCGAGGTTCCGCGCGAGAGGCGATTTTCACGCGCGTGCGTGTTTATCTTCCCTTTCATGGGGGAATAAGGACTGTGATTGATCGATCGATCGATCGATTGATCGATCGATTGATTGATTGATTGATTGATTGATTGATTGATTGATTGATTGATTGATTGATTGATTGATTGACTTTACTTTTTGTTTCTTCCCAGCTAACAAAACGTTTGAAGCTACAAATCAAGCTGGAACGCCAAGAACACTGCTTCCTCGGTTGCTGAAGAAAAGCTGATGTTGGTTCACCTCCGCTTACAAAGCTCTATTTTTGTAGACTAATTGTATAGCTATTATTTTGTATATTTTTGGGTAATGTTTTCAAGGCGTGTAACAAACAAGTATGAGAAGAATACTTTATAGTTGCAATAAAAAAAGGAATACCTACATTCGCATTTTCATACAACGCTGCCGGCCCTCGCCCAAACAAAGAATGCTGAGACCAACTTATGTCAGTGTAACGCGTCTGTTGTGTGTCATACCCAGGTACCCTAAAATCACAGATGAAAAAGTGCGCAAAGAAACATGGGAAGATTTGAGGTTAACGAAAGGGCCCTGGGAAGGAGGAACCCCGCTTTGTAATTTCGTTCCCAAGCTTCCCCTCAATCCGGAAACTTTAAGAAAGTGCTTGAGTACGAGACGGTGGCCAAACGATGAAAATCCAGTGCCATCCTCATAAGAATAGAATTTTGTCAAAGGGAATAAAATCTTTTAAATCTCCAATGCGACCCTAGCAAGTATAATAGGCTCCTTTCGATATACTTATATTCAGCTTCACAATGAGGCCAAGAGAAATTGAATAATCATGTTTACTCATTTTTGTTGTGACTCTGAACTTCGATATCAAGATGGATTTTTGTTTTTGAAAGGAGCCTTTTCTTCCAAATAGGCCATTTCTGAGTTGCTTTGAACCTCATTATGAAAGCGAGGCTAAGCGCAAAGCTTTTCATATAAATATTAGTTTTGTTTGCATATGAATGGCAACTGATTTTCATAATAAGAAGTTTGCACTTAGCCTCGCGTTCATAAGGAGATTCAAAAAGCAACTCGGAAATGGCTATTGTAACACTATCACAACGCGACCCCTTTAAAGCCTTGGAGTTTTTTTAGGTTTTGTTCCCCTTTTTTTATTACTTGTGAATTCTTTCGATCAATGAGAAAATTTTGGAAATGTCATTCTAGATATGTGCAACTACATCCTCATCCAAATATTCCTTTTTCCACAGCAATAATTAATTTGATCAAAACTGATTCTAAACTGACAATAATAAGAGGTGAATCAAAAACAGTTGTTGTTGATTAAAATTATCCTCTTTAAAATATATATATTATGCAAAACATAATTGAATAAAAAAAATTCAAAAAGAAAACCAAAATTGTACTATTTAACATCCTAGAATCTGAAGACTTGTATGACGATTTTGAATCTCTAGTAACAAAAGTCAAATCACAACTGACACTGTTGTATATAACCGTTTTGTCATTCCTTTCCTTCTTATCCTATTTCATGTTTTCCTTGTCTTTTCTCCTGTGTTGCCTTTAAAGAAGCTCAAAAAAGTCCTTTATTATTTTAGTCCTCCAAAAAACCTTTCCTTATTCTTGTATCTTTGATATTATAGCTCAGTCTGCCTTCTTACTGAGCAGTAAAAGTCATTCTTTCTTTTTGTCATTCTGGCCCGTCTAGATTAGCTTTGCTACCTGCGGCGCCAAGAAATTGTACAGTGTAAATTTATACAAAAACCTAATAAAGTTGAAAGTTGAAGTCCTTTGACGATGTTTTACGGGGTGCTTAGCATTAATATTGACCATCATTTAAAATTATCGCATGAATACAACTTTGATGGACGATATGTTTTACGAGATGGTCAACATTAAGATTCAACAAAATCCAGCATTGCTGAAGTATATGAGATAAGCTACACGGAGTTTCAACATTAAATATTGTTAATTATCGCGATCCTGGGGGATCTTCCCATTGCGCTGAGACGACGTTATTTTGCGATATCGTCGTCTCAAAATGACGGTTTCTGTTACAAAGCTTCTGACACTGTTCAAGGACTACTTATAATATTTTTTTGTGATGAACATGTACCATGATAGATACAGGGGATACAACTTTTTTCTTTAAGGTAAGCGAAAATTCGATGAAGAGAAATTTACTTAAAAGACTTTCTCGAGTGTGAAAGCGGCCACGGTAAATAACAATGAGCTTAAATTCCAATAAATTATGGCATTTTCAAAGCAAAAGGATCTGTTTCTTTTCTGATGTCTCTTATCTCTAGCAAAATTTGCTCCAAGAGCTCTGCTGCGTTCTCTTTCATGGCTCAGGTCTGTCAATTTGATCAGTTCTTGTCGTGGCGCCAAATGGCAGACTCGGTAATTTTTACAGTATTCTTCGCCGCTTGGTCTTTTTCAAATTTCTAAATCTCCACGGCATCTAAGCTAGGATAACAGTGCTCTGTTTTCGTTTTTGGGTACTAGTATGGTTGCTCTTTTTATTCTTGTTTCTGGTTTTGAGGTTTATTCATCACTGTTTCATGTTGTTTATATCTCGGCGGTAACAAATTTTCAATAAAATTTGCTGGTAAAATGTTCAAACCTACTAGCTCGTCTATTTCATCAATGGTAGGTGCTTTATGGACTGTAAATTTTTGCATTTTCTTTGTTTTGACGTAAGAATTAAAGCCAATACAATACAAGCCAATACGGAATATATTTTCTCCCAACTAGCCGTCAATATAAAGTCGTATTGCCGTCTCAAAATCGAATTTAGTTTATAATATACCTTTTGTTGTTTTGTTTTACGGGTTGACCATAACAATAATAACCTTTATTTTTCCTCAGTCATTTTTCAATAGCACAAGGGGCTAGTAAGTCGAGCATTAAACGTCACAAACCAATAATTTAATAGATAGCAAATCAGCTGGCAATTTACACCATTGCGATCTAACGTCATCCAAAATTGTTGCATATAGTTTTGTTAGATGATTATGCCCAACACTGAGACTAAAAGTCACTCAACATTCATGACGATAACTGTCTGGAAGGTGCTTTAGGGGGTGCACAACACTGAAATGCAATGTCATCCAACAATGTTGAATACAACACTGCTGAAAGATGTTTTAACAAGGTTCTCAACATTGAGATTCAACACGACCCAACATTGTTGGATGTTTTTCAGAATGAGATTCAATATCCACATTGTTGAATGCAACATTGCTGGAAGATGTTACAGGGTGCGCAACATTAAGAATTAGAGAAGTAAGTTTCCCAAAAAGGAAATTCCAATATAAACATGCGCACAACTTGAGCTCACACTAGTGAAAACGATGATACTAATTTCCGCCCAGTGCGTCGAGAGGACCGTTTACCATGGCCTTCTGCCAAGGGATTAAAACTGTAGAAGACATTTAAAAGTCTGCAACTATCCTCTGCCATCTATCCTGGCCTTCTTCCTCCTTCCGAGCCTTGCCTCAAGTAAGGCCCATCTCTCTTAACTCAGCTTTCGCAGTTCTCCGCCATGTTGCTTGTGCCCTCCCCGGCTTCCCTCTTGGTGGTGATCACATTACTGTTTTATGTAGTATACATTCCGGCCTGGGGCATTCCTAGCACGTGACAAGCCATCTGATCCAGTGCTTCTTCATCTCCATAACTACACTGTGACAACTCAGGGCCGTACCTAGCGCGGGGGCAGAGGGGGCAGCTGCCCCCGCCAGGAAAACTCAATTTGTTTCTAACATCACACTGATCACAAGAAAATCGACTAATTGACTGAAAAAATATTCCTTCAATGTGAATTCCAAATAATTATTTTGGAAAATCTTTTGAGGCAAAAGCCAGTACCGGTTTTCTTATGAAAATAATGATTTTGTCAGTTTGTGCTGCCTATGGTTTAGAATTTGGTGTGTAAATAAAGACTGACAAGCCTACGCCACTTTCTGGCGCGTGTTTTAGTCTTTTTAAATCTAGGTTATACAAGTATATTTTTTTTTCAGAGATGAATTGGTTTTAAAAGCCTGCCCTGCTCGCAAGTATTTGTAGCGGGTTTGGATTTAACCATCACATGTTCATCATCCGACAGCTCATTTGCGCCTAATGATTTTTGAGTTTCCTCTTTTGAATTCTGTAGCCGCTGCTAATTACACTCAGCTCTCTACTTTATCACTTTATTCGAAAACTTCACCATTCCAAACACATCCCGACGGTAAACAAATCCGTACCAGAACGGTTCTTGAAATACAAAGATTAAATAAAAGATGTTAAAAAATACTACAAGTAACGACATGGAATAAGCAACTGAGAAACAATAGAAAACGAACGACTAACATAAAAACGGCGAAACACAACTTTACAACACTGAAAATGACGCGCACACTAAAAACTTATGCAAAGAAAACTGGCTTAAAAAGGGTAAAAGGAGTGTCAGAAAGGCTCTTTACATACATAATCATCTTTAAAGGTGTGGGGGCGAAAGGTATGAAAGATGTAGCACAAACAAATACAACAAAAGTAGGTGTAAATTAGGCGCGCAGAAAAAGCTATAACTCGCTGTAACAAATTCTCTTCCTTTTGAATATGATCTCTTATTCCGCGTGTTCGACGACGGTGTTTTTATGCCACATAGGGCATTTCAGCTGGGTTTGGCTTGGATCTTTTAAGTGCTTGATAGTTTTAACTGCCTTTCTTGTTGAGATTTGTGTAATGTTAGGACAGAAATTAATCATTGCCTGTATCATGCAATGAGCTTCATTCTGTAATTGTTGGAATGCCGGGCCCGACTATTAGTGTTTTTCACAAGGAGTTGTGTTTCTTGGCACGGCTATTTGGTTTTTAGGTTCTCTAGTAATCGTTGTAGCGTGTTATAGAGCTATGCAACGTGTCACAGTAATACTGAAAAGGCTTGAATTGTATTTAAATAACGACTGTGTTTTTGCAAATGCTTCGCTCCACTGATATAGTGCGTTTGTATTGTGGAAGCTCAGTGATTTTCTCCCTTTGTTTACAGCAGTGTATCGACTGTGTTTTAAAATGAGAAACAATATTTACTTCAAGCTAAACAAGATGTTAACTCCATAAGAAGTCATGGCAATTAAAAAAAAAAAGCTTCGGTGTGTTTTTTTTCTCTAAACGTCGTAGAGGCAACTTTCTGTGTAGGAGTGAAAACAAAATTAATGTTCAACTAGAAACCCTGTCTACATACGGTAGACCCCTGTGAGGGGTGTGCGGAGTTTGCCCCCACAGACAAAAAATCCTAGGTACGGCCCTGCAACTTATCTTCTCATAAAACTGAGTCGCTGATATCTTATTTATACTGCTATTATACAGCTGGATCTTCAAAATTGGTTGAAGTCTACTGAACGCTCCTCTAACCTATACCGTGCCTTGCCTTGATGTCTTTCAGAGCACCATTGTCCTGGCTTGCTAACGACGCAGTACAGATATAAAAAGTCATCAACAGACTCTACTTCCGTACCATCAAGCGAGGGAGAAGGAGGAGGTAACGAGTTGATATATATGCATCACTTTAGTCTTTGTCTTGCTGATGCAAACGTATGGACCTGTTTGCTTTGTATAATTGTGCAGCCTGACTGTTTCTTTTGTAGATGGGCGTGTTTAGTTGAAAGTACAGCCTGGTCATCAGCGTATAGTCAAGGTCCTGGAGATGGGCATACCTCTACATTGACCAATGATGACAAGAAGATCGGGGAGAGAATACACTTTTGCCCTACCCCAGACGTGACAAGTAATTCCATTGAGAGTGTATTGTCAAGAATGACATTTTGAAGAGGTCGTAAAAAGAGATAAGATGATCTAAAGTGGAACTTCATGATGTCTCAGTATCCTCCATAAGTTCTCGCGGTGCACACTGTCAAAAGTTTTCCTGAAGTCGATGAAGTGCAGGGGCCTCCCATCCCAGGCAATGCTTAATGATGTTGCGTAGGGGATAAGCTGGTTTACACACCCTCTTCCTCTACGGAAACCCGCTTTTTCATCTCACGGCCAATTGTCGATCACTCCATCGGTGCGTCCCAGTAAAACCTTGCAGAAGACCTTGTTTGAGATTTAAAGCTGTGTTATCGATCCCCAATTGTCACAGGTTTGGTTTTGCACCAGTCATCATGGACGGTATCATCTTCCCACACACTTCTGAAGGGTTTTGTTAGCACCGTGACACCAGCTTTGAGCATCCGGTTCTGCATGGATCCCATCTGTTCCTAGTGGGGCAGGAACGCGTGACGAACCCCTAAGAACGTCTGCGTGGGAGGCTAATCTGTTCCAGAAGATTGACAGATTTGATGGCGCTTTAACACTCTTCTTCAGTTGGAGGATCGATGTCAATGAGATTCACGTTTGCTGGTTGAGGATTAGCTGGGTCTTCTGGCTCAGGTCGGTTCAGATTACCTCTTAGAAGTGCCGTGTGCCCACCTTGCTACCAGCTGCCTCTCTGTTGGAAAAGGATTCCCATTCTTATCCTTCACTGTGACAGACTGGCTTGAGCATGAATGGCAGAACTGTTTGTGGCCCTTTCAACATCTGAGTGTAGCTTTTCCTTCTACAAAGGCTTTTTTGTCTTGTCCAGTACTGTGTTCAGTTTACTTCTATTCTTTGCTCTGTCTTTTATTAGTTCAATACCTAGTAAAAGTCAGTAACTTCCAACGTTATTTTCGGCGGGTTTCCGTTGTTGTTTCGCTGAGAACCTCCTCAAACCATAAACTGCAAACAGTGAGGAATGTTGAAACAGAGGCATTACGAAGAATTTAAATTTAACTGCATGTTTACGAATATGATCGGTCGAGGCTTTGCCAAATCCCGAAAGAACACTGCAGAGAAATATCGTAGCTTTCAGAATCTCAAAGAATTTGATTTGCACTCAGAGGTATGTATTCCTTTTCACTCTGGATCCTAATGAGAAGTGTTTAGAAATATTTAGGCAAGAACTTTCTACTCTGGTAAATTTAGGATTTCGGGTTAAAGGCTGAAGTAAAATCTGCAAGAAAAAAAAGAACGTCGAATCCTTGCTCATGTACCCAGTTGCTGTTGATCTACGGAGTCAAGTGTGCATCCGCAGTCTTTATTTTTGAGCGGCAGTTAGTATTGCACCGGGTTGAGACAAAGCGCAAAGGCTGCATTGAGGCTCCCAGTTTTGCCCAATACACACAAATTCCCCAGTGGATAAGAGTTTTCGCAATGTCAATCACGTTTTCTTGGAATTTGGTTGGTTCCAGAACTTTACTTATAGACTTTACGTCTTTGACACTTGTTACACTGAGAAAGTAAGAAACTGAAAGGGCATGGAAAAGGACCTCTTTTACATCCTTTTCACTTTATTTTAGTGCGTCTGCCCGTGTCTACCTTGAAGGTAAGGTAACACACCAAATAACGTTACCGAAAGACAAAGGAACGATTAAAAAGTATGAAAATGAAAAATGTAGCACTATACATATAGTGACATATTCACAATAGAAAAGCGACACGATGCAAAAGTTTGTTACTTATAACGGCTTCATAAGAAGCAATGTATGGACGGCTCAGAGCGTAAACGTAAAACGTTGAACGCTCTTGGATCATTTACGTTTACACAAGCAGCTCACACATCGTCTCTTATTGCATTTGTACACGTAAATTCAGTTGAACACAAAATTTACACAACAGTGGTAACCCACATAGCGGGGAAAGTGGGTTAGTCTTCTAATGTTCGCAACGTTGCGAGGTACGTCGGAGCGTTTAGGATAGGTATTTGGCAACTCGTCTCAATGCTCTCGTTGCTCTCGCCAGATCCCTACACTATTCTCTAAATAATACAATTGTAAAAAAGGTTTCAAGCTTGAGCCAAGTGCGCGTTTCATTAAAAGCAACTCCTGTAGCAACTTCACCAAATTACCCTCTCCGTGAAAGTCAGTCGCACAAGTGGCGAGTACGCGGCCATATTAAATCAAGCTGCCCGTGTTAGTCCGAAAGTTTTCCTTGCCGGCAGAAAGTGACCATGCATGCGATGAATTACAAAAATAGTCTAGCGTTATTTCCACAAAAACTTCCCTCCCGCTCAAAGAGACTGGGTACTAACAAGGTGATTGGTGTAGCGCCGGCGCTAATTTTTTTCCCAAAGTGCACTTGGGCTTGCCTAGTTCCAGTCTTCTCGCTTTTGCAAGCGCGCGGGATGTTGCGTCTTGCTGCGTCATGTCAGATAATTTCTGCAAAGGGGTCTACGTCTGTCGTGTAAGTAGCGTTTGTGTGCGTCTTGTGTTTACCGTCCTTTTTCGATTTTATCTGTCGTACAAAGTAATCAGCAAACTCCTGGAAAAGGAACAAACAGTTCAGTCAGTGTGCGAGTTGAATAGCTGTCACAAAAAAATATGCAGAACTAAACTACTGCTGTAGTTTATCTAACCCCAAGCGAAGAGCAGTCAACAAGGCCTTGTTCAAACGTCAAACTTCTCATCTAGCTGCATATTATCGCACATTGGTCTGCCTTCGTCATTCAAGTTCTCAGACCGGGTCTGTACCACCTGAGACCTGCGACTGTAAGGAGTTTGACGTTTGTACATCCCCTCATTTCACATTTTCAGCATGACTGAAGTCAATACTTAGCTCTCAACGCTCCGATCCAATAATAATAAACGCAGCAACCAGGTGTAAAATCATTTAATTTACGTCAGTTTTAAGATAAATGCACCTTGGAAAGGTCTTCGAGTGACATTAAAATTTGTAAGAAACCTACTGATTATTTAATCATTACGTTTTCTGGTGATCTTAAAAAAATCAAAATTCTTATCGTTAAATCGTTTTCGTGATCTTTTCTGTGTACTTTATTACCGTGCATGTGTTTGTTTCATTCTACGATTGAGGCAAAACATTTGTCCAAGCGCGTCAGTTGGCAAGTTCAGCAAAGGTCGTCACACAACAGCTTTGCACGACGGAATAGTGTAGTAAATACGATTGAAGACTTAACGTCACTAACGAGGGACTAAAACGTTCTCGATTGCCTTTCCCGGGCAGGGGAAGGGGGTGATGGATTCAACGATACGTTAATAGCACTACGAAAATATGTTACTCTCAAATTTATCACTATTTACATTTTAAAATATTCGATTCAAGTTACTTTGTGTATTCATTAAGCTTTCATTCTAATATGTAAAATTTATATTCTTGAAACTCGGGTAAATTTTGTTGGTCGTTTCATCCGCACCAAAAATAAACATCTCTGGCAGGCCATGGATGTCGCGACCGTCACGTGGTCAAACTAGCTGACGTAATGTTTCGCCAGTTTCAGGGGCAATTAAAAATAATTTAAAAAATAAATAAACAATAAATATTATTCTAATATGAAGCACATTTCTAAGAACAGCTTAGCTGTTAACGAAAGAAATAAAATTTTCATTATGTTAGATTCGACTCTTGTCGTTAGCCGACAGAGTTTAGAGGAAGACGTTCTGAGAGCTTGTGTCTCGCTGACCAGAGTCAACGCCAGCACAATTTTGGAAACAAAACTCCATGCCTTTTATGTCGTGTAGACCATAACAGATTGATAGACCAACACGACCAATAAAATTCTTAAACGTTGTTTCGAGGATTATTTCCTTTGGTCTTTTGACCAACGCAAATTGAATAAGAAGAGAAATTCCCTAGCTTTTCGTGGCCAATTAATACAAAGCCATTATGGAGGAAAGTCACAACAGACGGTTGTTGGCAGAAAGATTCTATTACTAACTCCGTTTAGTGCCTGGAATAGAGCCCACTACTGTAGGATCGAAAGCGTCTACTATCTCTTCCTCCTCATTCACTACGTTGGATCATTCAGATATTGTCAGATTTTTGCCAGTTCTTGCCTGTTTCTTCATTTCCGAGTGTTACCTATTTCTTGATCAGTAAAGTAAAACATAACGTTTGATGGGTAAAAGTTAAAACTATGGTAGGAGTTTCTAGAGCACGATCTCTCATATAAAGGGAGACGAGGACAGAGTCGACAAACCTCAAACCGCGTGAGAATGAAGCTCGCCTTCTGATCCTCAAAACGTCACCCCACTAAACAACTGTGAGCTAAAGCGCTGCGAATAAAGCAAGCGGCCCTGACTCGAGCACGAATCCAAAACCTGCACTAAAAAGATTAAGGTTCATGAACACGAATCCTAATGATTCTTCGTCGCCTTCGAATGAAATAAACATACAAGGCGATGACAGCCAGAGCTATGACCGAGTAAAGAATCAAGCACATGCTAGTATCGATCGAGCTCAAGCCGATCACACTGAGATGAGTGACAAAATGGCGCTTGCTTACAGTGTCAGTGTCCTCCAACTCGGGAGCATGGTGCGCTGACTGTTTCTTGATCCTAATGTTATCCACGCCATAATGATTCTTCAAAAATTCCAGGACCACTCCTTCGTTCCAGTGAACCACTCCGTCGTCGTTAGAGCCAGGATGTCGACACTCTTCGCAGAGATCTTTGGAAGGAAACTGAATCTTTGGGTGTTTTGGATCTTCACTGTGATCTCCGGCTAGGCGCCTGTTGACTTTGTTGTGGCCGCGCCACAGCCACATAATCGCGTCGTTGTGCGAGTTAACCTCTTGTGAGAGATTTGCAGACATTGCCGTGAAGTGCTTTTTACACTCTTCGCAGCTAAAGAAGTGCTTGATGTACTCTCGAATGCGTAGAAGAACCTCCAGCCCCGTTAAATTATCTCTGGTCCCACAGTTAACAGTCAGCGTGTGAAACAAAGTCCACAAACCGCAGGGATAGCCGCGAAAGTGTGGCTCACTGCCTGCACAACCCAGCCATTTGGCTTTTTTGGGCAGAGGACGACTATTTGCCTCCGATTTCCTCTTCAAATTCGCCTGCAAATATCAAAGAATAATATTAGCATCATTTTGTGGAAATGACATTTAGAGCTCTTTTAAGAGAAATCACAATCAGCAAGAACAACACGATGAACCAATCAAAACTCAGAGAAGTCCCGCCTTAAAGTCCCGCCTTATCTATGTGTAATTCCACCAGACACAGCAACAACTGATCAAATAGACCCGTATTCGAAAGCCAACCTCGTTCCCAGGATCTCTGGGACGTGAAGAAGAGAGACCCTGGCAACGAGGTTGAGTGAAAGGTTGAGAAAATTGTTACGACAACTTTAATTTCGAAGGAACACAATCGCTCCCCTATCCCTTCACCTCTTTACAATGTTCAGTCCGTGTGTCCAGAAAAGTTTCTTGCATGTCACAATTTGGATTTGGGGTTAGGGAGGGTTTCCCAAAATCTGAAAGCCTGGAGCAGTCTACCACCATCTTCGCTATTATCACGTTGGTAAGGGATGTCTGGGGTACGATACACAACTAAACACATTCTGACAGAACTTTGGGGGTTAGTTAGCCACTAAGGGACCCATTATATGAGCCGGGCAGGCTCAATTTGCTGAGTTTCAGGCCGATGCTGGCTTATCTTGTGAAAAGTGACCCTAACAAGGAGAATGGATCGAATGATTTTACTTTCGTCAATCCATCTTTTGTTTGTTTATTTATTTTTATTTACTTATTTTTTTAGATTCAAGCAGCTTTACGGTTTGCTATCCTTTCATGTGTCACATAGAAAGAGAACGATGGACTTGCTGATGAGCCATTTTGCTTGAAGACGGAATTTAGTCTTGGGACATTACTGACCCGGTGAACGCGATTATGTGGACAAATCTCAGCCCTATTAGCGGGGTCCCAGCAGCCCTGCATCGGGATCCTGACTAGTCGAGCTGGTCCGGTTCCAATGTAATCGCAACGTCGAATTTTGTTGTGCTTAATAGACGTGCCGAGATCTCGGCAAACCGTGCCAGCCCGGATCATGTAATACGCATCAAAGCCACCGTACAAGCCTACTATAAATACAGGGCAAAACAAAAAAAAGCAAAGCTATTCCAAGAGCTTTGCTTTTTTTAGACTCCGGCGTTATCTAAGTGTGTAGTTTTTGTATTTTGAAATGTATTACTTGTTTATGTCTTTACTACTATTGTAAGGAAGGAGATAAACTTGAAAGGGATAACCTCTTATCTCCTATTCAGTTTTACTTCAAATTGTGATGATTATTATTGGACTCTCATACCTGTGCTCGCTGAACAACGTAGATGTACTCCGACCTGAACAACGTTTTACGAGGAAGAGGTAGCTTGTAATACAAGTTGTTAAATACCTCACCGAGGCTAAGTTTGCCTGGAAAACACTGCATAAAATATCAATACACACAGGTTAGATTTTTGAAGGTTGCTTTCTCTCCCGGCCCCACTCAACAGGGTTCTCCATTACACGTGTAAGCAGAGCTTACAATTTCACATTTCAATTGGTATCTGGTCAAATTGAAAACAGATACCCAATCTGGTTCACGGAATCTTTGTCAAGTGATGGCAGTCTGTTTTGTCACGTGGCATGAGATGGTGAGACTCACGTGACAAAATGTCACGGTAGGGCTTGACCTCTGAAAGTCTCTGTTTAGGTTGGGGTGGGGGGGGGGGGTAGGGTAGCTGGCACTGTATCTTCTTCTAAGGGTATCTAACATCTCAACTCACAACATGACACGTCGAATCAGTAACCAGAAGATATGTCCCTCCCCTTTCCATATACTTAGACATTCTTAAATCATAACATATAGTTGTAATATTGGATTCGAGAAATGTTAAAAATAAATTAAATTTACTTAAATTACAAGCTACATGTAGCATTACACGCTGTTATACACTTACAGCAAGTAGGATAAGCAATTTCTAACTTTTGGAAAAATGCAAACTAAGTCAACAATGCTTCTCATCTACCCACTGCAAAGATTATGTTACATGGCGTTACAAATGCTTGCCATGTATCGTAGCGAGTTCATGACTTCTAATGAAAATTTTGTTGCAGTTACCTTTTTCAAGACAGTTGAAACACTGCAATAATTTGCAATGACAAAATGTTGTGCAAGAATCGTCTTAAAAAAATTTTGCTGTGTAAAACATTGCCTTAAATGGCATCTGAATAATAACTGCAAGTAACTATGGTGGTTACCAAAAATACAAAACCTACCGCCAGTCAGAGAAAAGCCATTGAAATTATTTTGAATTCTCACAAGATTTCTGTTGCCTTGAATTTTGTCAGAATTCAAAATGATTTCAGTGATTTTCAAGGCTGTTGCCTAGGAAAAATTTCAAGATGCCCCACATAGGGCCAAAAGCTGAGAAGTGAGAAGCCCAACATGTGAAGTGTTAGGTGCTGCTGCAAAAAAATTTAGGCACCCAGAGCATTTTCTTGGCTACTGGGCTCCTGTCAGGCAGCAGCCTTGGGTTTTTCTTTTATTGACGTCCACCAAAACACAACTCTAACCGACTCTATTGAAGGTGGTAGGTCACATGTTATTGGTAACCGCTGTACAGTTGTTACCGTCACCTTTGCCAGCATTCCTATGAAATTCCTGAGTGCTAAGTACTCTCCACCCTGGATAATTGTCTTGGTTGCTACTTCAATGTGTAGCATGTACGACAGGGCACTTTCTAGGTCTTGCATATACACCTCAGAACTGTTGTGGATAAACAAGAAGTTTTAAACCATCGATATTGCAATTCTCAATCAATGAGTGGTTTATAAAAGGGGTTAGTAAGGAGGCTGTGTTTGATACATGAGCAACTGCCTGATTGACTGACTGACTGACTGACTGACTGAGTCAATGACAGACTCACTGACTGACTGACTGACTGACTGACTGACTGACTGACTGACTGACTGACTGACTGACTCAATGACTCACTGGTCAACTGACTGACCGAATCACTGACAGATGGACTGACTAACTGACTGACCGAATCACTGATGGACGGACTGACTGACTGACTGACTAAGCAAACAACTGAGTGACTGGCCAACTGACTCTCCAACAAACTGAGTGACTTATTGACAATCTTACAGCCAGTATGGATGTCTGAAAGAAGACCAATAGAATAACCAACCGACCAGATAAACTACTGAACCTATCGACCAAATGTTGGATAAAATTAATCCTGTTGTTCAATGTCAGTAAATCAGTCAATGGTCAAGAGCTAACCTGCTTCCAGCTTCTTGTTTTCTCTGGTCCTCTTTTCCATGAAGTGTCTTGTAAAATTCCATGGCTTCAGTAACAGCTGGAAGTTCTATTACAGGCTTCTCCACCTGACAAACATCGTCAAGGGCTCTTTTGAAACCGGCATGGGTTTTTTCATCGCTGTAGCAAATTAGAAACAGCATCAGATTATTACTGGGCTTAATTGACCACTTCTCCAATCTAGATTCCCTTAGCGTGTGAGCAAGCTACTGTTTTGCTCAAGTGCTTAATGCAAGCAATGAAACTCTAACAGACAAGCTGGTGGGGGCTTTAGGATGTTCCAAGTCCCCAAATGAGATGTAGTTCATGTACCAACATGGCATCTACAGACCATGCAGCCTTGGCTGAACTAACAAACTATTGTACCCTCATCCTGGTGAATATATTCTAAGTCCTGCTGCCAATAATTTTTTTATTCATGTACACAGACCAGCTGAAAGACTCACAGACTGACAGCTTACAAATTGAAGCTTCAAACTCACAGACCATTACAGAGTGCAAATATTGGACAACCCTCATAGGTTGGAGTAGATCATAATGTTTTAACACAAACAGCTTCTGGACAGCTTACCGTGAAAGCTCTGTAAACGTGCCTCTTCTATGCACCAGAATTAGTGATGGAAACCTTTTGACTGCAAATTTTTCTACAAGATATTTCTGTGGAAAAAACAGTAACATTAATTGATTACTGATGGTTGTCCAGATTATTATCTATGTCCAGGGCTGTCTGTCATTAAATTTTGGAAAAGTTGGCTCCACAAGGAAAGCAACCAGTAAGCAAAAATTGGAATTTCCAGAGGGGTGGGGGAAGTGCAAACCAAACAACTTTATCATGCAAAAAGGTTGGAATCTGGACCATTTGCTGACTGCTTTAGGAACAATACTTAAATTGGCAAATTGAAAAACCTTTGTAACCCTGTATGCTCATTAAAGGTGATTACAAATGCAACAACTTGAATCTCAGCGGGATAATGTTTGGCTCACTGACACCACCCCAGGCATTGAGATAAAATCACTATTGTCAGGAACAGATAGTTTGGTTATTAAAATAAATGAAGAATTATTAAAATTAAAAACGGAGGTGGTTGGCTGCTCATTACATAAAATTAATATACCGGCCTTATTTTCCGGCAAAACACGATTGGTTTTGATTTGGATTCCCATTGGATTAGAAAGTGGCGCAAGTTTTGTTAACCAATCACAGAGCGTAGTAATGCAAAACCAAAGCAAATGCGAAATTACTTGCGACACTCAATTGAAAACCGCTCTAAACCAGATACTGAATCAGTTACATAAGAAGTAAAACTATCACTATCTATGAGGAAATTGGGCACACTAAGCACTTTTAAAAACTCTATGTGGAACAGTATTTTTAAAAGTCAGCAGTTTTTACATCATTTTATTCTGTAAATTAGTTACACGCACATTCAGTCTGTTTTCTAATTTTTTAGTAATTTTTTTTATCCAATTATGTTATTCTTAATTTATTATATTTTAATTTTTATCTTGTAATTGTTAGGAGGGCCAATTGTTTGTTAGTGTTTTAATCCTATTTTGTGCCACCCTCGATAAATAAAGACTTTACTTACAAGTTTATCAACACATTATCAACAGTCACACTCACATTTTTACTTAAGACTCTTCTCACTCCCAAATGTTGACATTTCATAAAGTCTAAAATAACCTGGAGAGAAAAGACACCAATTTCAGTAACTTACAATACTCACAACGAAAAAAGCTGACCTTTTGAAAGTTGGCACAAGAAAATATCATTCATCTTAGTTTAGAACTTAAACTCACCTCTCGACCAATATATGATGTTGGCACCTCAAAAATCAATGCTAACTCATTGTATGCAGTTTTGCCCTCCACAAACTTGGTTAAAAATTCTTTCCTATTGAAAAGAATTTAAAATAAGTGCTCATTGATCAGAAGCTATTAGAGATTGGTAAAAAACAAACAGAATTTGCTATTTGTTACATGTATATGACATTTCTGTGGTATTTACACAGCGCTGACTTTTTTTATTATTATTTTAAGGACGGTCCCGACTTCTGTTACTGCGCATACGTTCTGTGCATCTCAAGATACTTGGCTTTCCTATGGGTGGTGCCTACTAATACAGGAGAAGTATATGGAGAAAGCAGAACTTGGTATCCAAAAAGAAAAATTGGAGGGTAACCATGCATTTTTCAGAGATAATAAAGCTTCAATTTTGGGGAAAAATGCCATACATTGCTTTGTATTTTAGCACTTTTTAAAATTATTGTTGTTGATTCCACTAGCCCTTGCTAAGATCTGCTTTTCCGGCATAGTCATAAACTGGGCAAAAATACTTCTGTATTGGTAGGCACCATCCTTACGTAATGAATTAATGAAGATCATGATGATGATGATGATAATGAACACTCCCACCAAAGGTTCCAAGGAGTACCCCCAGGCTAGGTGACAACCTTGGGGGGGGGGGGGGGTGCCTTACCCTATTGGTAAGAAATCTGCATCCGCATGTACCAAGCCAAGATTCTTCTGAAGCTCAGATACCTTTACCATTGCATGAAGGAGATTTAATAATGTCTTCTCTCCTGTTTAATTCAACAAAGTATATTTAATTAGATTTACATACATATAGCTTTTTATTACTAACTGCACGCCAAACAAAAAGTCTGCACCCAATGACTGAGTAGACTTTACTGGTGGTGTTAATGCATTTCTGTCCTCACATTATTTCCTGGTGAAGGGTCCTCTCACAAAAATCCCAATAAAAGTGTCCATCAGGCATCATAAAGTCAAGCTTTTTTTTGGAGGTGGGGGGGGGGGGGTCCAAAAAATTATCCCAAAGAAGAGAAAACGTCTTGTAAATTTGGTGCCCTGTATGTAAAAAAAATGTCCACACTAGGAACCTTCTAGGCCAGAAAAGAGAAGAAAAGGACTAAAAAAGGTCAGATCTCACAACAGCTACACTGGAAATATAAACCAACTGAGAAACATTCAAAATAGAGAGTCAAATGTAAGGGCAACGTTAATTAAAAATGACATACCATCTTCACATGTACCTCAGCTATTTATTACAGTGGCCCCCAGACACAGAGATCTAACTTTGAAGCACTAACTTTTCAAGCTTCATTGTGTTTTTCAGTAAGACCACCTGATTAATAAAGATTGTTGTTGTTGTTGTTCAACAAAATATTTTCAACTTCCGACACAGAAGCTAGTTGGAAATTTTAAGGGGGCAGGTTTAAAAGTAGACTGGATTTTTTCCAGAGGAGTGGGGCGGGAGGGGGGCACTGGCAAACCAAAACAATTTTCTGTAGGAGGGGTATGAATATTTTCTGGAACAACAAAGATACTTTATTGTCAGTAATTTTTCTTTGTTATAGATTATAACTGCTTAAAAATTTCAAACCAAAAACAAATTTAAACAACACCTTTCGTAAGGTTTGTAACATATAACAGGTTTTGTTAAATCACCCTGAAATCTCTGAATAAAAAGACAAAAAAATTCATCCTAACTTTTACAAACTCTGCAAAAAAGCTATCTTCAATCATCTAACAACTCAAGTAAGAAACATTTACAAGTCAGACAAGAATGTCACTTGAGAATAGTTGCACAACTAATGTTAAAGAAAATGTTGTTGGTGGAAAAGAACTAATTAATAGTAGATATTCCTAGAAACATACCTTGAAATGTTTCCCCTAAATCAGTACTAGAGGCAGAAGCATTGAAAAACTGTTTGAGAACAAACATACAGGATTAATCATACATCACACATTCATTGAGTAACCTCAAATCAAGCATTTGAGCATTTTGAGACACTGGATTCAATACTGAACACAAAAGAGAATCAACACCAAAAGAGCTTAAACCAAAAAAAACAAGATTCTAAATAAATATAAAGCAATGATCCCTTCCCTTTACATCTCACACGCCCAGACTTACGTTGACTGTCTCTGGAAAATTAATGCGATCTTGATTATCATAAAGTTTGGTAAACTTTTGCGTTGAATTTCTCCTAAAACTTTAACTGTTAATGATTTGAGAGACTTTTTCAAACACTTGAAAGAGTGTTCATTCAATTTACAAACACCTCAAAGTTGGTTTAAAAAATTCAGCTGCGTTTCGTTTTTTTCCAACCCACCTCTCAATGTTTGGAGATATGATGATCCTCATGTTTGATATCTTTTACTTCAATATTATATAGATGCCTTCTAAAATGACACACTCTTGGATCAGGATTATGGTTATGGTAAATAAGGATGATGCAAGGAGAAAAATACACTGGGTAATTGAACAGTGTAAGAATTTGACTAATTTTCAAGCTTTCCAACAAGATGATAACAGGCAAACTGAGTGAGGGTTAACCAAAGGAGTGGACTCACCTTCACTGTAGGATAACCTAGTATGTTGTAATGCACACAGATGGCAAGATTACGCTCCTCAGCACAATCAATAGCAGCAACATGAATGAGTTGTCTCCAATCTGAAATAAACATTATGGATGCATTAATTTTGAGGTACAATTAACCCTCCATAAATTTCCTTATCTGGAATTTATTTTTACATTTACATTTACATGTTATTTGGTCGGTAAAATCATTAGATATCACACCAACCGTACAAATGAATAAAATTAGCAAATGAATAAAATACAGATATATCAATATATAAAATAATGATATAAAAGTCAAATAAAGAAAACTATATAAATTATATACTAATACTTAAGAAAAGCTAACAAGCTATGTTTAAATATTTCCAAAGAGGTTGACGAAACAATGGCCTCTGGGAGGCAGTTCCAGTCTGCTATAGTTTTTGGGAAGAATGAAAATTTAAAAACGTCTTTTAAAAGCACCAAGTATCCACAGGCATTACCATCAGGTGTTTTAAAATTCACCATTATTTTGATTTTGGAGTCTGATTAGTTTAACCCTTTTATCTTGGGGGGGGGGGGGGGGGGTACAAAGTGCCCATGCAGACTTTGAACATTCACAATGTTTCCTATAGTAGTAAGCAAACACCACCAAACTTTGCGACCCTTCCTAAAATTTATCTGGCAATAATTTGGCATCTCCATTGCTTGAATGCCATGTTCCTCAAAGAGGGTTTTTTTTAAGTCGGTCTATAATCCATACATGAATGGATATAGGCAGCTGTAAGTTTGCATATAGTAGGATCAACATTGTTAAAAAGAAAAATAATTTTAGAATTATCATAAATGGGGATATTTCCTTATTATGTCTTTGAAGAACTTTGAACTTAAATTATCGTAAAGGTGGCAATGGAGTATAAAATGCAATTCATGTTCAACTTCATTTAATTGGCAGAAAAGGCAAATTCGGAGATTTTCTGGGGTTTTGGGTATTGTGTGTCTGTCAGTTTCAATCTGTAATCGATGATTTCAGGGACAAAATTTATCAAGAAGCTATAAGAATCAAATGTCCTTGTCCTTACACTCAAACTGAGAGTTGCTATCTTGAATGATATGTGTCACAAATTTACCTTTCTACAGTAAAACACCAGACTAAACCACACAAACAAACTTCAAGCTTCAAGGCTAAACCAAGGGAATAGCATGTGGTTTATTCTGGTAATTTTCATGGTTGGAAAGCATTTATAGTCAGTCAGTACCTTGACAAAGAAAATGTTTTCATCATTTAAAAAATGATTCCAAAACCACCATAAGGAGAAATTTGGGAATGACTAATCCTTGGACTTGTTTATTTAAGGAAATTCTATTTACTTAGCTCATTAGAGCAGTGGACATTTAATTATTGTTCACCGTCTACCATGGTAACAGTATTGAACCAACAATGAACAGTATGTCCTTCCTCATATAAAGCTAAAGTTGCATACATGTCATTTAAGAATATTGCATAGAAAAGAAAATTGAACATTTAATGGAGTAATAATAATAAACTGGCCTAGCATTTTCTTAAGGCCAGGTGTTTGAGTTGTAACTTTAACGCATGACTTTCTTATGTTTATTACGTAAATTGTCGATATTGCATTACGGCCTTAGTATATATCTGTACAGCAAGGTAAGGAAAATTTACGTCAAGAGTCAAGATTCTCAATAACTGAGCGTATTAAGCGTTTCGTTTCAAATTCCCTTTAAGTTTAACTGTGCATGATTAATAATTCACGACACAAGGTTAAGCGAACCACGAACCGGACCTGACGTTAGAGGTACAATTTTAGATCTTTCCGCCGATCCTTTCAAAGGAAATTTATCTTTGTGTCCTTCACAAAGAAACAAATAGAAAGTATCGGGAAACAAAAAAAGAGCCAAGCGTTGAAATCTTTCCAACCTTCGCTGCCCGATCACGTCTTGATATCTTTGCGATTTCATTAAAAATATATCACATCTAAACAAAGGATCATCGAGTAGATGCAGGCCCTTATCGTTACTCTCCTGCCGTTTTTTCCCCTTTTCTTTACCTTCCAAATCAACATAGCTCATTATCTGAGACCTTTTTAAGCTTATCGTTCCCTTACCTTTCGACATCTTTGCCAGCTTTTTCCATGTCGGAGCGAAGGCATGACAGTGGCCGCAAAAACTGGAATAAAACTCTACAAACCACGCCGACGGGCTATTATGAATAACATTGGAGATTGTGTTGTTTTCTAAAAGAACTATATGATCCGCTGTTGAATATAATACGCCATAAGAAAACCTAAAACAGAGGTAAAAGACACAAATTACTAGAAAACATCTACATAAGCGATCGGCCATTTTACGACTTCAACCCCAGAAGAAAATACTTTGTGATATTGTACCGCTGGTTGTCTCGTAGGCTCAAGACTGGAGAGATTCTTCCGGTTACTGACAAAGCTATTGCTACCTGTCTTAATTTACTGTTCATTTTACACAAACACTTACAAACAGACAAGTAGCAAAGTAGTTATGTCCCCAGGAAAAAAGGAGCAAAAAAACTAAAGCTTACAAAAAAAAAAACTACAACAATTTGAAAGAATACACCCACCTGAAAACACCTATACAACTAGGGAAAGAGATAAGACATTTATCCATATAAAGATATCAATTAATGGTTTCTACAAATAAGGCTCAATTCTATATTTGTAATAAATTTAATTTATAACGTCAAGGAAAGCTAATAAATTATTCTGGAGTTTACTTCCGTAAATTTCGGGTAGTAGCGCAAAAAAAGCAGAAGAGCGTAGTTTAATGTTTTCTTTAATGACATCAGATGAAGATGATACTCGAATAACAGTTATCCAGTGTCAGGTTAAGATGAGACAGTGAATTGTGAGTTGTGTTAAGCCATTGCAACATCTTCTGAGTGAAAGACACAATGAAATGGCAATTTATGAAGCTGTGGTTAATCGAGTCAGCATAACCGCAATAAATGCAATCACTGTTCTCCTTAATTTTACATCCGAAAAGCTCCTTTTTGGTCACGATGACACTATCGTGGAACTTTTTTTCTTCACGTACGTCTTGTGAACTGAGCGAAAAATTTCTTTCTAGGTTATTTTGTATGGATTGGTCGATTTGGTCCATCATTTAGGACCAGAGTGTAAGTAGCCTGTGGGCAGGCTACTGAGTGTGGGTTGGATTACGTTTGGTGAACAAATACAGCTGTAAGAAGCCAATAAAGTCTTTTGATTTAGCAGTCAATAGGTTTATATTATTACTTTCATCGGGCCGAAAACATGTTAGTTCGCAATTAATGACATATCCTTCAGAAGAATGTATCAGTCCCCTAGCTCTTACGAGTAGACGGTTTGGACTAGCGCTGAAAACTTTGGAGTACTAAAGAAAGTTGGTATTTTCCAAAGAATATTTAGATTTACAACCGAAGAATGGAAAAACATTTCCATCAATACCTGAAAGGTCCACGATCCTCCTAAATTAAATTATGCCATTTGTTTCTTAATCCTAAATGCAGTAGATGATCGTGAAATGCATTCTGCGTGCAAAATAACCCTGCCCTGTGTCTACTGCCACAATCAAGAAAAGAAGAAAAACAAAGGCAATATGAAAATATGTTGCAAAGTAAAGTTTCAGAAGAGCTGAGGTCATCACGGAGGGGGGAGGGGTGGGGGAGTCATCACTCTAAGTATCGCAAAATGAAAAACAGGCTTGACATTCAATCCATGAAATGGTTTGTTTATTAGAAGGTAAAAGAAGAAAGACTTCATTCGCTCGTGTACTAGATTGCGCATATATTCATCAATCTAAAATCAAAGCAGAAGCTAAAACGTGGAAAAAATCGCAAAACTTTCAATTTGCGTGATATACGCATTCAAAACAGTACCGGTAAGCACTCGTTGTAAATATTAATGTGTGAGAAAATTACCTTAGCTCGGACAATAGAGTGCCAAGGTCATGGGATGGAAACTCAGGTTTTCTCTGCAATCTTAGAAGTTGACTCGACGGTTAAATAATTACTCCTCACCTTTCACTCTCATCGGAATCATGTATGAAGACTGCCGATACGAGTTCAGAGCCAACCTGGCAACTCAGGTAGCGCGCGTCATTGGCCGTAAACCCATAAACCCATGTACGACTAAATTTGGTCGAAATAGTGTTTAGTAGAGTTAACAACACAGGCTGTGTTGGCTGAATTTCACTGAAAAGAACAGCAGCAAAGCCAGGTAAAAGGTTCGGAGAACGAACAATTCAAGTTCTGTGGAAATGCCATCCTCGGAGACCCAGGGGCAGATAGTTGGGTCAAGAGGAAGTCAAAACGGGTAAAATTTCCTCCTGACCCAACTCTATCTGCCTCTTGGGTCTCCGAAGATGTGAAAATACAAGCCATAGGCGACTGTCTGCACTGCTGGTTTGAGTTTCTTCAAACTTCGCTACTTGTGTTTTTTATTAATTCTACAGAATCAGCCAAATGTGTTTTCCATTTCCTTTGATGTTTCTTCAGTTATAGAGTGCTTTCATTCACTAACCATATTGGTTTACTGAAACAAAAGGAAGTATTTGTATAAAAGTAGAGTTCAATTCCCAGATCGACCCAGAGGTCAGCCGGTTTAGTTTGGGACACCAACATGGCCGCCATTTCTTTGTTTTGGGACACCAACATGGCCGCCGTGACGTCATGTGAAAAATCTCTACAAAACAACCCATAATAGTCTTGATGGAATATATAGTATAGTTTTATGCAATCTGAGTAAGTATCGTTATGTGAATATGTGATAGCGATAGTCCTGTAATGCGCTGATATAGTTTTATATGTACAGTGATAGTTGTATATGTACCTACATGTTCATACCCTTGATTTCCTCTTTTATACAAATTTTAAAGAGATAGAAGATGTGAACATAAGGTCAACCTATCGTCTCCAATTTGCAACGTTTTGAATAAAGTATTCAGTGTTGTTGTTGTCGTTATGGTTTAAAAAGTTTATCCCGTTTCCATGGAATTATAAGAAAGCGGCTTCCAACCAATCAGAGTGGGCTCTAACTAAAGGTTATGTAATACCATGGCAGTTGAAGTCACGAACAATTTCAAATCGCATTGAGTTATTCTTTAGATTCCATTAAAACAGTGTTAGTATAAATTGTTAAAATCTCCGAGTCATGTTCTATTATGAGCCGGAAAGTCTACATACCTAAAAAGACTAAAGAAAGGAAAAAATTGAACAGTAGAATTTCAGTCCTTTCTTCACATTTCAATAATTACCCGATCTCCTTGAAACATGTTTCGACATGTTACCCTACGTCCTGTTTAAAAAATATTCTTCAAGAGGTGCCAAAATTCTGAACCTTCCTAAACCATAAACAACTATTTATGGTATACACTCCTTTAAATACTCACCGGCTGCAAAATCATGGAACTCCCTCCCAGACAACATCAGGACACTTGTTACTTTAAGTTTATAACTGACTTTTAACGACAACTACGGCAACTAAACTTGTGTGACCGGCTGTCGATTTGAATATACAGCAATTTTAATGAAATTTTGTTCAATTTTTGTTCTCGAAGATATTAGCCAATTGGCAATCAGTAAATTAGAGTTTAAAAATAAAGTCTATGTGACTATATGCATGTGTAAAAAACAGTTCACACAGTATCATTACAAGCGATCAGTTCGAAATTTCTTCCACGTAAGGTAACCCCACTTTGAAGCAGAAAATCGCGAATAATTCGGCTACTTACTAAGATATACCATCTTCCTTCATATTCGTGAATCAGTTTTACAACTCCTAACTGGACAAGGTCGTCAACGCTCTCGGCAATTTCCAGAATTGAAACTCCAGGAAAACTCTTAGTTCTTGGACCGTGTTGAGCTTTAAATCCAAGTTTATGCAAGCTGTCATCTGTTTTGTTTAGTCTTTCGTGGGAATGCTCAATAACAAGAATAGTACTACGGTCATGTGGGGTTACCCTTGGCAACATTTTAATCTTCTTTCCCGTATTTTTGTCGCCTTCCGTGCGCTTCCCTCTTATGTCAGCAGTTTTTTCCTCAGGGCGCTTTTTGAAACTAGGTTTCTTTACCTTATTCAAAATCTGTGGGAAAAGCTCTTCTTCTTTAACGCCGGATTTCAAGGCTTCGTCGACCCATCTCGATGACTTTTTCTTCTCCATCGATTCGATGTCGAATATTCCTAAGCTGCTCGTCTGAAGCATTTTCAAGAAATTAGTGTTCCGTTCTGTAATCAACGGGTGTGTTTTCGATCTCGCATGGAAGTGACTCTGTTTCTTAGCTGCAGAGAGCGCAGATTTTTGCTCATGGCTTTCTCCAAAGGCTTTGCTTTTTTCGGATTTGTTACTTTCTTCTTCAAGCGTAAAAGTCCTTTGTCTGGTAAGAGGCTTTGCAAAAGATACCGTTTTATTTTTATCGTGAGCTTTCAGTTTTAGTTTAGAATTCACCTTCAAATTTCCGTCATAATGATGGCTGGAGACCGCTTTGCCTTCGTGAATCGGGAACGAATCAGAAGCGTGAAGTCTTTTCTCGACTGTAGAATCAGATTTGTAATCAGTAACTTTGATATTATTTTTATCTGTGCCACATCTGTTTCTCCTTCGAAATTTTCCCTTCTTGTTTTTATTTTTCTCTCCTATAGTTCTCACGGAAGTCTTGTTGCCATGCCGACCGTGAGCTCTTGCTTCGTGACGAGGAAACACATCGATGCTTGAAAGAAACCGAGGCTCTTGTTTGTCGAAATCCACTGAATCAACTTCACCAAGAATTTCCGATAAATCTTTTTCGTCAATCTGGTATTTTCTGTCACAACCAATACAGCCTTTTCCGGTGCATAAAATATTCCCAATCTTGGTGAGATGAACACGAGCTTTCGTGTACAGCGGTGCCGTGGAAATAAGCTCGCTCATCCTTCCTAACTTAAGCTTGTTTGGCGTTAAGACGATTCACAATCTTCACAGCGGATGTGGTCTCAAATTTGAAATAAGTCGACATTTAAACTGCCAAGTTTTTCCTTTCTCTTTTAGAACCTCGAGATGAAAACACTAGAACTCACTAAGATCTACTTAAATTTGCATTTTGGCGAAAACCAAGTAACAATGTTTTTCTTTTTCATCGCTTCTCGTCATTGGATAAAATTCTCACCTGCTGAATAATTGAAATTCACTTAGGTGTTTGATTGGTTGAATTACAGTTTATATGTCAACTGTGTTATTGGTCTCCGGAATAACACTGTCATGTATGTTAACACAATTCAAATTGCGAAGAATTAAAATTTTATCGAGTCTGATAATCAAAAATAAATTTAGTCACTCAAGGAGAGTATACAGTATGCAGATGTTTGGTACCTTAAGTAACGACGACGGCGATGGCAACGCCGCAAAACAATACGTTTAATGAGCAAAAAACAATCGCTCTGTACCTGCGTTTTGAATTTTGGTACATTTTTTTGTCGTCCTCAGCAAAACAACAACATGAAATAAACAAGATTCAAGGTTTTGTGGAGAACGTGAGCACGCGAAGGGGAATTTTTCATTCTCTTTTTTAGCGCGAACACCAGGCATACCAATTTGATTTCTGGGTAGTAGTTTCTGGTAGCCGTTTTTCTACAAGTTGAACATGATGAGTTGAAATAATCGCGAAGGAGCGCAAATAAAACGAAGTAATATTTTCAAGTGACGTTTTCGTTTACGTCACCGTTGTCGTTGCTTAGTTCCATATTCTCCATGATTAGAAAAGTGTTTGTCCGCTTAAATTAAAGGCAGAAATTCTTTGTTGTATGTATCTCTGTTAGTTCAGTAATAAAAAATAAAAATAAAAACTGCAAAAAAAACTACATGAGTTCCTGTTAAAAGATTTTAACAGCCGTTTACTTTAATTTCTTCCTTTTTTTGTTTTCTTGTTTTTCATTTATTTATTTATTTATTTTTTATTTCAAGACAAATACATCCGTACAACGGACAGTACTATTTCAAACAAATTTAATATTTTTAAAACAAGTACTTGCTTATATAGGGCTAGGATTTTTTTGGCAACCTTTGAGGTGAAAAAGACAAATAAACATTAATACATATATATTTAACAATTAGACGGCGAGCTGGAGGTTTCTATCGGCTGATAGTTGGCGAGGGGCGAAGCCCCGAGCCAACTATCAAAGGCGATAGAAACCGAGAGCGAGCCGTCTAATTGTTTTAGCATACCTCAGTGATCGATCTATGAAGCAAAAAATCTTTTTATTTCGTAAATGTTGATATATTTGTGCAATGATGCATGCTAAATCGTGCGTGCTCTGACAAACTGCCGTCTATCGATCGATAGACGGCACCTGTGTAGCCAATCAGATTGCACGTTACGCGATAGTCGGTCACTGAGGTATGCTAAATATATATAATCATAGTAATCCGCTCGCTAATTGCGAGGTTATTTCATGCAACAGATCTTTACGATGATCATATGTGAACTGAATATGGCTTTTTGAAAAGTAAGAACATTCCCGACAGTTTGTTTCACGTTACGTATAAGATGAATGGGTACCATCAGTAGTGATTGTGTCTTAAAGTACACACGAGTGACCACGAATGACCGCGAGTGACCACGAGTGAGAATAACATGACGTCATTTTTATCAAACAGTCACTATTTAACCGCAAATTGACCGTTTTCGGACACCTAAATAGGTCCAAATTTGATACTGAAGACGTTTCCGAGAGACGAGAGGGGAACGGATGGGGGGAGGGTTGTGGGATATGGGGTGGGGTGGTCTGAATCTACCTCCTCCCGTTACCTTTAATCCCACCCCTCCCCCCTTTTTTGTTGACTTTGCCTTCTGAGAATTTTGGGACTACATAATGTAGTTAGGGAATAGCCATTTGCTTAGATCTGTTTCTCTGCAATAACTACTAGTGAAAAATGGAAAATCGCATTAAAAATAACTATAATTTTAAATATGCAACATCTGTGGCATTTGCATTTTTAAAGGTGAAAATAAAGCCTTCCAAATGCTTGTACCTAGCATAAAGGACACCCGGCTAAAGCTTGGTAGCAGCGGCCTGCATGTAGCTCATGAATACGCCCCGATGTCCGATGTGTTATAACTGCGATAAAGCAGGAAGACTGTTGTGTTTATGTACTTACCAAGTGAAATAAGACTTCTGGAATCGAATCAGTGGACTTTTGGTTTGGCGCAGCGAGAACCGGGAGGAGTATGAAGGACCTGGGGGACAAAAAGCTTTTTATCTCTCGGGGGGGGGGGGGTGGGGGGTACTTCCTTATAAGAGGCTAATGGGGATGTGCCGCTGGATGGGGTCGCATTTTCACGACTGGATTGACTAGAATGGGGTTGCATTTTCAGTACAGTTACTAGAATGGGGTCGCACATTTTCGGATTTTTGGGGTAAGAAAATTCTATTAAGTAGGGCTTCAAAATGGTCTCGGTTAAAAAGTTCAGAAAGTTGTTGTTTATTAATGTAACAATCACCTCGCATTACATTCCGTTCTTGAAAGTGGATGCATAAATAGAAAGTGACTTAGTTGGGATCACGAAAATTACATTTTCCCAAAAAGTGACTAGGATGGGGTCTATAACTGGCCACAAAATAGACTATAATGGGGCAGGGGCTCTGAGAGGCCAGTGGCAAACATGCCCAGCAAAACTGAACCAAAGTACCCCCCCCCCCCCCCCATCCCCGGGGTATCTCTACCCAACTACAAATAACCAAATTTTAGAGACATCTGACATTTCAATTTCAGTGAACAAGAGCGTGATTATGTGATACAAAATATTGCATCACATAATTACGCTCCTCTCTAGGATTTTTTCGCTTTCTTTGAATGAATTAAACTTAACTCCTTTCTTACAGTTCTATAAATAAGCGTTAATCATCTAGTGCCACTTGTACGTGAAAAGCTAGGCACAAAGGCAAGAGCAAAAAAACGATGAGTACTGAACTTTGGGTTGGCAACTGGGTAGCCAATATCTAAAGTCGAGGGGTGACCCTCCTTTTATGTAATATGAATTAAACGAGGGAAGAAAGGGGTCAATTTAAGACCAGTTTGTAAGGCTTCTTTTATTTACAGGATTAAAATCATGGTAAAATCTTTTTTTCTTTATATGTATTACCTTTCATGAAGTTCAATTGGCTGAAAACGACTTGGTTCCAGAGTTTTCCAACAAATCAGTTGCTTGTATACTTCGTTCCTAAACGATTGCATTCTGATGGCATAAATGAATGGATTTACTAAAGAACACGCGTAATATAGTACATAAACTGTCCAGCTAATGTCAAGTTGTGCCCTTTTGGACAATTCATTCCAAGCGCCTTGTGGAATGAACGAGTAAATAGCATAGGGCAAAATTGTCAGTATAGATACGACTGTAACTATTAATAAGGTAACTGAGAGTTTCATGTCTGAAACAAGTGCACCACAAGGCTGGCCAGAAGGATATCTTCTTACTTTTACTATAATGACAACATAAGAGTATGTGAGTACCAGGAGATTAAGGATAATGTATATTGACCATGTGTAAAAACGCTTTTCATCTGTTAGAACAGATCCTATGCAAGCAAAAAGGAAAGACGAGAGCCAGCTAGAAATTATTGCTTTAAAGTAAACCCATTTCTGAATTAAGCAGTGCCTGAAAGGGAAAAGTGTTGCGTGTAAGCGCTCTAAAGAAATTAGCGTAAGATTACAAAGGGAGGATAAAAAAAATATGTCGTAAAATATTTTGATACTGATGTGCTTCCAACGGTCACCAGGTCCAATTCCCGCATCTATACAGAATAATTCCAAAGGTCCCGATACTGCTCCCACCAGCAAATCAGCCACAGTCAGGTTTATTATTAGGTACGTAGTGCGCTTGCGCAAGTGGTGACTTCTTGCAAAAATGACGAGGGTTAAGGCGTTGACTAAGAATATGAAAATAAATTCAACGACACGAACTGCAAACCAAATGGCACCCTGGGAATCCCCAGAATGATCTTCACAGATGTCATTGGTCATCCTTATGTAAAATATTTTGTTAGCTTCCTCTTGCTGTAATCGTCCTTATTTTTCTGGCGAAGACTGATAAAGAATTAAACAAAATTAGTACTTTAAGTGGGAGACATAATATTGAGATGAGAATGATATGATATGAGAATATTTTGTGGATTTTTTCTCAATTCTCATCAACACCACAAGTTCTATTCTCTTTTAACTTCCGCTTAAGGGTAGAAGACGCGGAAATATCACACGTGTGAGACATGACAGGTGATAGGTGATTCGCTCTTTGCAAAAACGTGAAATTAAACAAAACAACAACAAAATTCTTCTTCTTTTTTTTTTTTTTTTTTTTTTTTTTTTTTTTTTTTTCAGTATTTCAATCTTTGCAGTGCCAGTTGAGGAAAGGTTTGATGAACCAATAAAAATATTGCTCATGGGTTCTTTATTTTATGCAAATTGAAGCAATTATATTACCGAAACGATGGATCGCGGTGACCGCTTGCCGACAGGTATGTTCCATCTTGAGTCGAAAAATAGAGAAACAGGAACCAACGTTTTAATTAAGGTATTTTCAGTATTTTGCTTAAATGTCTCGTTCAGCAGCTTCAGTTTCACTTTTCCAATAAGTAACTTTGAAAATCATTGCGTTGTTGTCGTCTTCAGCTTCAGAAAGACCAAAATTGAGAAACAACATAAGATGAAATGTTTCAAGGAGACGCGCAGAAACGCTATTTTGTTGCTGGCGGTCCATCTGTTAAGCGAAGCACGCAGATGTCAACATAAGACTCATAACAGACTTTGTACACATTTCCCCGGACAATAAAAACATTTCCGTGGTGTATTTCCCACTTGGTCTTATTATTTGAACACAAAATGTTCGCTAACAGAAGTTGCTAAATGTTTTCTAAAAACACTTGGCGAGTACTTTGTGGGTGAAAAATACAGATAAAAAGGAAAAAGAGAAAACGCCATTTCTATCCGTTTTTTTCTTGTTGTAGCACACTCACTCACCTCTTTTTTCTGTATGTTATCGTGCTCTTTAATTAATGTTTACCAGCAGTCGATCAAAACTACTAATACCCTAATTTCCCAACATCAGTTTTTGCGGCGTCAACGCCACATCACGCTATTCATTCCTTGTTGTTCTCCAATTATTGCAATGCAGCAAACCTACCCAGCAAGTGAATTCGAAGGCGACGGCGCCTCGAGATCAAACGAGAAAGGAAACTTGAGCTGAAACTTTGCTGCCGTTTTAATGTTCATCTTTGTGGACACCCAAAAGATGGTTCGTTTCGGTAGGATTTCTGCGCAATTGTCAGTTAAAACGGTGCTTTTTCATTAAATGGCACCTCAGTCACTCTGGGACATATATATTCCCAATTGAAAAAAATATATCTATGTAGTTTTATTAGTGGGAACATTTTTGGGTTGACCCCTGTTTTCTTTTCAATATGTGCCTTTTTTTTTGTCTTTCTTTTCGAACAACATGTTATGTCATGTTCTGCGGAACAAGTACAGCAAGGCAGCGAATAGCGTCTGTTTCCCAAAATCGATCGCTGTAGGAAAAAGAACCCTGGGATTTTGCTTAGTTTTTTATTGCCTAACCCCGCACGGCTTCCTCATTTGGCGTTGTAGTAGTGAAAAGGTTCCGACCGACAAACGACTAAATGTGCCAAAACACACCTTTTGTTTAAGAAGTTATCATCGTGTTAAGTAGTTTCGGCATACATAATTCTTGCTTGTCAATAAGCTATGTTTTCATCTGCTTGTAAACTGTTTTTCATATGGAACCATCATCACATCTGTTGTGTTAGGATACACAAATATCTTCCCTCCAGCGAAAGGTTTTTAACGATCGATCGACTAACACTGAGAACCCGCCATTTTAAGTATTTTGCTTGAATTTTTTTTTATAGGGTAACCCCGCACGGCTTCTTCATTTGGCGTTGTAGTAGTGAAAAGTTTCGGATCGACAAATGAATAAATGTGACAAAACGTACCTTTCGGTTGCCGAAGTTTTCGTTGCCAACGTCTTCGTCGCAGCTTCCCAAAGTCTCACGTACAGAAAAAAACCGGGGAAAGTTATTGTGAGAATTTGTGGTTCTCCTGTTTGGTATCAGGGTTCAGATTGTAAGACATCCAGCAACTAAAAATTTCCAAACTACCAATCTTTCAGCCCGTCATTTTCTGTCAAACATCTAGTTAATCTTGTGAGGAAGTTATCCTTATGTTTAGTATTTAGACATACATTAATTCTTGCTTGTCAATTAGCTATGTTTTCATCTGCTTGTTAATTGGTTTTTCGAAGGGAACCGTCATTATATCTATTGCTATCAATCAGCCACTTCGAAGTCTTCACAAATGACTTAGTGGCTCAACTGAAACAAGAATTTTCGCCGCACATTTTATATACTTATCATTATTTTACCCACTAATGATTGAACGGAAAATATCATATTCAATCATAGGAATTTCCAAACCACCAAAAGAGAAATTGGTCTTACAGATGCACAGACCTCGTTTATGAAAAAAATAATTTCCATTCCAGACTGCCAGTTATATTTACTCACCTCGTTTTATGTTTCCCAACAGCAAATCACCAGAATTCAACTTTAATATACTAGGTAGGGAAAGAACTTTAAAAGATGTACTCCCAGCCAAATTGGCAATGATTTTAGCCCTTGTTTGCACAACTTGCAGCAATGAAGAAACAATTCAACAATTCGGGTAACGTAGTAGTTTCTGATCATGTTATCCAGTTCATTGTAGAATATCTGCACAGCTTCAATGTTAATAATTCTGTGCTTAAAGTGTATATGACGCGAAATCTTTTATTAGCTTATTAGGAAGAGCTTTAAAATAGGGAAGAATGGTATTTCTTTTATTGTAATAGCATTCTTGGTTGCCGAGTTATTCAAGATTTAGGTTTATGCAAAGTAGAGGACTTGTGTCGTCACAAGGTGGGCACAAAATGATGTAAAATAAAAAAAAATGGAATATCTCTTAAGCCTTTTTCTGTTTAGAACTGAAACTTTGTAGAGTTGTTATAATCATCACAAAGTTTCCTGGTATGATCCACTGTGACATTTCCATGGCAACACAATGGGCTCCAGGCCCTCACCATCCAAAGGATAAAATCAGAGTTTCCCTTCCCAAGAAGCGCTATTTGCTCTTGATGTTTATTCAGTGGGTGTGAGCGAATATGGACATTACACAGCACAAGTATAAGAAATTCTGTTTGACTGTGGAGCAATAAATAAGGCATTTGTCATTTTGGGAAGGTAGAGGTCTGGTTACGAGTACGTTGCTATGGTGACATCATAGCCACTATCAGAATGTGTAGTTCTGTCAGCACATCAACCCTGCAAAATGTCAACCCTGTAGATGTAGTATTTGCACAGATATTCCAAATTTTGTGATTTCCCTTCATTTTGTGCCCACCTTGTGACGTCACAAGTCCTCTACTTTGCATAAACCAAAATCTTGAATAACTCGGCAACCAAAAATGCAATTGCAATAAAATAAATGCCATTCTTCATCATTTTGGAAGCTCTTCCTAATAAGCTAATAAAAGATTTCGCGTCATATACACTTGTGCTTAATAACGTATTATTATTATTATTATTATTATCATCATTATTATTATTATTATTATTATTATTATTATTATTATTATTATTATTATTATGAATTCAAAATCAAAAAACGCTTTCAAAGAAAAAATTAATTGAGGTGAAATGGAGAGGATTGCACCTACTGTTTTTTTACTTTTGTTGCGACAACGCTTTGACGTTAGTGACAGCTGTAAGGGCTAATGATCAATGTCAGGAGCTACATATTGCATTTCTATATCTGTTGAGAATTCTTAGCAAATAATGAGGCGATTTATAATGAACATTGTAGAAAATTTTACTCGCTTAAATCAATTCGAATCGAAACAAAACTTGGCTTCGACATTTCCAACCCTGATCCCTGTTTTGCTTTGTTCCTCCATGTTTGGCCTCTTGCAATCGACTGCCGGTAAGACAGATATCATCGATTCGAGTCGACTCAAGGCAATTTGTCGATATTTTCAACATATTACTTTCTTGACGTGTTTATGTAGATTTTAGTAAAAGTGTCTCCCAAATCCAAATTGACTGTTTGAGCAAGATGGGGCGACGTGACGGAAGACGGATCTTTTCGAACTGTAGTCAAATCAAATGATCCACCGACACTTCCTACCCACTCTTTTTGCCTTTTCGATGAAGTATCTCAAAAATTCACGGCGAGACGGTTTGATTCGAGACGATTAAAGACGATTCTCTCTTTCAATAGCCTTTCCAAATCGACTTCCAGAAATACGAATTAAAGCAACATCGTGTCGATGCATTAGTCGAGGCTGACGATTTGTAGACATATTTAGAAAAATACCCTTACCCTTACTAGAACTCTTACTTTTACTTCTACATTACAAAACATAACCTACAGATAAAGAGCTTTCAAAAGCACCTAAATCTCTAGGATCTGACTAACAAATCAGTGATTAAGCTGTTTGCCTTTCAGTTTGTTTCAAGTCTTCTACACATATACAGAAACAATTAAATAAATAGATCAGTTTCACATCTTTTTAATATATTTTGTTTTACACGAGCCCAGTCCCGACACACTTCCCCCCAACAGCCACGAACAATTACAACAAAAATAAAAGTATCAAATATTGTGTTTGCAGTGCAGTCTAATGGAGGGTTGGTTTTCTTTTCTTCCAACATCACGGCCCCTCAAGCACGACCCCACAAGCTCTGAGCTTTAAACCCTATCGTGTTTAAATAAAGGATATGTATGTACGGAAGAATCAGTTTCCGCATGCGCATATTGCGAGAAATTATATATTGTTGATGTTACTGCAAAATTGTGTACTATTGAATAGAACTGCTTAATTTCTCCTTTCGTCGCGATATGCCATTTCAAAATTTATAGAATGGGCTTTTTCAAATACTGACAGTGATAAGCAAAACTAGGAACACATCTAGTGACTTCCCCACGTATGGCGGAGGAGCCCTCGTTACCGAGTGCTCTGGGAACGAGATTGGTGGCGGAGTTGACTCAAGTTGAACTATTTTCACGCATGCTTGCTACAAATCCTCGAATGATTGACAGAATTTTTTTACGAGGGCAACAAAGCAGAAAAGCGGCAAGATAAAGAGCAGTCAGTTGTGCCCCCAGGCCGAAACCGTCCTATTTGGTTAAAACTGCACCAAGTCCGACGACCAACAACGTAACCTTAAAAACGTTAGTAGAGACCACTAACTTACCATGTTACACGGTGCAACGCCTGCAGAAACTTGTTTCGCTGCGCCGTTGCACACAAGTTTCAGCTAAAAGTTTCAACGTGTAACGGCGGCTTAAGGAAACACGCACATGGTGCGCACATGGTACATAGTTATGGAGGACCATCTGTTTATAGCGAAGCCCATGGATGCAGCCTTATTGTTTGAACACAAAAATAACCGCAGTTGTTATATATCAGAAAACAGTCGTTCGTATAGCTTTCCCATTTACGTCAGCTTTATGGATGAAAAAATAAAATAAAGAAAAAGAAAAAAGAGAGAAAGCCATTTCTGTTCTATTTTATTATCTGCTAAAAAAGTTCACTCACCCCTTTAATTTTCCTGTATGTTACCCTGATATACAGCAGCCGATCAAACCTCTTTACTTGTGATAGAGACGCAGTCGAAATTTGCAATAAGTGACTGTTCTTTGTATAACTTACAACCTAATACATAAAGAACAAGTCGAGAATTTAAATACAGATTCAAGTTGTTTAAGCTTTTATCCTTAAAAACAGGGTAATTGACGTTTTTTTTTTTCCTTTTTGTTGAAAGCCACTGAATTCAGTCAGAGGATATTTTGACATAAGTACATATAATACTTGGACCTTAGACTGTTAACAGTCCCCCAATTTTTCCGTGTGATTGTCGAGATCATATCCTTTGATAGAACTGCCGCCACGTTGGTTGTTGGTTGGTGTACGAAAACGGTCCATTTGCGGTTAAATAGTGACTATTTGATAAAAATGGCGTCATTATGATGTCAGTATAATATTTTCATGTTATTCTCACTCTGACAATCGTGTTTTCATGTGACGTCACCTAAACCGCGAGGCCTTCAGAATTTTTACCTCCATCAGACTAGAGGTAAGATCACCTAAAAATACATTTTTTTATAAGTTTTCAGCTCGATAGCATCCTTCTTTTTGAAAATAGAACATTTCTGTAGAATGTTATACTTTTTACTTCGATTTTACGCACGTGGCATCAAGATGGCGAGCGTGAAAGAGCTGTTTCGTGTGTAAAACTGAAAAATGCCACTCCTCGGGTGAGCAATTATGCCCAGTTAAAGTATCAGGAGAAGATTTATGTGAATATTCACAAGTTCACAAGAGGAAACTACCCGCTTCCGTAGCAAAAAGTGAATTCCAGATGTTCTCGTTGACATTGACATTGACATTATTTGCCTTTTTTTACCCAATATATTTACAACTTATCCATAGTTTAATGTATGGCGAGGTGACCTCTAGAAACCACCAGGCTGATAGGCGAACCCTTGCTGACGTCATTGTTTACATTTTTCCTCATTAGCATACGACTTAACTCATAGAAGCCGTAGCCGTATATGTGAACTAAATGCAAAAGTTGAAAGAGCTGATTAAGTTGGGCAATTTGCGCAATTTTCAGCTCTTTGCAAGCAGTATTGAAGGAAATATCAGCCATCAAAAACTGCGAAATTGTGGGTGGCAAAAAAGTTGTGAGCTATACATTCTCTGTAAAATCTCGAGTTTTTAGAAGATAATTTCTCCGAAACCATTCCATGTATTGGGCTCAGATTTTCAAAAAAAATTGAAACTGTCATGCCCTTTCAATAGTTCGAGTTTTTATTTTAATAGCGTCATCAGATAGTGATAAGCATATGTTAATGAGGCAAAATATGTAAACAAGGATTCGCCTATAGTTGAGGCCACCTCGTACGTAACAATATGCTTACATAGTTAGTAGTACAAGTGTGCGGCTGTTGCCAATTCAGTAGTTTGTTAATTTCCGGCCGCCATTTTGGTGTCTCTCGGAGTTGTTCATGTACTTTGTCACATCGATTTCAGCGCTTGCCTTTCGTCTGATTGGCTAAGTAAGCAATTGGAATATTATACTTGACATAATCTTTCCTCAAGTTTACTTAGCATCTAGTGTAAATTCGCCCATTGGTATTTGTTTGGTATCAAAGCTTGCATTTTTTATCCAAAACATCATCAATGAGGCAGGGCCATTCTTGTCCCAGTAATTGTAGAATTACTAATCATGAACAAAAACTAAAAAATTGCAAACCACAGGTTTTGATGTTCAAACATAATATATCTCCAAAATAATTGAATTTTTTCCATTAATATAATTCTCTAATCATGATCTCTTGAACTCATAATTGAAGTTATTAGGAAAACTGTGCCCAGAAATGTACCCTGGAATCAAGTTAACTTTTTCTTACAGTTACTTTATGGACATTTTTACTTTTTTATTGAAAACAAAAAACGGGGATACTGAAACAGCAGTAACCTGAAGAAAAAAAAAGCTGCCAACTGCCACTGAACAGCTATGATCAAGAAAAGCAAGCTTTTCCCGGCTTAAGTAAAGATCAATTTTCTACTTTCATCTCCAGACTTTTCTCTTTCGCCATTAATTATTAAGGGATGGCTTACTCTGATAATGACCACCCGTCAGTCGGGCTTAGAGAAAAATAACTCCTGAAAACAATCGATCTACCTGACTGCCATTGTAATGTTCCAGCACCCCTAAGTTTGAATATGTTTCAACTCATAAAAAAATGTTCTCATTTAAGGGGCGGACTATTGCAATAGTGATGAGGAGGATGGAAAACCACGCTAACTCTGAAATTATAAAACAAAAGCGGTTATGCTGCATCTGTTTGAATCAATAAGTAGTTGACTAATTTAATATTCTTTTCAAGAAATATACAATGAAACCCCACTAACTCCAGGCCATGTAGCGTTTTCGTGTGGTCGTGCGTTTTCCCTGTCCCGTTTTCCCATTATAATGTTCCAGCACCCCCAAGTTTGAATATGTTTCAACTCATAAAATAATGTTCTCATTTAAGGGGCGGACTATTGCAATAGTGATGGGGAGGATGGGAAACTACGCTAACTCTGAAATTATAGAACAAAAGCGGTTATGCTGCATCTGTTTGAATCAATAAGTAGTTGACTAATTTAATATTCTTTTCAAGAAAGACTTTCACCGAAATGACCAGAATATCTCTACATACATACACAAACTTTATTTTCTCTCGAATGAACCATTTGTCTCATCGCACGTACTATGCTCCTTGGCGCAGTTTATTAGAATATTTCCCAAAGTTGCTAGTGGAAAGAACCGTTCCATTTGATTGACTTGATTCCCCAACGGAAAACGGGTATGAGGCCAGGTGCCCGTTTCTCGAAAGTCCCGGTAACTTACTGGGCCCGGTAAGTGTCTTTGGTGATGAATGTTTTTTTAGCAGAAATCAATTTTTGTTAGCTTTGAGTACTAAATTTTAAAATCTTATAATAATATGAAAACATTGGCCAAGTACCATGTCTGTAATCACTGTGTAATCGGCGAAAAAACATTTAAAAATATACTTATCGGGCCCGGTAAGTTACCGGGGCTTTCGAGAAACAGGCCCCAGGTCCCGGTTGTACTATTTTGTGCCCGGTGTCCAGGCGTTACCAAAGGATTTCCCCGAGCGTCATGTTGACTCACTCGCCTGAAGGCAGTTTTTTGACGATAGGGTCACAACAAGAGCACAAGAAAACCCTTTGGAAGGAAGGGAACGACTGCAGAAAATTTCCACTTGAGATGCTTTATGCAACCGGGCCCAAGTCTGATAAAGACTGTACATTGTACATTGTACGGGAAAATGGCATATTTTGATCTGATTGGCGGGTAAACCGAGCCCCATGGCAGAGTAAACAAACGCTGAACCATTTGTAATTACTTATTCAGATCAGAACTTGTCCGTGTTTATCTAGCTAGCGTTACGAGACGTTGATCAGGATTACGTTACCAACAAGTTGAAATTTAAACCGTCTAACTTTCAGCAACATACCACATGGTCGACCTTCCCTTCTTTAGACAACAGAAGTCACGAACAAAGAGGACTTCAATTTGCAGTAACTTATTCTGTTTTCCGACACTTATAAACAATAAACCGGCGAGAAATGGGGACAACGAAACAATCTCGTGGCATACATCGGAGAGAAGCAGCCGCAAAATCGTTCTGCTCCGTGTGTTTTTTAACGTCAAAGCGTAAGTTGAGCTTTCTAATGTTTCTCGCCCTTAGCTTGAGTATTGGTCATTTTGTAATTCAGCTGACCTTCAGCGGAAACAAACCGCCTGTTACAAATAGCCAAGCCAGCATGCTAATAGCATGGCCGACGACGTTTCATTCCACCCCGGTAAATAAAACACAGATGTATGACCCTCGACAGTTGACTCTTAGCACGCATAATTTCAAGCAACATTCGTGGAACGATTCATATGATTTCGTTCATTTGAACAGTGAATCTAGCACGAAGAACCACGATTCTTCGCTGCTAATGATTTTCCCCCATTCGTTGATTAACGAGGAGACGTCGTTGGGTGGTTTGAAGGACAATGATAGGCTCGCACTTCGAAAGTTAAGCGAGTTTCTAGCTGCCATGAAAGAACTCGATGGTGCGACGTGTTTAGGCAACAGACGAGATGAATACAGCGGGTCGAGACAAGATGAGATAAACCCTGTGAGAAACGTCTCGTCTTGGTGTCGATTCACAAAAAGGAAATGGAGCCTTAATATAAGAAATACAGGACGTGTAGAGAAAGTGCGATTGCTGAAACCTCAAGCAGAAAGCTCTGCGGCCGTAGAGGAGATTGTGTTTCAAAACTGCAACATCCTACAAGGCCCATTTGTAATAAGAAAAGATGTGTTCCACAGGATAGGAGGATTACTAAAGGACCTTGGAAAAATAACCCTGCTTGACTTTTTCCTTCGATCTAAAGGCGAACTGAAAATGGCGAAACTATCAAATTGCACGTGGACACCCGAGATAACGCGCGTGGATCGAGGAACCCTCGAGGGATCAAACAACGTTCCCGAGTATGCCTCATTTGCGAACACACACCAGATTCTTCGTATCGTAACAGAAAGTCGAATTGAGTGGACAGCTTGTGTTGCCAATTGGAAACTGTGCCCGGAAAAACCCTATGTAAAGCCAAGAAGCCTTCCCAGCCTAGCTGCGCCAATTTGTTGTAGCGTGGTCTTGGGTCAGATGCTAGAGGAGATGACGAGGGCTTTGAACCATCTGGGTTTAGAATATCGTATAATTTATGGAACTCTGTTAGGTGCTGTCAGAAGCCAGGCAATAATACCATGGACACATGACGTTGATATTACAATTTCAAAGCCAGCGATTATGAACCATTCGACATTTGCTGCTCTTAAGAAAGAACTTGGTGGCCTGTATTACGTAGGAATGTCTTTCATTAACACACCAAGGGCTCACTGGCTTTTGCCACCTTATATCGACGTCGACACGGCTCCGTTTTTCCACGGAACGAAAGATTTAGAAGGTATAGATGCTTTATTTAGCGATGAAATCGAGGAAGCAGTGAGAGGTATGCTGCCGGTTTCGGGAGACTGGAGAGCGCGTGGGTATATCGATCTATACGGGGGGCATCTGGCTTGGATGAACGGCTCTTCTGTCGTCACTATTAACAATCGAACATACGTTACCGTGAAAAAGGTTCATGAAGAGCTGACAACCTGGTATGGTAAGAATTACAGGCAACCGTCTGTTGAAGGAAAGTGGAGCGGTTTATCGGATGCAGGGACGGCTTAACAAATGGCTGAGTAAAGAACAATGATTTCTCAGTGTCCATCGTGTTAGTTGGTCATAAAACAAACTGCCGAAATACAGAGCCACGTTTATAACCATATACCGAATACAGCTGGCTGGGTTTGATGGATCGCATCCATGATGGATCGCATCCATGGATCGGTTTGTATCCACCGCCGAGCCAACTTGAGCCAACTGACGAGCCACTAAATATAATTAAATAATGAAAACCCAAGCGTTGTAACGTCTCATACTTGTATTTATGTTGCCATTGACCTCGTGGCGGTGCCGATTTGTTCTTCGATGTTTGGAAATGTTACCACTGATAAGCATTTTATTTGTGGTGAATAATTTTACCTAACTGGACTAGTTAATAAAAAATTTGCAACGGTTTCACTCTTCTGGTTCTGTAAATTCAATCTTGTACTGATAAAAGATGTTCTCATAGCATTTGGAGATCTTAGTAAGAGTCCACGGAGTACCAAGCAGGTGTTTTGTTTTCGACTCAGTGTCTCTAGGAAACTTGACTTTACTCCAAGTATGTCTAAATTTTTATTTTTTTTTAGTTCGGGAGAACGATAGATTATTATTTACCTAAAGTGAAACAGCATCTGAAATCTTGTTTTAAATCTCAAAGCTGTTTGCTGGGATCTCTCCAGAAATGACCTACTTTTTTTTCCTTTTTTCTTGTTTTGATCGGTTTTTATTATGTGCAAGTTGGTGAATGCATACCAGTCGATGCTTCTACTCAAAATTACTTTCAGTTGATGACATTTAAATAGCAACAATGGAATGTTTGTATCCCTGTTAGCTTAAATATCTTTTGTCATGGTATTTTTTAAAAGTCCCACTTTGATATGGAAATGGCGTGGATTGGGGTCCGCCCCTTCACTGGCTACTTGTCTTGCTTCCATCGTTTTAAATGGAGATTTTTTTTTTATCACGGAATAGTGCCTTTTATTTTTTATCTATCTAACGTTTCTCTCCTTTGGCTGAACGTTTAGAACACATTTACAACATCGACAAAGAAACCGAAGGAAAAATGGGTAATTTCCATTCTTAGCCAAATCCCGCTGGTGAAAAGCCGATGAGTGGTGTAACATGTCCTAAAATGAGCGTGCCTCGCGACGTTTTTGTCGCAGTGATCGTTACACGAAAGAGAATCAAGTTCTATTTGTCGCCACAATTGCGGCAACAAAAATTTGCGAAACGTGTCCATTAATTTCAGGGCATGTTACACTTCTCAATGATGATATTTAACTGAATAAAAATAATGGTAATGGTTGTATCCCCGTTAGCGTGATATTTTTTGTTGTGAATTTAGCTCAGACCGGCCTGTTTTGTATTTTTTTAAAATTCCACTCTGCATGATATATGGATATGGGCGCGGATTCTGTTCCTCCCCTTCACCAGCTATTGTCTTGTTTCTATCTTTTTAAAGGATGATTTTTTTTTATCACGGAATAGTGCCTTATAATTTTTATCTTTCTAACGTTGCTCTCCTTTGGCTTAACGTTTAGAACACATTAACAACATCGACAAAGAAACCGAAGGGATCTTTTAAAAAGCTCAACGGAGCTTAATGGATCTCCTGCCTTTTGATGTAACAGCTTATTTTAAAACAAAATGGTGAATAAAGTGCACGTTGACAATATTTAGGATCCAGAAAAACTCAAATAGTCGTCAAAGCAGTTTAATCCTCTTCGTTGGTTTCGAAGTTACAAGTGAGTTAGGCTAGAATGCAATATTTAATTGCGTTTTCACAAGTTTCACTGGTTCTTGTTATGCAGAAATGAATGTCATCAGCTGCCCGCGGCCGCAAGAACAAAAGACTTTTACGAAAGTTCATTTTTGTTTACTTGTGCAAAATTTAACTCTTTTAGATTTTGGTCCAGGACTAAATATTGATAGGAAAATATAATTCGCTGGAAAGAAACTCTTTAGTGAAAGCTATCTTTCTGTCGGAAAACATTCCCATTTATCGTTCAGGAAATATACTTAATTCGCCTGAAAATGATTCAGTTAGGAACAGAGATTGAAAGGTGTGAACTTTCCAGGGCATTACAAGATTTAAATGAGTTTGCCCGAGTCTTACTATTAAGCAAGACCCGACCAAACGCGTTTTGGTTATTGTTCTTAAGATAAACTTTGGGCTTCTAAACGCTATTACTTGTTTAGTAAACCTTGGCAGCTGAGGACATTCTTACGAATTGTAATCGGACGGGTTTGTCCAGACGGATGCCTGGGCATATACCAAATTACGTTTGTTAAGAAATTGTTTAATTAAGGTAAATACCGCAACGCACTAAAATATTTTGTTTTCTCCCTTCACCAAAACAACTAGAGATTTCTAGTCATATAAAGAAAACCCAAAATGATTATAACGCATTTTGAAGATAAAAATGTTGCAAGGTACTGCTTTGAGCTCGAAATCGTTTGCAATGAATTTGTTCTTTATTTATCTTATTCTGTGGCTTTTCATTGATGTTTCTAACAACCGAATGAATTGGCCGCGCAAGATCTTTCAATAAATTCATGAAACTCATACAATTTAGATTGTTGCTCTCCACAGACCTTGCATTCCTAAAGTACGAATAAATATGGATATTTTGTGTTTGGTTTTGCAAATTTGAGTTTAAGCTTTAAATATGTGAAAAAAATAGACTAAACGGCATGCAAGATTTCAAAGAGGGAACGTGGATGTTTACCGAAAATCGCGCGCCAAAACAAACGACGTTTGAACAACTGACACTATATTTCAGTGTCTCAATTTGTGTTGAACCCAAAACTGTTTTCTATTATTTAGGCGTGACTCAAGATCTTTGGTTAATTACCTACCAAGTCGACATTTTGTCAATTCTTGGTATTTGTATGATCACAGTTGAATTTGTTCTCAGCGCGCAGATCAATAAATTGATCTCTCTTTAAATTGAAAACTCGCTTCCACGCGGCCGAGTAGTTTGAATTCTAAATTATCTCCCGAATCACACCCTTACAAAAGGCACTTCTTCTTCTAAGGAAAAATTGGTAATTTCCATTCTTAGCCAAATCTCGCTGGTGAAAAGCCGATGCCTAGCGTAACATGCCCTAAAATGAGCGTGCCTCGCAACGTTTTTGTCGCAGTGATCGTTACACGAAAGAAGAACTGAAAGAGCTTTTCGAAACCTGCGTGGCAGGCGCATGAAAAATTTATAGGGTGCGACAAAGAGCGCCCTATATATATTTTTCATGCGCGTGCCAAGGAGGCTAGCGTAACGATTGCGGCAACACAAAAAATTGTGAAACATATTCATTTCAGGGGATGTTATACTACGCAACTTCTCTCGCAACGGCCCAACGAAATGGATGTACGGTGGATCTGTATGGCCTGCGAACGCAGACGTATTTCCGGCAGTCGCTTCACTCCGCCGAAGTGAAGATACGTCTGCGTATCTGTACGGAAATGGATGAAACATATCAGCATATTTGAAGTGCCTAATGCGTTCGAACAGTGCGCGCACGCGCGAACTCGATTGACCACACGCTGTTGCTAAGCTACGCAGATTTAGAAAAAAGTGTCATGGCTTCCCGGTTTGTTGTTCCGTGTCGTTGATCCAAAAGCTGCGGCAGAAATGGTGTTTGACGTCTCTAATAAGGAGTCTCCTAGGACTCCGGTAACAGGAGCGGTGTCAAAGATGAAGCAGAAGTCGAGATTTGAGAAGCAACGCGAAGAAGAAGTGATCCGCAATGCTCACGAACGAGGGTTTCTGCAGGCTCCGACAATTAACAACATTTGGGACAGTATAGGCGAAAAATGCGACCTTGGAGATATCAACTACCTAAATATGAGCGGGATTTGCCTACATACAGTGCAAACTATTGACTTATGTTCAAGGCTTCGAATCTGCGTGTTACATTCCAACTACATTTCTTCGTTTGATTCTCTCGTTCATTGCCGCGAACTTGTGCACTTGGATTTACACAATAATCAGGTAAGCGTTAGTTTTAAGTTTCCCAAACCTTTCGAGTTTGTAGAACATCTCTAATGATTATCTCGTGTTTTAAAACCATGTTTACTTTTGAGACAGAAGTCTCAACGCACAACATTGTAATTTTGATAAACCAAAACTCTTAGACAGACCACAGAGGTATACATGGTTAATTACACTGTAAATCGCAAATGCAGAATTTGTCTGCTTCCTAACTCAAAGGTATCTTTGCGCATTTTGTGACGATGTGGGAAAAGCAGACCTTAGCATTAGGGCTACTGGAATCCAAAAAGAAAATTGGGGTAACCATTCACTTTTTAGAGGTAATTAAGTAACAATAATTCTAAAAAGCTCAAAAATATATAACAATGCATGGCATTGTTTGTCCAAATTGAAGCATCCTTTCCTGTAACCGTGGAAATTAATCTGATTATTCTCTTTTCACAGATTGCGAAAGTCCCAGGTCACAAGTTTTGGGCATCGCTTACCGAACTCAAGGTTGTGTCCCTTCATGATAACAGCATTTCTAAACTTGAAAATGTTCATTACATGGCAGCTTCACCAAGCATTTCTATCTTGACTTTGTATGATACTCCACTCAGTCTGAGACCAAACTACAGACATCATGTAGTGAACAGTCTGTGGTCATTAAAATGTCTTGACAATTATGTTATTTCTGATGAAGAGATCATTGAGGATTCATCATTTGGTGGCCACTTTGCACCATTGCAGCCAAGTTTTTGCATCGATTCATCTTGTTCTCTGACAAAGGCAAGTGTTAATTTGAATTTTTTTTGTGACGTACACATAGCAGCCTAATTCGAATAGTTATAGAAAAAATGTCTGGTTTCAATTTCACAAAATATTGTATTACAGGAAAGCCTCATGCAAATAAATATACGTGATTGTAAAATTACTCACATTTTAGGATTTCATCCACAGGCTGGAGGGTCACTTTGCAGGCTAGTGAAGTGGTTGAAGATTTTTGGATTAACCTACATGTACAACACATGCTATTCTGTCTTGCTTTGAATCTATCATTTAATTCTCTGAACTTATCAAGAAATCATGAAGAAAGAGGCCGTTGAGTGTGGATAATAGGGGGGTGGGAGGAGGGAGGGGTGTCGTCAAGAAAATGGAGGTTGATACATCAGCAGCGTAGAGTATGGTAACATGGATCTTGTTGTTTTAGGAAAATACTTGTGAGGAAGCCATGAAGGAAGTTAAAAAGCTCATTGCTGAAGTGAATGGAATTCAAGCAAAGTATTGCCCTGTTCTGATAATCCAGCGGTGCATCAGAGGATATTTGACAAGGACAAGATTCAAGTTTATTCAGGACATGAGACTGTGGTAAGGACCTGTTTCATTAAGCACGGTAAATTAAGTTGTCTGAGCATTAAAAAAGGAACTTACCTTAAATATGCTTTGTACACAGAATTAGGATCCTTGTAGAAAAAATCTCTCTTCTTGACATTGGTGAGGTCAAACCTCCTTATTTTGGATGATACCATTTCCTGGTAAAAAAAAATAACGGTTAGCCCCAAAATTACTTACCATTTGAAGTAAGTGCTAAAAGAAATTTATTAGAGGTGAGCGTGACTCTTGCCACTGTGCTACTGTACTTTTCCCTGTACCTTACGACGTGCTGTGTTGATCCAAAATCACCAGAGACAACTTCTCACTAGATGTTTTAATTTTATTCTTTGTTAGGGCTGCAGTCTCTATTCAGCGGTACTACCGTCATTACAAAGGCTACACCGAGGGGGGTACCCTGCCGCCTCCGACGTCCCCTGCCCCCAGTCGGTCCTCCTCGGCATTGACTGGGTTTGATTATGAGGTTTATTTGCACGGTGTGAAACCCGCCTATCCAACCAGCCCCGGGGCGTTTGCTGGAAAAATTGCGAGAAGACCCAGGAGTCGTAACGTATCGATTACTGTTGAACCAATTGGCAGCATAATTGAAGAGGGTGATAGAACGGCGAGTAGGGTCACAACATCACCCGTGGAAGACCTGGAGATTACCAGGAAACAAAGCTTCCCAGTCAGAATTACTACCAGAATTAGCTTGAACCTGAAGAAGCTGGAGACGAGCACTTCTGACATCATCAGGGCGCAGGAGGAAGCCGTGACTATACAGAGGAACCTGGGGCTAGTCGGGATCAAGTCCAGAAAAAGCATGATTGAAAGTCGCGAGTCGACGCGGATTAAACTGGCCACGCGGAATGGCATCAGGGTGAAGACCAGGGAACTGGAAAAAGAAGAGCAGAGAATAGAAGACAAAGAAAAAAAGCGCAAGAAAAGAGACCGCATCGGAAAGTACACCGCTGTGAAAGTGTTTTTTGGGCCAGTTGTAGAGACGCATCCGCGTACCGAGTGTGAACTGAGCGAAACCGAGCGAGAGCCGAAGAAGGTCCGATTTCGGTTATCGGGATTATCCCCTCCGATTCAGAAAGTGGATCCTTTACAAGAAATGCTGATTTCCAAACAAGAGGCAGGGAAAGATGTACGAGAAGCAGCGAGGAAGATTGAAAGGAAATCTGCAGAGGAGCCGAGGAAAATTGCAGTTAAACGCCAAACGGTTACCACGGATCAGAGGCTGTTCATTCGCACTCATGGTACCATGGGATTGGCGTGCTTGCGGGCTGTACAGCATGCATACAGGGAGAGAGAACGCGCTGATGCCTTGTCGTCTAAGGCTAGTACTGTGGCACAGCTAAGAGAAAACAGAGAGCAAGCTAAGGAGCGAGTCAAGATATTCAAACAGGAATATAAGGAAGCGTCACTGAGGAGAAGAGTGCGGGATGGTGTACGAACTGCTGAGGTGTTTAAAGAGCGACAAGCTAAGGAGGTTATTGAACATGAACGGCTGTCAACCGCCAGAGCTGTGACGGCGGAACATGTTAAATCCCGGCGCGCTGACCTCGCGTTTATAACTGACTTTAACTGTCAACACACGTCTATCTCTAACGCGCTGCAGCGTCACGACAGAGTCTCTCAGAAAGACGAGAGGACGCAAGAAATCGAGTACCTCGTGCGAAAAGAGAAAGAAGTCACGCAAGATCAACAAGCCCTGGTACGCCGGTACATGGAGCACAGACAGCTTATACGTCAGGCGGAAACTGCTATGGCGCGCGCTGAACTTGAGGCGCATTTGACGCGGGAAGCCAACCAGCGAAAAATGGCAGCAAAGGAACGTGTGGCACAGATAAAGGCGCGAAATCAAGAGACCATGGAATTCTACTCACCACCGATGACGCAAGCGCCGGCCAAGCTCCCACCGCTGGCTGTTGTGTCGCCAGAGCAGATGGACGTTTGGAATGAGTTGGAGAAATTTCATTGGACACCTGCGAGTCATGATCGTTGTTATTCTGAGCCTTATGGTAGAGTGGCGTCATCCAGAAGACAGCGAATGTACTCTTTGGAGCCGACTTATGGTGTCGCATGATAAACAAAAACTTTAACTCCTTTATTTCAGATAGAAATGTTTTACTTTATTTTAGTCAATTCGATGCATTCCTGTTATAACAGGCAATCGTGATTAACCGACTCTTTCTGTAGTGTATTATTCACTAAACTCTGTGATCAAGATAACTCGTCATAGAACAATACAACGAAAAATTTATTTCATTTCTGTAAAGGAATTTTTACAGTCCTTGGCACCGAGCCGGCATGTTCGCCACACCAAGTTTTGTGCCTTATAGATTCCTCGGTGAATAAGGAAATGAGTAGTAGAAATTTCTAGAGAAACAAATGGACACCTTGCGTCTATGTAATCTGCAAAAATGATCGAATTCGACATAGACTTTTTTATAAAACTTTATTTTGTTGAGTTATTCAAGTTGTAAGGAATCGGTGAAATTTCTGTCCGAAGATATGGTATAGATTTTATAATTCATAGAAGAATTGAGAGTTGGGTTAGTTTTTTCTGTTTGTGTAGATTAATATATTACACTTTCAGTGTAAAAGAATATGTATTATAGAAAGTAACTTTTCATTTTTTTGTCACTTAGTTTTGGTCAAATTCTATCAATTGTTAACTTATTCAATAGTTTTATTTGTGGAAGTCAGAGAAAATGCTATCAGATACTTGTTTGTGGTTTAGAAACAACGTATCGTAGTTAATATAAAGTGATTGCAGATGTTTGAAAATTATTTTTAAAGAGTTTATTTGCATGGTGATTAAAATGCCATTTTACATCCATCGCGCCGATTCCCCTTCTTTTAGTGTAGGTTTATGTGAAACAACCTTGTCTCTTGCGGCGGCCGAGTGCACAAAAGCCTGGGTTTCACTGAAAGAAGTAATGTCACAGGGATTTTGCTCAGTTTTGGTCAAACTGTTCCATATCCTTGACCTTTGCTCAAACATGAAATTGTGTGGCACTGGTTTATACTCGTCAAATTAAAGTTGGAAACAAGGCCCCAGCAATTGATACACTGAAAGCAAATAGTTTTCAAATTGGGACAACAGGGCCTGTAACCTACGATTTATTATATCCCAGTTATTACGCGCTGTGTGATTGGTCAATCGTGCGGGCCGTTTTTCACTCTACAGCCCGCTAAATTGAAAGTTTCCTTTCCCGCGCGCCCGATTAACCTCAGAGATATAATAATTATTTTACTAACCTCTTTTTCTCCGTCTACGGACCTTGAACTCGGTATCTCAATTCCAGTCAAATGCCCGGCCAAACGGTCGATTGCTGGACTTGACATCAAGTCTAGAAGAAGATAACATATGGCAATTTGAGAGCTGTTGAACGGCCGTTGTTTGGTTTGACTATTCGGGAAAGCAGATCTTAGCAAGGGCTATTGAAATCCAAAAAGAAATTTGGGGGTAACCACATTTTTCAGAGATAATTGAGCAACCATTATTCTAAAAACAGTAAAATACAAAGAAATGTATGGCGTTTTAAATTGAAGCTTTATTATCTCTGAAAAATGCATGGTTACCCCCAATTTTCTTTTTAAATACCATAGTTTTGAGCCGCACAAAAATATCCCTGTATTAGTAGGCACTACCCATAGGAAACCCGAGTATCTCGAGATGCGCAGAACGTATGCGCAGTAACAAAAGTAGGCACCGTCCTTACACTGAATTTTGCTCGGGCTCAAGACCAGTTCTGACGAGGGGCTAAAGCTCGAAATGACAGCACTCGAATCTCTTTACGCTGGCCAAGTTACCTTATCAACCGCTGCTGATAAGACCAAACATTAATTTTTAACTAGTCTTATATTTCAGTTGGCTCGGTTTCCGTTTTTCTTTTCGTGGAATGTATTCAATATCGCCCAGGTGGTGTGCAGCTTACGACTGCGGTGCATTCTGGGTCAAATGTCGTTTCGCGCTCATTTCCACATGACCGCCAGTGCGTAAACATCGCTTACCGCACGAGTGACCTGAATAACGCCTGACAAATATGAGAAGCTGGAGTTGGCTTTGGTTGTAATGAGAGGGCGGGGCTGAAAGAATAGCTGATAACAACAGCAGTACAATGGAATATATTTCTCTCGACGTAGTCTCCCAGAGACCTTTTAAAAGAGATGATAAAATAACTGTAAATGGACAGTCGATGTACATAAAATGTTAGTTCCATTCAGACTAGATAGTCTACGACTATAAGACAATTTTATCAAACACTTCTACAGAACCAACTACAAAACAAACTATTCGATAGCATCATACCTTTACTTGAAAGTGTTCAATAATGTATCACGTCGCACTTTTCTTTTCAATTATAGGTCCTTTCTCTGTTTTCCTTGGGAAACTCACTGCCATCCAATCCATTCTTTTTGTTGTCTTGGAAAAACTGAGCCATGAGATGAACATGAATTCTATTTTTGGTACATTTTTGCTCGCTGTCTTTCCGTTCGCAACGAAGCGAAGTGTATTTTGCAAATTTTCAACATGTTTACCACCCGATGCCTTCACGCCTTTTTAGCCCCACTGAGGCCATGTGGAATTACGTATTTGCAATTCATCGTGTACATGGAATGCTATTGACGAGAGAACAAATATTTTGTTTGCAATAAAAAACCTCATCAACTGAAAAATGGCCATGTCTATTTTTAATATTTACCTGTCCCTCGGGGATATGTGATATACTCCCCTTGTTCCGAGCCCTTGGGCACGGCACGTTAGTGACGTATATCACATGGTATACGTCAGGGTATGTCAAGAAAATATACAGATCTTTAATATACAGTTGTGTACCAAGGGTTCCGTATACATAGGCAGTCCATGTCTCTCTCCGTACGCGTTACTCATTTAGCCTGCCAGAGCAGACGCCTTTTTGCCGAAACTAAAAAAAAACGAAATAGATTTTTCTATAGCTCAGTGTTTAGGTTATTACACTACCTTGCATCTATTTTATATACTACCGTCCGAAGACGGACGACGTTTTATACGGCTGACGACAGAAACGACCACGTGACCATGTTTAGCTGATAATTTCAGTAAAATTGAGTAGTTTTGCGTAAGCATCAAAGGTCAGAATTATTTTGGACTATTCTTATCTGCGTACTAATTCAAACAAACATAAACGCGAATCTCACGTTTGCCGTACTGAACGCGATTCTAAATCTCTCCAATATCAGACAGCAACGCGGCAACATAACGCGCACAGCAGTAGGTATACCAACATTTTATTAACTTGGTTCGTCATTTGTTATTACAATACAAGAAAATTATATAAAAATGATAATCACATTATTTGACTATAATATATTTAATTTATCTTATTATATATAGATACAATTATGCTATTTGGCGCTTGAACTGCATAAATATTGTGCATTTTCTATTTTCCTCCAGGTTTTTACAAAAGTGGCCCGGAAGGGGGGGGGGGGGGGGGGGGAGGTAGGCCAATAAAACAACTCCTCTACTAAAAAGTAAGCTCCTGAAAGGATAAAAGAAGCCCAGGGACTCCCGATGAGTTTTTTTGTGGACACATCTTTAGCGATTGGTGGTAGCTTTTCGTGCAAACTAGCCCAGGGCCCGCTTATTCGAAAGCCGGATAACGCTAATCCTTGATAAAATATTTACCAAGGTTTTTCATATCGCTCATTAAAACTGTTCTTAAAAGCTAATTTTAAGCCAGTGGTAAAGAAAAGTCTGAGTCAAAACTGAGGAACAAAAATCGTTTTGAAGAATCTTTTTACTAACTGGTAATTAAACTCGAATCAAAGTTCACATTAACCCAGGATTAGCTTAATCAGATTTTGAACAACTGGGCCCAGTGTGTTTCTTGATCTTGTACCGTTTTCAAAGTTTTAGCTTTGCAAATTACTAAAAAATTGAACGGCAGAGGTATTTTGCAGTACGCCTAATCCATAGAAAGTCACATAGTGTCAAATGTCCGCCATAACAAGTATTACAGAGAAGTACTTAGGCCTAAATTATATCATTCGTTTTTTAACCCTAATATAAATGTTGTAGATGAGCTAAAATGTTGTATTCTGCATTCAGCGTTCTCCAAAATAACCTTGCCAAAATTGAATTTCTTGTTACAACAATGTGCACGTAAAGATTTTTTGGAGTTTTGAGAAACGCATGCTGGGGGTTTACATTCAGAATTGTATGGTACCAAACTATGGTTTTAACCACATTATACAACAATTCTATACCGTGATACCTTCACATTTCTATCAATTTACAACTAGAGTTATACAATGCAACGGCATCGTAATAAACTAACCAAGGCATGAAAGGATTGAGCAGCCCCAAGAGTTTCGTTGTTAGAGATCTTGACCATTTTGATATAAAATTGGGTATGTTTCGTATACTGGTGTGAATTGGGTACAAATTATTGCCGTTTACACCTAAAATGGGGAAAAAGTAGAGTTTTTAACTCTGTGCGATTGGCATAGTATCCCACCCAGCTATAATGGGTGGGTTACGTGAATACATCCAACAGCTTCAATTCAATTCCTGGCTTCTTCCTTGATTCACGTTAGCAGGAGATAAATATAATATTAAATAGGAATCAAACATGTCACTCTACGACTGACCGTTTCCAATAAAAATTGAAAGAAGAAGCTTAATTTCTCATTTCTCTTCACACCCAAAGGTGCAAGACGACGAAAAAGAAAAACGTTTCTGTTCAATGATTAAATGCGTTTGCACTATTTTAGAGCTCCCTTGCAAACAGTCAACATATCTTTTTCATCGTTTCAAACCAATCTTTCCACCAGCTCATCAATAGTTTGTCCTTAATAAATTCCTTTCATTACTGTGATTTGAACAGCCTCTGCTTTCAAACCAACTAAATTTATAATTGGAGCTTTTCATGGCCAAACTCAACCATGTTTTTTCCTTGTTTTGGCGTGAAGTTCTTTTTCTCTTCAATCTTCAGTTTTTACCTTCTATCCTTCCAATGACGGTCCACGCAAGCTATAAGCCTCATCGTTAGAAACTCCATGGCCCTTAAAATCAAAATCTGAGGGTTTGTATTCCAGTTTGTCCCTCTTGGAGCATTGTAGTGTCGGTGGCACACTTAACTTGCAGGATGACACCCACACCTGATCTACGTTATTTCATAATCCACAGAGCTTCAGACACTCCAAAATACCAATGCAGGTTTTGCCACAGTTGATCAGTACACTTCATGACTGTGGAGCTCTGCTGCTGCTTTTTATTAAAGATGCTTGTCAAAAATGTTTTCAAGAATGTGCTTGGTCTTGGGTCAGCTATCTGTTTCTGAGATGTAGTCTGGTCCCTACAGGAAACAAGAGGACGAGTTTAACTGCAAGAATATAACAAGGTCAGCACTTATAGAGCGGTTTTCAATTGAGTGCCGAAAGCAATTGCCCGTTTACTTTGGTTTTGCATTGCTACGTTCTGTGATTGGTTGACAAAACTCCCGCCAATTTCTCAACCAATGAGATGTAAAACCAAAACCAAGCGTGCCTTGCTCGCATGTAGTTTTCCCGCGCTTGGCGCCAGTTACATGTATTTGCTTTGGATTCTGATTAGTTTATTGCGTTGTTCACACCTGTCATGATTGGCCAGAGTAATTACTTTTGTTTTGGTTTTACAACACTCGATTGAAAACCCCTCTAACATAATGTGACTTACACCATTACACTTCAAGCTCCAGTATCAACAGACACATTCTCTGCACCCTTCTCCACAATTTTCTTGTGATACTTGTCGGGAGAATTTGTTTAAACATCAGGGCCCGGTTGTTAGAAAACCGATCAATCCTAATCCAAGATTAAAAGTTAACCAAGGTTCTCATCTAGCTCGTTAAAAATGTCTTTAAAAGCTAATTTTAAGCCAATGATAGAGAACAGTCTACATCAAAACTGAGTGACAAAAATCTTTTGGAAAAATCGTTATTTTATTGATTAGTACATGTAATTAAACTCAAATCAAGGTTCATGTTAACCCAGGATTGGCTTCATCGCGCTTTGAACAACTGGGCCCAGGTCATTTAATCTTCTGTAATCATTTCCTTCATTCATTTCTCCTTTCTGTAAGTTTGACAAAATAGTGGCATTGTAACGACATATTAGATGCTGGTTACCACACTAGTGAGGTTTAAAGCTGAAAAGAGATGAGATGGAAACAACTCAAGAGCCAGTATACAGCACAAATGAGTAGCAAACAGGTGACGAGTTTGTATATAGACAAGTATGGCAAGCAATAACTTGTGAAATGATTTATTTCTTACCCCGGGGGGTACGCCCTTATATGGGCTATATAGGTATGTGCGGCCCCAAAGGCTATGGTTTTTCAACCGCTTTGGTCATAAATAGGGTATCGATTTTCGCACTCTAGTCTTAAATTCATTTTTTTAAGAAGAAGCTATTTCGTCATCATGATGTTTACAGCAACTGTGTACATGCCGCAACGGCTTGTCACGCGCTGGGCTCCAGGGGTTTTTGAACTGAATTTGACCAGATACTATCAGGTCATAAATAGGGTATCAAATGTTTGGTCAGGTCATAAATAGGGTAGGGAAAATCGCAGATTTTGGTCATAAATAGGGTAAGGGTTTTGGGAAGCAGGCCGCACACCCCTATCCAATTTTTTTTTTTTTTGGGGCCCGTGTTCCTTACCACAAAGAATACTGAATAAACTTATGTGTGTAAAGAAGAAACGAACGCAACAGCATTGTAAAGTCTATAAATACATTGTAAAAGTGCTGCGATTGTACCAACCTCATCAATTTTCTTATCAAGCATTCTGAAAAATTCTATTTGAGATCTTGTCATCTGCCTGCATAAAAGAAAAGACGTCAGGTGAGTAACAAAACTCTGGATAAAAGAAGCCAGTCAGGGGGTCTATGAAATGAGAAAGCAAGGCATTGCATTTTTTCTAAATATATAAAAATAATGACTGAAAGTTGGCAAACAAATATCAGAATACTCAAACAAAATCAATTTGAGAATGATGTATTAATCGGTAAATGACACAGGCATACTCGGAAAAAAATCTGAGTGATCTTATCAGGAGTCGAACCTAAGACCTTCCGATTACTAGTTTGGATGCTCTAACACAGGAGACTCATGGGAGCTAAGGCCATTAAACTAGGTTCATGGAACAAAGCATCCTGCAAACTGCTAGGATTGGAAATATGTCAATGTGTGGCATAAGCGTAATGGAATAAATGTGATGGAATTTGTTAAGTCTGGTGAATAAATAAGAATGATGCATTAATCGGTAAATGACACAGGCATACTCAGAAAAAAATCCAAGTGCTCAATTTAATTTCATAATTGAAGGTCTGAGAGCATAACCGACTTATGTCGAATTTTAGCGCGGCTTTCGGTTTCGCACGGATTTGTCCGAATTTTGGCTCTCCCTGGTTTGGAAAACATTTCGCGGTTTTACAATCGTCGACAAAACTCCTTGAGAAAATCAAACACGAACAGAACAAAAACCACTTCCTTACTTCTCCCTCCCACCCCCTCCCCCTATGCAATGACAACCGAACACAGACAGCCAAAAAACCACTCACTTACTGTTTCTCCCTTCATAATTCTACCACAGTTACTTCTCCCTCCCCCCCTTCCCCTTATGCAATGTTGATGTGGGAAGCGATGCTTGCCAGGAAATTGTTCGTGACCCAAAAGACAACATTGAGTCAGGGGGGGGGGAGGGGGATTTAGTAGTTTGCTTTTCTACATGTGAACGCGCTTGGAAGGCAAATTTTTTTATAGGTTTTGTCCACGTCAGACTCGTTTTCCAAATTATCGGTAGGCTAAAAGTTTCCACTGTCCACGAGCCGTGTTTAGTCGCACCAGTTGTTGTTGCTATAATTAACGTTTGAGATGCTTTCATGGTTTGCTTTTGCGGGTTGTAACAAGCCCAAAATAGATCAAGGCAGTCGGGATAAACAACTTGCGTATCGTACTGGCTAGTTGCTTTCGCTTTTGTTTGGTGAAGTTTGAAAACGCACGTTATCTATGGATCTTTTGAAAAGTTACGAAATTGACGAATGCAGTTCACAGGAACTGGTGGAAATGTTGTCCAAAGAATCCCTCCTTGGTAGTGATGACTGTGCCGTGGCGAATTTTTCGATTCGATTATCAAATCCCGCGGGAGCATCAGAGACAAATCCCGCCATATACAAGGTGTTTTGCAAGCCTTAGTTGTGGTTTGCCAGGCTTGAAATTCGGTATGTAACGATTAACTTGACAATTTCAAGGAAATGATTCAATAAAAGTACGATTAACATAGATTTTCAACGGTTAACACCGACTGGTGGTAAAAAGAATAGATAGTCTTTACCTTTTTAATAGAACTGCCATTAATCGTTGTTAATCGTTGAAATGGCTACATGTCTTCCTGTTAATCGTGTAGAATGCTAGTATTTGGCGTTATCAAGAGTGATATGTCGACAAACGGGACAAAGCTGGATTTTACGCCAGGAAATGGACACATTTTCTCTTGGAGAATGTAACTGTTTACATTTGGGACATTCCTGTCACGTACGTAGTAGTTTGTAACAGAATCAAATAAAAGCGTGACAGCATTCTTTTCGTTGCTCCCGCGAAAAACACCGCTTTCGTGTGCCGTGTTTCAAAGACAACGAGTGTATATTGAATACAAGTATTTAATCCTCAGTGCATTGTCCTTTTGGTCATCCAGTGTCTATAATGTTACCGATATATCTTTACAAGATGGTAAAATTTCTCAATGGCATTAATACGAAACACAAAGCGACGTGAAAAAATACTGGACAATGGTTTCCAATCGAATTGCAGTACACATGCAAAAGTTTGGACAAATCCGAGCTACATCGAAAAACGGGCTGAAATTCGACATAGGTCGGTTATGCTCCCAGCCCTTCAATTTCAGTCTACTGTATTGTCATATGATGCTTTGCAAAACTGTGAAATAACAAGTGGTTTACAGGAACTTTGCAGCACCACAGAGCTTGGTTCATGTCACTAAAACAAATGAGAGTTAAACAAGTCTGTGATACTTACACTCTGACTTGGTTAACTGGGACTGGCTTTGGAAGAGTGACACAGTTGTCACTAGGCCTGAAAAATCACAAAACATTGAACTTAAACAATAAAATGGTTACTAAATTATGTTTAGTTTGTACTATTTCTTTCAGTGATTACGTTCAACGTAGAAAGAATGCACTCCTCATACAGATTGGAGTCAAGATTGTAAGGGACATTGAATGAATGGCTCTTGAGATGCATATCTTGCATCCCCCGCAGATTTTGCAGGGGCAGATGACATCATCAACAACTTGGCAAAGGAGGGAGAGCATGAGATGGAAGGAACACACTCCCTAATCTTTGATTATTAATAGTTTATAAATATAGTGTCCACAATTAGCACTACAGTGCTAAATACTTTAACACTTTTAATAATAAATAAAGCTATTACATGTAAATTTTATTTATTGTTTTATTGACAGTTTTACATGTACTGTATTTTTCACCTCAGTGTTCATTTAACAGGTCCTCGCTTCGAATTCTCCCCAAGCTTTCCATTGTTACCTTCTTAGTAACAGATTTCTTCCACAATGTAATTCCCACTTCTCAAATTTAATTACTGATACAATGTAACTACTTCATTGCATAAATGACTGGAATTGATTGGGTAATTGAAACATTTTCTTTTTCTACCAAGGTGTAATTAATTTCTAAAATGCATGTATGCAAATTATCTGGACCAGTTAATTACATGATACAGTCAACTCTCTCCTTGTGGACACCTAGCTGATAAATTTACCGGCACCCCAATAATACGGACAGCAGCTAAATCCCCAGCAAAAATAAAATACAGACATTTGACTGAAATATATTCCTGCTATTACAGACTCTTATTATAAAGGACACTATAAACTTGCAGTCCCAAGGGTGTCCACAATAAAGGGAGTTGACTGAAATTAGATTTGGTGTCTGAAACTAGCCAGGGATTCTTTGTGTATTTACCTAATTGGTAGAGATTTCTTTGTGAACGGTTTATCTTCATTCTGAAAAGAAAAATAATTTATTTTCTGACATGGTAGGCCAAGATTTCACATGTACTAATAAGTAAATATTATAGATAACTGCAACACCGACATAAAGGATATTGTCACTTTATACATGTACATGTGCAGCAAGGAACAAACAATAGTGGTTATCAATAAATGCCCGTCTTGCTACATGTACAGTGTATGAGTTTTTGCCTGCACTGTACCCGTGCATGATTCAACAAGAGCCTAGACTGCAGACATAAAAAGGAATTTAAGATTAAGTGTATGTTCTTAACATTAGCAGTTCAATGGAACATGTGCAATATAAAAAATTCGTGATCATGATCGTCGTAATCATACAGTACCTTGTCCTTGGGCAGTGTAGTGTACATGTCATTCTTCGGCTCTGGGATATCAGGTTCTTTAACTGATGAAATGCTGTTGTTTGAGTCTTTTCTCTTGATGGTGCGAGCACTACTTTCCAGTGAATGCTTGGGTACATCTACAGAGGAGAGAAAAAAGTTGTCTTTAATCTTTAATTAGCATAATTGCCATTAGCAAAGCTAATCCGGCAATGGAGCGTCCAGCGGACGCACAATAGGTTAAATTATACATGTAGAACATACAAAGAACTGATAAATTCCGAGTTGTCCAGCTTGAGATCGGATAATGAATTGAAGGGCTCATAGCATTTACCATCCTATGTCAATTTTATGTTCACTTGCAGTGTTCTTACAAGGATTTTACCTTGGGAACTCCCAGGGCCCCCTCTGCTGAAAGAAGGGGTCCTGGAGGAAGTGAACGGGGTCAAAATTAGTTGTGGTTGCTAACTGGTTGGAGAAAATCGATTAAGATTTCTCTCCCTTTTACTGCTCAAGGTACTTGCTCAGAAATTTAACTGGTTTTTATCAAGCCAGATTTTACATACCATGACTTTTTTGTCAGAAGGGGAAAGAGGAGGGCCTTACAGGGCAGGTTATGGCTTGTGATATCCTGAACCTATCGTACTAAATGTCCTTGTTTCCTAGGTGTGCCATCCATTGTATATATGATGATTGGGTTAAAGTCAATTGAAGGGCTGGGAGCATAACCGACTTATGTCGAATTTCAGCCCGTTTTTCGAGTTTGCTCGGATTTGTCCGAATTTTTGCATGTGAACTTCAATTCGATTGAAAAACATTGTTCAGTATTTTTTTCCGCCGATTTGTGTTTCATATTAATGTCATTGGGAATTGTTACCATCTTCTCAAGAAAACTCGATAACATTATAGTCACTATGGATGACCAAAAGGACAATGCATTGAGTATTAATATTTGTATTAAATATAAACTTGTTGTCTTTGAACCACTGCACACGAAAGCGGTCTTTCTTGCGGGAGTAACGAAAAGAATTCTGTTACACTTTCATTTGATTGTTACAAACTACTACGTGCGTGACAGGAATGTAAGAAACGCACCTCAGATACAATACGTCATCAAAATGTCCGCACATTTCTCGGCCACAGTTCTCACCACTAAAAAGTCATTTATATATGTTCGTTGGCAATGTTTTACCTTTGGTAGCGTGTAAATGCTTTGTTTATCATTAGATCGCCATGTTGAAATGCTTTCCTAAAGGTGTTTCACAGAGGAAATCTATTTTCCAACAGTTCTCACCCCACTACGTAAAAATAATTCAAAATTCAATTAGTTTCTTTATTGCGACATGGGCAAGAACTGTTGCCAAATTACTAAGACGCACTTTTGCTGTGATCAAAAGGGGTAAAATAGAAGGGCAACAAATCGGTTTTTCATTGAGAGAAAAGTTTATCTCAAAACAAGCCATTTCCTTTCCTGCAACACGATTTGAATAAGCGAGAACTGAGGGTGAGAACTGTTACGCATTGAAAGAAAACAAGTTCTATGTCACGCACTGCGTGACTTACGGCCTTACTGGCTTTCAAGAGACTGATCTTTGTATGAAATGCAGTTATTTTCCCTTACGGTTAAGTGAAAAGTTACAACCATGTTAATGAAATGATGTTACAGTGTTGCTTGAAGTTCGTTATGCTACTAGTTGGTTTTATTGCCCCGAAAGGAAAACACAAAATTGGAACTAGCATTTTGCTGAAATCACGTGAAAGATATTTGCGCCACACTTAACCTACGGCTAAAAAGAGTAACTTTCTTGACTTCGTTAATGCACAAAGCGAAAATATGCACCATAGGACTTGGCTGACCAAAAGCCGTAACTTGCATTCCAATGTTTCCACTTCCCAAATACGCACTTACAATTACAACAAGAACGCGCGGTCCGAGTCTTCTTAACCCATGAGTACGACGTGGACAACATCTCTAACAACATTACCCTTCCAAGCACGTTCACTAGTAAACAAGGAAACCACCACATTCCCCTCCCCCCCCCCCCAACTCAATGTTGTTTTCTGGGTCACGAACAGTCTCCTTGCAAGCATCACCTTCCAAATCAACATTGCATAAGGGGGAGGGGGGGGAGGGAGAAATAACTGTCATAGAATTAAGAAGAGAGAAACAGTGAGTGAGTGGTTTCTACATCTTTTTTCGGTTGTCATTGTATAGGGGGAAGGAGTGCAAGAGAGAAGTAAAGTTCTGTGGTAGAATTAACAAGAGAGAAATAGTAAGCAAGTGGCTTTTGCGCTGTTGGTGTTTGGTTTTCTCAAGGAGTTTTGTACACGATTGTAAAACCGCGAAATGTTTTCAAAACCAGGGAGACTAAAAATTGGGACAAATCCGAGCGAAATCGAAAACTGGGCTAAAATTCGACATAAGTCGGTTATGCTCTCAGCTCTTCAATTTGTGCAAAGGTGAGGGAAAATGTTTTAATTTTGTTTCCGTACAACAAATTTGTAGAGATATTCGTTCGAAACACAGGCAGCCAAGCAAAATTAAAACGTGCTAACATAACAGCATGGCACTTGCACAACTATATAAACTTTGAGTTCATTTGATAAAATAATGAACATGTTTTAGCTTTTAATCATTATGGCATGGGGATTAGAATATTTCTGTAACAGCGGGGTGCTATTCATAACAATTATTATGTACTGTGTGTGTGTACGTGTGCGCGGTCAAAGTTAATTATCATAAGTCCATATTGTAATTCTAATATAAGATAGCTATTTTTTAAAAGTGAGGAAGCCTGACTTTATAAGCCTCGTGGTTTCTTTCAGGTTTTCTCGCCATTTATTTTCTTTCGTCAATTTTCATCATTTTGTTTCCATCTGTATTTGTTGTATGTGGCAAAATAAATATTGTATTGTATTGTATTGTATTGTACTTGTATGTTTGGTCAAGTCAACTCTGAGCTATTTCTGATAATGTTCACAGCCATTGCATAGCAGGCCTTTAACAAACCTATAATCCTGGACAGTTGAAATGAAAAATTAAGACCACCCTTCCCTCCCATTTCAATAATGGAAAAATGGTGTGTTTTGCTTTGCGTGCAAATGCATCAATGATTATTATTATTATTTTTTTTTTTTTTTTTGGGGGGGGGGGGGGTTAATTTTTTTTAAAGTCTGTCCAAGATTCAATCTTGCACAGTTGAAATGAAAAATTAACACCACAACTCCCCCCTCCCCACACACACCATGCCAATGATGAAAAAATGGCATGTTTTGCTTTGCCCGTGAATTCATAATTGATTTTGGGGGAGGGGGGTAATTTTTTTTTATTCCGTCCAAGATCATAGCTGCTATATTTGTGTGAAGTTAAACTACCACTATGCCCCACTGGGGGCTCAAAGGACTAAGAGAGACTAAGAGAGAAACTACCACTTGTTAAACATTGCCTTATATCACAGACGTACCTGAAGTGTTTGGTGACCAGCCATTCTCTTTGGCTGAGTGGGAACTGGAGCTGACCTCTGGACTTGTAGTTAGATGTTTACCAGCAGAACATCCCATAATATTAGCCCGCGAGGGGCAAGGCACTCGCCAAGACAACCCAATGGTGAAAGGTCTGGAGCCTTGACTCTTTTTGAAATTTACCAATGATCTGTAAAGACAAATATTGTTAGGTTAAAGATAGCATAAATCAATAGATGAAATAAAAGACGTTTCCCAGCCAAGAAACAAAATAAACCTGATATATCAAAACACTAAATTATCTGTTTGCTATATCTCTCAGTTATTATGCGCGGTGTGATTGGTCAATTTTGCAGGCCGTATTTCACTGTACAGCCAGCTAAATTTGAAAGTTGTTCCTTTTACGCATGCCCAATTAACCTCAGAGATACAATAAATATCTTTATTTACTAACCTCGTTTTCTCGGTCTGTACTGTAAGTTACTGATCCTCTTTTTTCCCATTGATTTATGGCCCAAGTGCAAAATCAACGGGAAAAATCTCAGTCTGACTAACTTACAGTACCGACCTCAAACTCGGTTAGTAAGAAAACAATAAATTACAACTGATCTCTTAACCCTATAAGTGCCATCGAATTTCAAGGGGGTGGTCCCGCATTGCCAAATGAAATGAAGTTTACATGTATACGCCGATTGCAAAAATACACGTCAACTAAATTCGTAACTGTACCTTCAAACTTTGTCTTCATCTATCATGCATGTTCAAAATTGAGTGAAACGTTCAGATATAAATCAAACTTCTTTGCTGCTTTTCATTCCTTCCATGCGTCTTCACGAGCATGCAAATATTACACATTGCAGTTTATCGAAAAAATTCATTCTCAAATGCAGACTCAAAGGAAATCCATATCCATACGAAGAAGAAGTAGGCAATTATTATTCTATTTGCTTGGTTATATGGTTCAAATTCCGCAGAAGGAACTAAAAAAACAAGCACGAAATGTTCAACATCAAGATGGCGGCCATATTTTGTTTCTCCTTCGAACACAAGACGCTCTAACTCGGAAGAGCTCGGTCACACAACGACCTCAACGAACGCTGACGAAACCCCATCGAAAATACAATAAAACAGCAACGCCTATTGGCTAAGATTCAAGCAACATCCAATCAGATTGCTTGTTAGTTCGGTGGGCCGACAAGATGGCGCTCGGGCCACTCTGAGTGGCCCGTGGCACTATTCACACTCAAGGCAAATAAAAGAATAATCTCCCTTCTCTTTGCTGTTTACCACTTAACCATTAGCAACTACCTTTTATAATTACAATGTATTTCTGACTTTACCTACAGAAAAATATTGTTAGGTTCAAAAGATAGCAGAAACCAATAGATGAAATAAAAGATGTATCCCTGTCAAAAGACTTCTCTTTCACCTTAATTTCAAATTATATAAAAAATATTCATTCTCTCATATTGAGACCCAGACATGCATTTTATGAAGGAGAAATATGCAGGCCTATTAAAAACTTGTGGGGGTCCTTCCGTCATCAAGTGCAATGAATTGAATGTTTTTCTATTTCTCCTTGGACACAAATTTTGCAACTGAACTCTCAAGGCCTTCAATATAATTCACTTAAGCTATAACACAGAAAGTTCAAGTTTCACTCTTCCAAGAGCACTTTTATAGATGATACATTAACAACATGGATCATAAATAACAAGCAATAACTGACGAGAATTTCTTCTTCGATCTTGAGTTCACATTCTTTTTTTAGGAATTATACTTGAATATTCATGCATTAGTACTAAGTTAAAGAAAAACAAAGTTCCAAACATTTCTAGTAAATTTGCCGTGAATAACGACATGATCAAGGGATTCATGTGATGTCTCAGAAAAGGAGAAGAGTTACAGATTGAGTACCATATTGACAATAAATTATTCCTCTTCATTAGAATCTTGTTGATGTAAAGCATTAATTTAACAGTTCTTGAAAGTTCTTAGCTTCATAGCCTAATGAAAACACATTTTCGCCAAGGACTAGATTTGCTCCTTGATTCTTTTAGGAAGAATCTGAATTTTCTCAATCGTTTTTCAATCAAGTTTTTGAGGTGGTTAATTGTTTGATAAAAATAACTTTGACAGATTCATAAATATTAACTTCAGAGATGAAGTGTTTGTTTGCTGGGTTGAAATTTAATGTTGAGGTGCAGGTGTGCCTGACTAAAGTAGAGTTAATGAGGAGTCTGGAATTCCAGCTGATAAACCTAGCAATAACATGAAGTCTTTTAGACTGACATCTGATTCCTTAAATCCTACATCACATGATGCTGTTGTGTCACATTCTCTGGGCAAAACTTGTACTGTAGAATTTCTAGGCTGAATAACCCTTTACTGAACTCTCATCGCATCTGAAGTCTGCAGGGGTTTTCTTTTTACCCTGTTTGCCTTCTGAACGAAGAAAATCCACACAGCGTCATGCTGAATCAGACAAAACACAAACTTAATATAATTTGCTCAAACGCCAGAAGAGGAATTTGCATGTACATGTATAATTTAAGGCTTCAAATGATCACTGATTATTGCAAGATACTACAGTAAACTCTGGAACAGACAATGAAACTTGTCTACATTTAATTGTCTACACAATAGTATAAGTACCAAGGTTATAAGCAATAGTAATTCTACTCTCGTGGAGGTTTGTGATTGGTATATAGAAATCTTGTGACTTTGATCAATAACATCGAACTCTGGCTGTCACCAACAAGGCCCCCTATGTTCAAATGTCTACTTCATACATGTATTAATAAAATTAATAAGATTAATAATAATAATAATAATAATAATAATTAATAATAATAATTTCAATCTTCAATTCAATGTACTGTAACTAAAAAAATACTCCATTAAAATAATTTAATTGTACTGAATTGCAACTGCTCATGATGAACTAAAACTGATGGTATATAATTATTATGAACATGTAAAAAAAATTATGATGTATATGATATTTTACAGCCTGCCTGACATTTCAAAACTGAGAAAATCCCTGTATTAGGAACATATGCATATTTAGCATGAAAGGACCTGGAAAAAGCTGTAAGGCCCTGCTAGAAACACACATAACCCTGCAAAAAATAATTTGAAACAAATTTGTCGCACAAAGCATTGCAATTGATTGTTGACTTAAACCTTAAGGCAACAACAAATCAAAATGCCCTGTGAGTGAACTTGTGAACTGAACAGGTGAATGATATGATGTTGTGGATTATGGCTAAAGTTATTTGCTTCCTAGAGTATGAGCAGCAGTTGTTTGCTAATGTAGAAAAGAAACACCACTGTGGCTGTCCTGATCCATGGTTCAATGGATCTATGTCTTCACTTTTGCTGGTTTTTTAACAACCTCTGGGCACCATTGCTGGGTTGGTGTCATGGCAAGTCCTCAGGCTTCTACATCCACATCCTGGGATCAACCCCTGGAGGGGGGGCAAATTTTGTGTTCCCTTTTTTCCTAATTCTCTGCTTTTTTTTTTCTTGTCAGACTGAGGTTATATTTTACTGTATTAAGCTTACTGAAAATGACATTAAGCATAATGAAGGGTTCTCTATTCCAGTATAATGAAAAATCCATGTGAATTAGTCTGCACTTTGGTTTAATAGTTCGAGAGCTTGTGCAGCTCATCAAATTGAGATTCTTGGGCAATTTCTTTCAATTTCAAATTCCAGAAAGGTGTGTTTTAATTGAAAGAGGAAAGAAATTCAAGTGAGCCATGAGATTACCTCATGTTTGCTGAAAGTTTACAGCCCATCGAGTAACTGATGGAGCCACTGAGTGAGTGACAGGTTTGTTCATTAGGATAACTTGTTCATTGCGTATGCACAATTAAAGAGTTAAAAGCAATGGGAACTTAACATGCTCAGAGTTGACTATAAAGAGTTTTAATTGGTCATACGATAAAACAGTTTTTGACCAAGTCACATGTAGGGTATGCCAGATGGGATGATACTTGGCTGTTGATCAAGGTGCAGTACACTCATGTCACTGCACTTGGTCTGTGTGCCATGACTTCAGCCTAATGTTTTCCTTCCTGTCCACCCACTCAGTGAATAAGAGGACATAATATTTGCATCTCCAAAGCCAAGTGTTTATTTTATGACTGAATCTTGAAAAAACATTTTCATCCTTGTGGTTACTTAAAGGACTCTAGTCAGCCTCCGCCATTTTCGATGCCATCGAAATTATTGATATTGCATGGTGAATTGAAATCTTATTGCTTTACTGTAAAGTTGTGTTCCGGAAAGTATGTTTCATTATCTTTAGTAGTTTCACAGTGATTTCTTTCATTTTGACACGCTGCGAATTAAATATAATAGCCAAACTCTCGCATATAATCAAAAACAAAGGTGTGGCTGACTAGGGCCCTTTAATTACTCTGCACACAATTTCTTATCATTGACACTGACCAGGCAGGAGTCAACACTCAAATTTACTTGACAGTCCAACAATATTAATCATTTATCAAGACACTGGTTGTTTCATAAAAAGAAACAACTTAAGAAAAATTAATGCTAGGTACGTCACTGGACCTGAATTAAAATGTTTTGGCCCTCCTGGGGGGAGGGGGATAGCGGTATCTGGCAGGAAATTAAATAAAAGGAAAGTCTTAGTTGTGTTTTCCACAATTCTGAGCAGTTGATTAAACCATGTGAGGGATATTCACATATAGAACAAATGTTTGACTTGTGATATTAAACTTTGTTAACAACAATACCTTAACTCATACAGTCATCTTAATTAAGTCAACTGACATTATACAGGGCATAATAAAATACATGTACCACATGCATTAGACTGGAGAGTGCAGTGCACTCTACCGTGATTTTTGGTGGCAGTTGTTCATAACAAACATACTGCTTCGATCTGTTATATCCTAAATTACACTTAAAGTGATTCACCAAGGTGCATTCCTTGAAGTTTCTCTGATTCTGTGAAGTTTTTATGACACAGCCCCCTTCAATCTTAAATGGAAACTATACAACCACAGATACTTTAAATAAATAAGAACAATTCTTGTATCATAACAACTACAAAATGAACCAAACAAATCTTAAAATAAACATTATTGTCTCTCCTATTCAAAATTGATATCGCTAAAACGTTGCAATTAAATAATTCTATATTACTTACTATTATGTAGCAGCTCTTCTTGTAGAGATGAAAAAACACCACAGATTTAATTTTACGAACGCGGAAGGCAGTAATTATATCTGTTTAAAACTTAGTTTTTATGCAAATTGAAGCACACAAGTATCATTCAAAGCACACACAAGTCACAACAAGTTAAACCCTAAAAGCTCTTTGCTAGAGGACACCTCACATGTCAAGTAGTGAGACTGACAACTGACTAATGCTTTGAATGATTTTTTTCTATTGAATTTACAAGTGGGATATCAAGAATCAAATATATCATTTTTCGTCACGTGGGTCTATAGGTAACCTATTCCCCTGAGATGCTAGATTGAATGTTATTTTACAGCATAGATATGTTTGTTTTGGAGGAGGTAATAATGATGTCCGCTTGCTTGTTGGCTTGAAAAAACGACAATTTGTCTTCAAAGCACAATTTCTTTGCCATTAATTCCTGGATTTCGGCTCTTGAAACTCTCGAGTATTCCTTAGCAGTTCTTCTTTCAATTTATTGTTTCAAAACAATGTGTAATTTCCTTCTGAAAGTGCGAAATTGGCGTCTGAAAATCTATACATCAACCCATTCAGCATCCATGTTGATGAGTTTTTATATTTTCTTGCGAAGACAAAAAATTTACTTTCTACCCCCAGCTAAACCCTATAAATATATGCACAGACATTAAATTCTGATTGGTCAGTCTTTGCTGAAGACAATTAGAACAATAGGGGATAAAAAAAGCCCTTCCAGGGGAGGCAGAAGCTGAACACGAACAATTGCGCAAAATAGCATCCGGTTTGGGCCAGCACGGTGATCAATGGATTAATGTTACTCTTTATCTAAGAGTTTAACACATTCATTCATGTTTACAAACTTGCACACAACACAAAGAAAACTACAGACTGATATGTATAGCATAGCAGCCAGGGTTGAAAAAGCCTAACTCACAAACAGTTCACATGCTAAATAATGGATGCTTGCCAAAAAAACTTGATGTGGTGTTACTAAGCGGAGAGAGGTGGCCGTATTCATATGCTAATCTAAATGTCGATTTCGGGACAACATTTCGAGCGTAAACTCTTGGTAGGAATTGATAAAAGCTAACAAATACTTTTTAAAAAGCCAACCAATTAAAGCTATGCCTGTTTGAATAAGTCAAATTGTATAAAACCATTTTATATAAAATGGCTGTACTCACCAAAATAAAAGCTTATCTTCCATGCGAGAAGCACTGCTCCCAAAGCTACAAAAATTGACAGGTTTCAAGACTAACCAAAAGTCTACCGACAAATCAATCAGACTTTATATTGTCACAGTAATCAGTCATATTTTTTGATAGTCGCATATGGCTGCCGTTTTTTCACTAAAACTTCGCATATCCATCTATTAATTAACTCCGAATATTCGTTTGTCACATGTTTTTGGTTAACAGACATATGCATGCACAATGTCATGGAATCTACCAGCTTAATTGGCGGCCATAGATAATTTAAAAAAATGGCATGTGGGGGGGGGGGGGGACATTGGTTTTAGCGTGAATTCAGCATTGATTGTGGGGGGAGGGATAATAATTTGTTTCTCTTTATTTCCTGTCCAAGATTGAAAAAAATTAAGCTCTTCATACCTTTTACTGCAAATCATTTTAGAGGGCTTTTGAAGTTCAACCAGCAATAAAGACCAGAATAAGGAACCATGTCAATGTGAACAACTAACACAAATAATTAATGCAAACCAGCAAAAAGCTGTCTTGAGATAAAGAAAAACACAGCCTCACGATCAGCACTTAACTTCACAAGTGACACTTTCTTCACAATTAACCCATGAGGGATACTGAGGGAGGATGCAAAGGATTTTTGGAGGTCGGAAATTTGCTATTTTTTATCACGTTTAATAAAAAAAACACAGCTAGTTAAAAAAAAAATTAAATGAATTGAAATTCATTAAAAAATTACATTTATCAAGAAACAATCAAGCTGTACAAATTTGCACATTTTTGAACCACAAAACTAAAGATCCCACTCAATTTATTTTGAGGACTTGCTCAAGTACGCTTTAATTAACACCTAGTGTTCGATGCAGTTTTCCGATCAAAGAACAGGTGAAATTTCGAAAGTAACATAAATCAATCATTCCATGACGTAAATGGGAAAAGAAATTTCACTTGCTGTTCTTCTAATACAAAGTTGTTTACGGGTTTAAAAATTAATGCCGTTTAAAAAATTTGGTGTGAAGAATTTAAAACGATCAAGAAACTTCTCTATACGTACAAAAATTACATTTAAGCTGCTAATGAAAGCGAAATACATAAGCTTAAACTTACTTTGCGTGTCTAAAATCGCGTACGTTATGAAAACATCCATTAAACTGTTTAAAAACAAGACGTTGTTGGTTCCCAAACCATGGCAAAGAAATTCACATAAAACGTTGCAGTGATAGAGATTGATCCCGAGGTGACAATATTATAACACCAATACGCTATATATGTTTCATTCGCCATTCATAATCACTTCAAGTTGACTCATGTCGCCTCAAACCTTAAACTTGGTTGCACTAGGCTTCCATGCCAACCAAATCTGTTCCTTAACGCCCACCACCAAATTATTTTCATGTGTATGTTTCGTGATAAAGTTAGAATGCTACAATTGAAATCATTCTAGAACAAGAAATCGTTCGCAACGTACAGCGCGACGAACAAAAACAATAACACCATAAAACAACAGCAGCTGGACAGCTGAATAACAACCCGACCGATCACGTTCGCGAGGGTACATTGCTCGATAGCTTGCGAAAAGAAAAAGAAAAAAACTCAATTAGAGACAACCACCAAACTGTGTTCCCCGGAGAGTCTTTTAATTCACACTGACAATATACGCTTGTGTCTGATAATTCCATGGTAAATAACCTCATAACAAAAGGAACTCACACTGTTCACTAAGACAGATTTAATACCGACTATGCAAATGACCAACTCAACTCAACTGTCCGTTCACTATATATTCACTTTCAACTTGTCATCGCTCTACTCCGTTAAGTTTCACACAAAATGTATCATTATTCGAACAACAGATTAAAACCGAAAAAATACCAACTCGATTCAACATTGCAAACAAATCTCCCTCTTAAATATGCAGTGGTTATTAGTTGATTCAAGCCATTACGTATTCGTATTGACGAGACTGTTTCATTTGGGTGCTTGTTCTCCGAAACTGTATATATTCAAGCAATCGATTAGTTAAACATGCAAAACAGAAATGAATTCACCTTGATCTTGAACCAGCAGCTATCTTAGGACAACTCGTTGCGAGAGATCCCGGCTCAAAGAAGTGTGAAAGCACAATTTGAGCATCGTTTCACATCCTGTAGTCGCAACCAACGAGCTCGAAGCATGCAAATTACTGACGCCCTTGTATCTATCCACACTGGAATAAAAATAATAAAACATCATAACTAACAACTTAACGTGGTAAACTTAAAGCAAGTGCTGAGAGTCAGCTCACACGACAACTTTCGGCTAAATTGACGCTAAAACTGAAACTGAATAACCAAAGAAAATACTAAGCTTAAGTTAAACGTCGAATCGCAAAGCTCAAAGAAGCTCGAATTTGACTGACCTCACGAAAACAAGCTCCTAATTAAACTGAAGACTCTGTATCCTCCAGTAATAAACTCTCTTTTTAGAGCAAACGCTGTTAAGTAACACGCTTTCCAGGAGTGAAGTCAAAGCACGGTTGTGTGTGGGAAGGCAGGCTTCTCTACCGTGTTTCCGTGATACTAAGTTTGTGACGTTGCCACGGAGAACGGAAGAAAGAAAGAGTGATGGGATACCTCCGGCCGGGGGCATCTATTTTCACCGGATACACGTCATTCGCGGCATCCATCCTTTGAATACTTTTTTTCCTCAAATTGTAACAAAATTATTTGAATGAGGCCTTCTTGATCGGAGACGGTAAAGCGACAAATCCACAAGCGATGTTGGTATTTATAGAACAATTATTTTTCGGTTGAGCAACAAGTGATTTATTTTGCATTAATTTTCCAATAAATTTGCAGTCCTGAAATATTATCCTATATCCCATTGTGACACATTATATCCCCACAATATAATAAAGACGACGTTAATCGTTAAAGAGCTTAATTTTAACAACACGATGTTTAAGGCAAGGGTTCGAAATACTTCGACTGTTGTTTCTCTTGAAACTGTTAACAAAAGTGTTATCTCAGCTGCCATTGATACCAAAAATCAGTTCTACTTTTTCCCTGCCGTTAAAGTTTATCAGCTGCTCCTTCGCTATGAGTCCTATGACGGGATAAGTTCAGGATGACAAAAGAATAGAACGGGACTTTTTTAAAAATCGTCAGAATGGGATCAATAAAAACGTTTCGGTCTCCTGAAGATAATAAGCATTTATGAGGAATAAAATAATGTTCTCGTCTTTCCCCGGAAATAATTTCGGTCAGAAATTCTATTAATAATTCTTCTTCCATGATTTCATAGGAAATGTCTTTAAAGGTTTGAAAATATGACGAATGTTTTCAAAATAATTTTGACGTATGTTTCCGTACGTGGGGTGAAGGGTCAGCCACAATGCAAAAAAGAGCAAGGCTGATTTCAAGGTTTGGGGGATATATTTTTCAATATTTCGAAAGGCACGAAAGGCACGATTTTCCAGGGTATTCCAGGGAGTGTTCTTAACTTAAATTTGTTGCTGATTAGATCCTCTACTGATCCAATACCATTTTTTGTCGCGCTGGTCCTTACAAACACAGTCACTCGTTTTTTTTAGGGTGGGGGTGGCGGGGGTGAACAATGTCTTTAAATTTCCGTGCCTATGCGTTGGCAATGATTTTTAGATAAAGAATTATATTTTGGAAGTTAAGACAAAGATCAAAATAAAGGAAGAACAAGGAAGCCATGCACATCCTTTGGGAACAGCGGTCACGAAATATGAAAATCATACATTATTCTGTTTATGTCATACTAGCGTGTATACGTTCTTTGTCAATATCCATTTCTTTACTTCTACGCCGTAAACATTAGTTATTAATAGCTTTCACTGTACTTCGTGAGCTTATTATTGTCACATTCAAACTTATATTATTGTATAAAGCAACTGACGATGGATGAGGCTTCATCCGAAACAAGTTTGCCGTTTTTAAAATTATCGTGTGGCTCATCAAAACGTTATATTTTGAAAACTGTTTTTTCAAGGACATCAGGTAAATTCATCGAAAATAAACGAGTCTTTCAAAGGAGGGGTCCATAAATGCTGTAGCTTCGTAACCGGTACATAACAAACAAAATGTGGTCATATACAGGGGCGGGTTTTGGAATGTTCGATTGGAGTTGTCCAAATGTGAGGCTGCCTATTTACCGAGTTAGGATTTCTAGTTGGATTTTCGAGTTAGGATTTTTTTGGCGGGGTTTCCAATAAATTTTCAGTGGTTTTACACAACTTACTTTGTCAGCGGTGTTGCACAGCGTCTTGAGGCCTTTTCAAGATGGAGGACAGGCCTGCGCGACTCTCATGTGCGTGTTTTAGCCTAAATAAAAGTTTTGCCCTCACGGGTATGTCTTTCAGGGAACACCCTTTTCTCTAAATGTCACCTTTTTCTTAATTTTTAATATTCTTTTGGCTTACATTTACGACTCATACATTCTACGTTGTCAAGAGAGGATCCTCTCTTGACATTGTTTACAATTTAACTAAGGTATTTACAGCACAGTAATTGCAAAGTGGGTACAAGCCAAAGAAAAAAGTACAAATTTAACTAGACAGAGTTCAATCCACCATACAGAAAAAGATGGCGGCCGTGCATTTTACCACAATACCTTGCGAGCCGAAAAGAGCCAATAGGAACAAAGAAAGCCAGATTTGTTGAGCGAAATTCGTCTCTGTACTAACACCATTATTTATTGGAAGTTTTAAGAACTTTCCTGCGCGCTTAAATGAGCATTTTTAGGGACTTTGTACGCTAAGAATTGTAGGAAAATGTACCAGTGACCATCTTTTTCGGTAAGGTTAATAACAACAACTTGAAAAAGTTCAAAACTTTACTTAAGTTTAGATTTCTGTTTTATTACTTTATTGAGGTGGTTTTTTCAAGACTGCATGAAATGCTCCCCAGATGTATTCGTCTGCTTTCCCTGAAGCAATGTAAATATAGAATTTGTCTAAAATGATGAAGAGGTTCAAACCAAGGTGGCGAGGGAGATCCTTAGTAAAACCATATAAACATTTGCTTCCGGAAGAGTATCCTCTTTCTCATTTTTTTTCCGTCCCACCAATTAACAAAATGCGTCCTAAGGAACGCACGAGGGAGCACCTTTCAAGCAGCAGACGCTGTCTCGTGGATACTTTGCTTTGCACTAAATTAAATTCTGTACACATTCATTTGGCGCGCAACATTGAAATGTGCCGCAAAGTAATCTTTTGAATACTATTCTCGTGTGTTTCATTGTTTGAGAGATTTCCAGGTTAGGAAACACGTATACGTCAAACGGCAAAAATGACCACAATTTGACCGTTGTTGGAATGTGATCGCTAAGACAGCCTATTATCTATTGTTACACCTAATATATAATAATAATAATAATAATAATAATAATAATAATAATAATAATAATAATAATAATAATTTTTATTAAAATATTCCAAGTAAAATGCTATTTACAGGTTAAAAGTAGCTACTAAAACTTATAATAATAATAATAATAATAATGATGATGATGATGATAATGATGACGATGATGATGATGATGATAACAATAATAATAATAATATTAATAATAATAATGATAATAATAATAATAATAATAATAATAATAATGATAATGATAATGATAATGATAATGATAATGATAATGATAATGATAATGATAATGATAATAATAATAATAATAATAATAATAATAATAATAAATCGTTTCACCTAAGGGTTTTAGACTATTTGAGAGGCTGTTGGTAGTGCCCTTTATATTAACGATATCTGCATCTTCCTCGTTGACACCCTCGTTGCAGTTGTTCATCGTCTGGTATACACTCGATTGCAAATAAATGTGACACCTAAAACGATGAGCCCCAATGGCTTTATGGGTATAAATGTACTAAATTTATTTGCATAATATTCTATTCTCGTGCGACGGTTGATGACCAAAATTAGTTGCACGTGGTGAATGATGGAAACTGCCAAAGCAAGTTGGCCAACAAGGGCCAAATTGAATGATATAAAATTTGCTATTTGCCTAAGTTCAAAACAGGCAATGAACTTAAGCAATATTTGGTAGAAAATTATTCGGAAGAATTAAGTTAGCACTGTATTTTTTATTGCAAAGAATGAGAATGGTAAATTATTGATTATGGAAATAAGGTTATTGTTTAAACACTACCCACAAATCCGATGGGTCTCATCGTTCACGGTTTATGCTTTTTAGGTGTCAACGTTTTTGCAATCGATTGTATTCCAAAAGATTAGAGTCGTACCAGTTAGTTGCAAATGCAGCGCTTTCCTTAAGTTATGGCAAATTTTTGAACTAGGTATATAGGAGCAAAATTTGGAACAGCTTGCAAACCAAATTAAAGGATATTAAGTCAAAGTAAAGAAGTGAAACGATTTGGTCAACAAGAGTATGATTTCCACCTAGAAGAAACGAAAGGACAAGTAGGTGATGTTTGATAACTAGTAATATTTGACATACATTGCAACATACCAATGAGTTAAGGCACTATGATTAACATGATTATTGTATAAAGTTAATGGTAATGAAAGGGAGATCTCCTTATTAAAGCTCTAACAAGCTTGCAGAGGCCTTCCTTCTACTGAATAACTTTTGTTTTTGACTGATGTAAGAAAGATTTGAGTTGGGAGAAAAAAACAATAATTTTCGCGGGTGCTTCACAGGAACTTCGCGAAACTTATTCCGCGAGGCATTCCTTCCTCCTTTGTTGTAGACAAAGCTATATGCATCCATGTGCACTCGCGATAATATACACAAAAACATTGACATAAATACTTTTTATAAAAATTGTAAATCCACCCAAGAGTAGCCGTTTAACTTAAAATGTAATCATTCCTGTCCTGTTTACCCTCTTCCTATTTATGATAATAAATAAACAAACAAGTGAAACGGCTGCTCACTGGACTGCAAGATATTTCAAAAGGAGATCAGTCAATGTCAGGCGTGAAGAAGCTCACACAGCAAACCATAAAAACGATCAACAGGAAGGGAAAGAAAATCACCCCAAGCACCAAATACAAAAGAACCAGCGACGCCAATTGCAAAGGGTTCTTGCCGTGTGGACAGTACCAACTGGTACACTGCTGCCGTGGCGAGGGCGCTGGGAGCGCCTCTGCGACACTGGGTAGCTGTTGATCATCTTGGATTGAAGATAAGGCAATCTCAGCAATGGACATTTCGGGCCCCTCGACGTCGGTGGCAATAACCTCAGTCACGTGATGTATATGATTGAGGCTCTGCGTGGCGTCAAATTCGGTGCGATTCGGCTGCTCGCTTGCTGACGCGTACACCAGGTTACTGCTGGTCGTCGTCGACACTTTACACAAGGAAAGCGTCAAGTCGACGATTGTGTGAGAAGTGATTGAAGATTTCAGATCTATCTCATCATAGCTATCTGAGTCATTGTAATCTCTGCAAATGAGGAATACACAAAGGTGTTGCTAGGCTGGTGTTATTGTCCACCCGCGCGTGAATATCAAGTTTTCGGAGCTGAGCCACCATGAGCGGCGTGATGGGCGTAAGCGGCGACAAAGGGTGGTGGTGGTGGAGGGGGGGGGGGGGGGGTAAACCGCGAGAATAGCCTTTTCCCTACTCTCCTCCGTGTCCACTGTCCGTTCGCCAAACTTTCACTTTCGCTCAACATCCCGCCCAGGCTAGTCACCAAGAAACATTTTTGAAGGCATTAATACATTTGTACGGTTCTATAAATCCCTAAAAAATTCAAAAGTCATTTTCAATGTCAGCTTAACACAACCCTTCAGGGAGGTACACGCACATGCATGTCATTCCTTGCTTCGGCAACTGGGCCTTGGGAAGCCTTTTGCATTTTGGGCTTTTGTAACATAGAATTAACGTGCCTCTCAAATAGCTTTCAAAAAGGCTGCAAGAAATCCGCCTCTCCGCTAACGGATTGGGCAGGGTGAGAAGTTATGCTTATTCTAGGTTGATCTCTCTCAGTAAGAGATATAGCCCGCGAGCAAGCTTTAGAATTGGGGCGGGGATTTCAGGCCCTTCGCTCAACGCTCACGTCCAAAATATGTCTCGCGTAACATCCCAATTGGAGAGCTTGCTTGCAGGCTATAAGAGATAGTGGTTATGTGAGTGGTTACCAGATATGAACTCCTTTCCAAGCCGCCCAAATGAACCAATTTACGGATCTCACACACACTTACTAGTTTTCTGCGCAGGTATTATCTTAGCGGACCGGAATTACAGTTAGTAATATCATAGAGGGATCTTGGTGTCATCTTTAACAATTATATCAGTTGGAGTGAGAGTTCAATTACTGTAGTATCGAAAGCCAATAGAAACATTGGTTTCTTAAAACGGAACTGTGCAGGAATCTTGGATTATACTGTGTCGGTATTGTTAGTACGCTCGCACCTGTGCTACTGTTCTCACGTTTGGGCACTTCAAGCACTTCAATCAGTAATTAAGGACGGGCCACATGTTTTATTTGTAACAAAAGTGAGCTTCCTACAACAACAGGCTACAAAACCTTAATCTGTTACACATAATCATTGGCCAGTTTCTAGATTGTTGATTTGGTTAAATTACACAGCTCCCAGTTTGAACCTTTCAGTCTAAGGCGTTCTCGCCACAGTCTTACCAGCGATTACCCGAAGACCCCTGAGGCCAGAACGTCGTGCGTCCGCGACTACTTTAACCGGAAAGTCAACGTATGGAACTCTGTACCCAACACCACAAGAAGTACCGAATCTGTCTACAGTTTCAAAAACCAGTTGCCAAAAGTCTTTCATGCAGACAACATGCGAACCAACAAAATTCCCTGTCCCAGATGCCGCCGCATTAAACCGCTGCAAGCGTGCTCTTGCAAATCTCACATTTTGCTTTCAGTTTATCTTCTTATATAAATTCTGGTTTGGGTTTGGTTTAAATTTATACTTGGGGTAGGGGGGATGTCTGTTTTCCTGCCAGTGGATAGTTTGTAAAATGAATAAATTATAAATGAGTAAGGCTTACCTTATAACTTCGCCAGGTACAACTGGCATTTCACGGAAATCTTCTTGACTATCGTACACTCCATCCAGCTCTGTACCGACCCTAAGTATCGACAAAGTGAGATAAAGTACTCATTAATTAAACACAATTTCCTCAAATTCAGCACTTCACAACTGACCAGACAAACAAGCTCGCCAGTAATAGTAGTTACGGTTTTAGTTACGGTTAAGTGTTACCATCTTAAAATTAAGTCTTCCCTTACCTCCCTGTTCTCCAGAGAGGTAAGGGAAGGTAGGTAACTGCAAGCACTTTATGGAGTAATGATGAAATCGACGATCGGAAAAGTCTTGCGATACGGCAGCAGTGGCGGGAAAATCATGCTGTACGGCAGAAGTGGCGGGAAAATCATGCTGTACGGCAGCAGTGGCGCCCAGACAAACGCCATCGTGCCTCCTTCAAGCCCTTGTAGGTGAACACGCGCAAAGACGCGGCTGACACCGGAATCGCACCACCGTATTAACACTTACTATGCGTCCATCGACAAGGTGCTGTCCAAGCTTGAGCTCAGGTTAGCTCAGGTCCAGTCACTAGCTACGAGAGTTGATGAACTGGTGAAATCCATACAATCGATCAAGAGGAGCCTGAAATTTACACAGAAGTACATGGAGGACCTAAAGCCAGTACAAACACAATTGATTAAGACCAACAAAGAATTCGAGCGGCTGAACACGGACTTATCGTCCAAGTCGCATTCGCTGGAGTATATGGAAAACCAAAGTCGTCGCAATAACATCAGGTCATAAGTACGTAAATTATGATCATCCGGGTGAGTGTAGTCCTGAGAAGGACTGTTTGTGGTGACTTTGACTGACGTTTCGACAACCTGAGCGGAAGTCATCTTCAGAGTCAAGTGAATTGTGGAACGTCAGTAGGTGGTATATACGTCTCTGGTTGTTAACCTGATTGGTCAACGAAGTCCAGATGTTATTGGTCGTTTGTCAGTAAGCCGTGATGTTATTGGCTAAGAAGACTGTAAAAAGTGATTGGTGCGTTTCGATCCGTCTTTTGTTAGTCAAAAAGTCCGTGGGTCTATTGTTAGTAAAATGTCTATTGTTTGTCTGTTTCGTTGTTGTTGTCAATAAGTCGTTTGTATGGTGCAGGTAGTTGTAGGCAACGGTTGAGTGGCGTTGTAGGATGACTGGTCCAGTAGTCTGTCAGTATGTGTTGGTTTCCTGTAAACCGTAGTACTTAGTTTGTTGTCGTTGTTGTTACGGGTAACTAAGCAGTCTAGAAAAGGTATTTTACCATTTTCTTCGATCTCCTTAGTAAACTGTATGTCAGCGTTCTGTCTGTTAAGGTGTTCGTGAAAATCGTCGATTTCATCTTTGTGTACTGCTGTAAAGGTGTCGTCTACGTACCGTAACCAGAGCGGTAGTGTCCGTTTGTAGGTTGCTAGGGCTTGTTCCTCGATGTTCTGCATGACAATTTCTGCTACAACAACAGAAACTGGTGAGCCCATAACATCACGGTCAACGGAATTCCGGAGTCTTCACGCGAAACTTGGGAAGAGGCAGAGGAAAAAGTAAAAGAAGCAGTTAAGACCAAGCTCGGCATAGAAATCGACATTGAGAGGGCCCACAGAGTCGAACGGAAGCCAAGGGCAGGAAAAGAGTCAAGTCAGCCACGTACCATCGTCTGTAAATTGCGCGATTGGAAGCAGAGAGAGGAAGTGCTGCGCAAAGCTAGCAAAGAAAACCAAATGGTATCCACATCAGCGAGTATTTAGCCCTAGTGACTCTAAAGAAACGGAAGCCCTTGATACCAAAGCTGAAAGCTGCTAAAGAGGCTGGAAAGATCGCCCAGATATGACGCCGAGACCGGGAATCGAACCCGGGCCACATTGGTGGGAGGCGAGTGCTCTCACTACTGCGCCATCCCTGTTCTCACAAGATTTACAACCTACATCTCCGGTTCTTGATCGAGAACAACAATAAAGCTGTAGCTAGTATGAGCCCAATGGTTTCTTTATGGGCATCCTTGCCATATGTTTCTCCCTCTTTTGTTCTTTATTTATCTTTAATGTTTTAATATATATTTATCTTGTAACGATGTGCAAGAATAATGGCAAAAAAATTAATAAATAAAATAAACTGAAACTGAAACTGAAAATCATGTTGTATTCAGCCTGGCTGAAATTTGACGATGGAAAGCTGTCATTTCAGGAGGTATCTGAAAACGTGTATGAGGGCGATTCAGATGCACGTATCACATGCAGAGTCAGATGCAAGAAGCCAGGGGATGACGAATGATTTCGTTTCAGTTGACCTCGCCAAAGCTATCGAAAAACAAACTTTGTAGCTATAGAAGTTCTAGCCGAAAAACTCCAAGAAAAGGTACCTAAGCCTGAGAATGTGTTGGAGTTGTTAATGAAAGCTGCGTCCGCAAAGACCCTTCCACCAGGAATTAAAACGGGAGGTGTAAATCGTACCCAGCGGGAGGAAAAGCACAACCGCCTTCTACAGCTTGTAAAAATCTTGTAGTCATTTATGCAGATTGAAGATCAACAACGATGATGAATTTTAATTTATACAATGAACTGTGTAAAACTCTCGTTTTGATTGGTGCAGCGGAGTTTGTGATTAGAGTAGAGACGCAAGAATGACGTCAATAAGAGGTGTGACGGGCGCACGTGATCAGAGTCTAGAGTCAAGGAGAGTGACTGGTCAACAAAGTTTTGCAAACTGTTTCGGCGAGTAGCGGACAAACACAGGCAGATTTTCGCAGGGAATAAAACTGTCTGATGGAAAGTCTGAAAACGACCATTGGAAGTGACCCCAACCGGCTAAAAAGGCTAGAACTTTATTGCGATGTGAAATGGAAGGAAATAAGTGTCCAAATATGTCGACGATAAAAATCCGGTAATGACGATCACAAATTGCAGTGAAACCATTGACATTCTGTTATATTCTGGGGTCAGAAATTCCTCTTGAAAGAAAGGGTTAGTTCTGAAAATATTAGAGCCGGAGATTTAGAATCACGCTTACGGCAAACTGCAGACGAGAGATTCGCGTTTATGTTTTCTTGAAAAAATGAGTACATAGATCAAATAATTCTCGCCGTTCATGCTAACGCAAAACTACTCAATGCTACTGAAAAAACTGAAAACAGCGAGCGGCAAATGAGGGGCATGGTCACGTGGTCATTTCTGTCGTTTGCCGTAAATGTGGTTCTAAATCTCTATTTTTTTGGTAAAATTCTTTCGATTATACTAAAATTTAGAGGATCACAATTGCGTGTGTGTAGTAGTCTAGGAAGTTTTCTGGAACATTTTTGACTATGCTGAGTCAACGTCATGCTCGCTTAATGTCTTGCTTATTGTGTAAAACGAATGGATCTCATTTTATCGTGCGTCTGTCCTCTGATAACACAAAGGGGATGTCAAAGCGAGAACAGAACATCAGTGACACCCCTCACCAGCGGCTGGTAGCGTATTCCTTTTTTCACACCACGTTTTTGATACCATCTCTGCGTTATCAGACTACAGACACACGGCAAAATGAGGTCTATTTGTTAAATAAAGAAATAACGAAAGATAATAATGTCCATTTGTAGAAAGGTTGTTTTTTTTTCGTAGCCTGAGACGGGATGATATGACCTTAAATTCAAATAACATTCTTATTCCGGAGTTTATTTTTTGTTTGTTACTTTTCCAAAAACATAAGTCAGTCGGGCGATGGGAAACGAAACGGTTTAAAGGCCTAACCATGCGATCTTTTATCACGATCTTTGGTCAACAAGAGGTCCCACTACAATTTCCATGACTCTACCACATACCACAAACTTCAGTTACCTGACTCATTAACTCAATAGTCTAGCAGTTATTTTCATAATTCGTAGAAGTAGAGATTTTTTTTTTCCGCGGCCAAATGGTACCGCTAATTAACGGATGAATTAAATTTGAGGCGTATTTGCGTGAGTTGACATTAATATAATCTGGATCTGTTTATAACTAGCAGCAAATGCCAACCTAGCAATTGGTTATAGTATCAATAAATGAGCAGCACCTGTCGATGTCCGCGTCTTCCTCGGCCGATTTCTTGGTCCTTTCTTGTGGAATTTCATCACTTGGCCAAATTCTTCCAAGTTGTTTATTTTTTAGGTGAATCTTCATCGACAATGCCATGAGGAGCCAACGGTTGTTTGTCAAGTTTTGTGTGTCTTGTTTCTGGATCCCGAGTTTTATGACATTAATCAAATATTCAACAGTGTCTTGATAACTTCGCCACGATTGGTTCGAAGACTGAAACCGACAAAGGTAGCTATGGAGTTTGTGACCAAATATGGTCACAAGTTTTACACTAGGCAGAAGGGCGTGTTTTTCATCAACGAGATGATTGGCTACATAGGGCTGACGAAAGGTGATATCATATTTGTTTTTCCCAAATATTACGGCGTCAGCTAATCAAGATGATTGGTCCACAACAACACCGACAAAGGTTGCTATGATATTCGTTTCTAAGGCGTGATTTTGGTCTAAAAGATGATTGATCAACAGCAGGATATAATGAAAACAAGGTTAGCTACGATATTTGTTTTGCTTTTTGTTTGACCACAACAACAACCACGCTTTGTTTAGATTTGGTAAACCAGAATTACAAAGGATAATGTTTGTTAACAGTTTCTATTACCCCTGGTAATGGTAGTACAGGGCTCGATACTAGCACTCACCCGTTCACCGTTGGAGAGTAAAATAAGTTGAGTGGAAAGTAACAAAAAAAAAAATACAAATCAACCAAAAATGCTTGCCCGATAAGCCAAGTGGTTTTCTACAGTTTAAAAAGCAGTTTGTTTTGGTTGTTCAAACAGCCAGGTAAAAAAATTAATAGTAATAAATAAATAAATAAATAAATAAATATATATACGATGGGCTGTTAAAGAAGGACTTCATTTTGGAAAACAAGAATATCCACAAACTCCGCACGTGTACTTCTGGCGTAGGAAGACTGGGTACAAGATGGATGATACAATAGAGAGCCAAGCAGTCTGGGGATGGGAAATGTGATCCGCCATATTGACGACTCTGCCATCGATCGATAATCATGAGCCTTTTTCGTTTTGTTTTTGAACGCACCAGCGATCAAGTTCAAAGTGCTGTTTCAGCAGACAGCCAAGAAGGAACGGAATAAAAGAGTCAACGTCGCGGGAAAAAATATGAACAGGAAAGAAAGACGACTGGACGCCTCAAAATCTTTTGTCGTTAATCGCCATGAATTTGTTCAAGCTGACAAGAATAGCTCCTTCTTCAGCGGAAAGCTTTCATGTGAGTAATATAAAACCGGGCCCGCGGAGCAGGTTTTCGAGGGGAAAGGGGGGTTCTTGTCTAGAAATGCATAAAAAACCGTTGACACAGATGTAATTTTTAAATTGTATCAACCAAAATGTGTTTTTTTTTCTTTTGAACTAAGGGACCGTTCATTATTTATCGGAAGGGTGTGGGGGGGGGGGGGTGGCTGGTGATTTTAGGGGGGGACCTGAAATTTTGGACACTAAAAAAGGAGGGGTCCTGGAGTAATTGCTGAGTTATGGACGGGCGGCTTGAAATTTTAAAAGGGTCAATGGTTTAAACGGAGAAGTTAACCTTTTGTATATGGTATTACTTAAAACACTGCTAAAAAGCTAGCATAATTATACACATATTTACAGCAATGCAACAGCAACTGAACTATTATTAAATTGTATAGTTGTTACCCCAGTTCTACAAGTGCAGCAGTGAATCAAGAAACCACAAAACTTATATTAAAATCTACTACAGATGTATGTTCTTAAGTGGTTGAACTGTTCTGCGAAATCAAGAAAACCATATAAGAGCAGTGTGACGTTCTAGATGTATATTTACAGTAAATGTGAACATTTTTAATAACTACGTTAATAAATGCAAAGACTAGTCTCCTGAAAAATGTATTCATTAATTTGTTCCTCCTACACCTCACCATCATCTTAATCGCTATTGTCATCACCATCATGGTTGCCATCATCATCGCCATCAATGTCATCATCATTTAATATCGTCATCGTCATCCTCATCATCATCATCGTCATCATCATCATCATCATCATCATCATAATCATCATCATCATCATCATCATCATCATTATCATCATCACCATTTCCCAAAAATTTTGTTCCTTTTTCTTAAAACGGTTGTGATCGGTTTTCAAAGTCGACAGAATTCGAAACCACAGCTGAAGTAAATTCTTTACACTCTTATCTGACACTCGGAACATTTCGTTGCTCGAAACAAGCGCTCTGTTTTTCGCCAATGGTCTTATTTCTAAGCAATGGCGCTAAACCGGAGGAACAGTCTTAAAGGGAACTGTGTTCCTGTTTTGGTCATTTGGCACAGCTTGTCCTGTTAATTAAAACAACCGTGCCCCCTAAGTCATTAGAAACACTTTAGACCATCAGTTCCAATATTACTACTGCAAGTACAGCCTTTTTTACCATTCCCGTTGTTGACAATACTTGGATGTTGTTGGGAGGACGGGCTCGACGGAAAAGCGATGAACAATTTCTAGTTATAAAATGTGTTACATAAAATATATCGAAAATAGTGACTTGATATTCTGAGTAACTGTAAGTTTGTCCCCATTGTTCCCGTTAAACCCAGTATACCCGCTTAATCTGAGCATTTCTTTTCACGGGAATCCATTCACCGTGCTTCAAAGTGTCTGGACATGACGGGGATGGCGGATTTGACGGGAAAGCGGGGAACAACTTCCAGTTTAACTGCATGTTATCTTAATATAATTTAATTATTATTTATAATATACTGTTAGATACTTACGGTTATAAAATATGTTATATTAAATAGATTAAAAGTATATCAATAATAGTGAATTTATATTCTGAGTAACTGTAAGTTTGTCCCCGTCGTTCCCGGTAAACCCAGTATACCCGCTCAATCTGAGCTTTTTTTTTCACGGGAATCCATTCTCCGTGGTTAAAAGTGTCTGGATATGACGGGGATGGCGGATTTGACGGGAAAGCGGGGAACAACTTCCAGTTCAGTGGTATGCCATTTCAATTTAATCTTATTATCATGTTTGGTATTGGAATGCTACACAATTCTCCAGGGCACTTATTGCATGTTGTTGATGACACTATTGAAATCAACTAACAGATTCCTTTCTGCATATGAGTGCTATTTTTGAAATCCTGAATGTAGAATTAACAACATGCCTATGGAAAACTATGCGAGGGCTTCGGCTTCTTGACAAACACATTCTTGTCAAAGGAATGCTGCACGTCTTTTCATGTATTACATAACCATGTTGACTCTCCTTTAAGTCAACAAAAAGATTTCTATCAGCGCAATTTTTGGCAAACCCGGTATGTACTATCACGTTTCTTGAAAGTATGAAAGAGTCTGTTTTCCTTTTGTGGTCAAAGGAATGCTACACCTCTTTTCATGTATTACATAACCATGCATTGTCAGTGTACAAGATATTCGGTCCAAAAGAAAAAACTTTAAAGGAACAACAAGCCTTCGCTGAAAAAAAAATTTCCCAAGTATTTGGGCATAAATATCGGTTGCAAAACGACGCTGTCATCAGTTCAACACTAGCAGCCATGGTGAGCGGACCTGCGAAGCAGCTCAACAGTAAGGTACGTTGGACTTCTTTGCCGCTTCTTGCAGCTTAGTTTTTTCCCTTGCAGCTAAATTCTAACCAAGATATATTATTTCCACAGAAAATAAGAAGTGCTTTAATCAGTACCATTTTGACAACCGTGAAAGGATGCTCCTTGATCAGCACGAAAATTTCATTCAGTACCGGAGAACGCGAATCGCTTGAGAAGACTTGGAAAGAAATTCCAAAGAAGCGAGACGAGTGTGACCAGGCACTGAAGAAAGTACAGGGGATGGCATTTTTTTTCTCGGCCATCGGTTCGAAAGAAGTGAGACCCCGACAAAAAGATCAAGCGAATAATTCACAACAAGGTCCCGTTGAAGAAAAAACCTACCACCCCGCCATTAGTTATTGGCTCGCACTCAAATCAGTGAACGGCATGCAAGTTTCTACAGTCCCCATACACAAGGCTTTGCTGGAAATCGGAGTGGAAGCTGACCCCAAATCTTTACCGTCGTGCGTTCCAGGCAAAGAGGAAAGCTGTGCTTCGCCTTTATGCCAAATTGTGAAAGATCACAACAACTCCTTCACACAAAGAAAGGTAGACGCCTCCTTTCGATATGGAATAGAACTACTTTAAAGCCAGCTGTGCGAAGAACCTATTGGGTCGCCCACGGGCAGTGAACGCGTTGTGCGCCTTCAAGTGATCTCGCCGGAATTCAGGGCAATATTGACAAAGAAGGCCATACCGGCGTTGGCCCAAGCCGGAATGGTTTTCGATGTCTTCGGGATAGAAGAGTCTCAAAACGCCGAAATCACTCCAGAACCAAGTCAAGATCTTGCTTCACCAATTGGCATCGCCCTGAACGACGTAGAAAGGGCGATGAGAAAACTTGGCTACGCCCTTTTTCACGGCGAGGTGTATAAAAAGCTAACAGCGGCCAAATACACATACGAGCACTGTAGCTCAGTGAAGAAATTCCTGAGCATCCTTGGCCGCAACCCCAAACTACGAGAGACTGTTTTACACCATACCAGCCAACTCGTTCAAATCATGGGAGACCGCGAAAGCGAGATGTGTGACCAGTTAACGATAAATTACGACCTTGTAGAAGTGCGGGACGGCTGGTGTTACTCAATCCCAAATCGAAAGTTTATCAAAGACGCCATTCAAGACCCAAGCATAGGCAAAATAACACCAAGGGCGTTTGTCGATTATGATCACACAAAGAATTCTGAACCCGGCTATTTCCAGGCCATCCTCGAGAACAGCCTCGACGAAGTAGAAATTTCGCATTTTTGCGAGTACTTCCTACGGCTTCTAAACCACGGAGGAAAGCAGCACAAAGAGAGGGTCCTCTGTCTTATTGGGGAGCCGAACAGTGGCAAGACGTCTCTTTTTACTCCACTTACGGCAATCATTCCGAGGAGGTAATACCCCAACACTGAAAAGCAAGTAGCATGTACAGTGTCAGCTTTTTATGAAATACAGCAACTAGTAAGAGCTCATTTATTCATAAAACTTGTTTTGTGTTTGTTTTTTTGTGTCGTTTCAGGTACATCGCGATGATTTCTAAACAGCGTGCATTCAACAAGAGCATGATCGACACAGACACGCAGATCATATTCCTTGACGAGGCCTATGCAAAGATGCTCGATCCAGATGATTGGAAAGTAAATAATAATAATAATTAATAATAATATTTATTATTTATATTGCGCTTTTTTCTATAAAAATAATCAAAAGCGCATTACAATATTATTATAAAGCTAAGTTAAAAATTTACGATATTGTTAAACTGTCGTTTTCTTAACTGAGATAATTGCATCTCTCTTTTCATACAGATGCTGACGCAAGGCGGCATTTCAGCATACGACAAGAAATACAAATCTGCGGTCCCCCTTGAGATACGGTGTCCCATTTTCATTACATGTCAGACTGAGATGGACTTCGGCGCCGACCACAACGATGCTATGGAGGTTCGCCTGCAGAAATTTCATTTCAAAAGGTAAGAAAGCTTAAAAAGCACTCTCGGTCTCGTCCCAAACTAGTTATTGCTCGATACAGCCATCAAGAAACACCTTCACATGGTGTCGAACGTTGACAAAAACGGAAAGGAGATGCATGGCTCGGAAGACTTATTGGTATTTTTTAAAGTTTTGTCCCTACTTATTTTGAAGGTTAAACTCGACCAACGCTGCTGGTGTTCAGGAGTACTTGAAAAGCCATGCAATGGACTGCATCGTGTGGGCCTCTACCAAAGCAGTGACTCCAGAAGACGAAGTGCCTCTTAACACCTCAAGAGCGCACGACGGACCACTAGACGAGGACGAAAAGGAGCGCATTCGCTCTGCCTTGCTTGACGATAGCGAGAGTGGGGAAAACGAAGATAATGTCGATGGCTCCCAAGAAGAAGAAGAAGGAGAAGGAGAAGAAGAATCTGACGGAGATTCGGATGCAGAGGATGTGCCACTACGAGCATCTGAGTTCTGGGATAGAAACCTATCACGAATATCGAAGGAGAGAGGAAAAGTGCCCAAGCAGAGCCTAAAGGAAAGACAACTCGCCCTTATCGGAGCGAAAGTTCGAAACGCAATGGAGGAAGCAGAGAGAGATCTACACGATAGAGAGAGCAGATTCCTAGAGGAAACAAGGCGTCGATGGGTGAGTTTGGGAATGATAAGGGAGGAAGATGCCCATCTTCTAGACAAGGTCGGCGGACCATACCATCCTAACATAGAGAGAACACGTGAGGAGTATTTTCTGAGGAAACGGGAAGAAGAGATGCAAGAGCTCGAAGAAAAAGCGAGAAAATTCTACGAAGACGAGTGGGTTCTTCAGAAAGAACAAGAGCTGATAGATCTCCAGAAGCAAGAAGACTCTGCCACTGACCAAGACGTAAAAAAAGCCCTACAATATATGATCGGTGTCGCCGAGGAGGCCCTTAAGTTAAATTTCAAGAAAGTAGAGGTCCCAGGTCTGGCAAAGCTTGTGCTGGAGGAACGGAGACGCAAGTGCGTAGAAATGGGATGGACGTCCACTCAGCAGACGCAATGGATATGCACCATCTGGCAGTCACTCCCTTACCCCTGCGAGGTGTTGCCGCGACGTGACGAAGAGACAGACGAAGAGGACATGTTTATAACGCAGGCGCCTTCCCACACTCAAGACAGTGGCTACAGAGAAACTGTGGAAGAGTTAAATCCTCTCTCGCCCAGCAGAGCAGCGACACCTAGAAGGAGCCCACCTTTCGACCCCGACTTTGTACCCCCAACTCCTAGCTGGGTTGTAAGACCAATTGAAGATTACAGCCTTCCCAGCACATGGGGAGGAATCCCGGTGAACAGCCCCAAACGACCAACGAAAAGAAAGTCACCGGGAATGCAGAGGGCTGGCAAGCGTGGAAAATGTCTGTCGGGTCAGAAAACAATAACAGATTTTTTTTTCTAGTCAGTAGAATCCATTTAAGTGCGTAACTAGTGATTAAACGTTCATTAAGAGTATTGAGTTCACGTTGCATTACAAGAATAAATAGAATATTATTGGAAATCACAAGTGTGTGTGTGGACACCTTTTGTTACTATATAAAATGAAATATGCTATCTGTGTAAAGTAGGGCTTAACCCGTCACCATGGATATAAATACAGTTCTGTTATGATAGCTGTTTGAGCGAAATAAAATGAGCATTGGAAATATTTACTGTGTGCCTAAAAGCTCGAGGCTAAGGAAGGAAGAAAAACACAAGAAATAAAGTAAGCTATTTCGATTCCTTACATCAATTTCAACATTTCTCTTCCTTTCCAAAATGGCGAGCAAAGTGTTGACTAAAGGCATAAGTAGCGTTCAAGACTTCGAATGTGTGTACAATAAATAGATTACAAATATTCTGTACAATAATATAATAATATTCTGTTGTTGATTGTTACCATGGCAACCGAATAATGTCAATTGACGTGTCACTCCCAAATTGTAATTGATAATAATTAAGCGTACACCGTAATAATTTTCCTAATGACAATAAATGAAATTATCTATTTATCGTTTTTTCACTTGTGTGTCATATGTTTGAAGCGCCAACAACGGAAGAGTCAAAGTCAAACCATGTCGAGATTTAACAAGGGTCTCCAATTGACGGATTCTAGCACCTTGAGCTCTTCTTCTATAATGTCCTCCCTTTTCACTGGCGTGCATACCATGTCCATAAACAAATCATTTCTGGCAAAGTCGCTGTCCTCCAATTTGATCGCAAGAAACAGACACGCCAATATAAGTCGTCTTAGAGATGACTTTTTCCTGTCCTTGGAACTGTTCAGGTGACGCCATAGAAGACTTTCCGCCAACAAAGCAGTACTTTCGGGGAAATTGGCGGCACACATCCCTTGCAAAAACTCGCCTGCCAACTTGATATCTCGTAAAGTTAGTTCAGGGTGCTTATCGACAAGGCTGTCCATGCTAGCGCGTCGGCGTCCAGGAGCAAAAGAGATCGAATGCTAGAGTTGCTCGTTATTTAAAGCAGCAAATTGCTTTGATTGGACCATTTACTTTTTTGAATATTTATAGAATCGCCGCGTCGCTCGACATAGCAACGAGTTGGCTGTTCTTCCCTTTTGAAAATGAAAATCGACGTCTCTAAGGATAGCTTTCCATTGTCCAAAACCATACCTTTTGATCCCGGCTTTAAGATACTTGTCCTCCTCCTCCGTGAACAGTAAACTTGTTCTCCTCGAAGAGCTCTTTCCTTTAACTTTTATGGCACTCTCACAGGTTTTCTCTAGTGGTTTGTCGGCTTGGCGATCAGGGGGTGGGGCTTTTTGAACTGTTTCCACTTCGTCGGTAGAATTAGAGCCGTCTGATATTTCGTCATGTTCTTGCGAAGATGTAGATTTGTCAGAGAGACGCGCGCGAACATCTTTGTCAAGTTCCGTGCCCTTGTCGCCTTGCAGTTCCTCGAGAAACGCGTGCGCCTTCGTTGCGACGTCGCGAGATCTTTGCTTTTGGTAGTGTACCCTAGCAACTACAGAAGTGTGTTTCTGATCTTCGGAGATTGCGTTTTGCGCAGAACTGCCCAGTTTTAACGAGCTGGCGGTCTCTACTATTTGCCGACAGCGCGTGGGGTGAACGTACTTGCCTGTTGCGTCAAAAACCAATTTGCTCATTGATTCTCCGAGTTTGCTGTGCTGCCTTCCATTTCTTGTTACAAAAACATAATCGCATGTGGGCTTTAGAAGAGGACGAACGTGGTTGATGAAACCTTCAAGCACTTGCATGCTCGTGTCCGTAAGAAACAGCGAGTCGAAGCCGTATTTTCCCGCGGTTTTGAACATTTTCTGGTCGATATATCCACTGTTGGTCTTGGCATTGTTTACCATCTCCACAGTCAAATACTGATAGGTCATTGGCCGGGAGCCTTTCACCTTGATAAACAAATACAGGGCGAGAAATTTAGTGGCAAACGATAAATCCAAAGGCGACACCGCGCGCGGTTTTTCTTTACACGTTTTAAGCACGTTTTCGTAGCGCGGCAAGTAACGCCCGACCGCTTCCAAGAGTTGTTCTAACGATGCCCAATGCCCCTTAGCCTCTAACGTGTCTATGTCGAGTTCGCCGTTCCATTGAATACGCATCATTTTTGAAACTGTTCGACGCACCTTTTTCAAGTAGATCTCTGTGGTACAAAGACTGCTTATCACCGATTTCGACGCGCCGTTTACTTTTCTGAAGTCCACCATTTCCCCAATTGCGTCGATGTAACCCAGTCGTCCTGCGTGACCAAGCTTCCATTCGTCCTGCAGCATGTCAACAAATTTGAAAAGGAGATTCGGTGAGCACAAACCAAAGTCGATTATGTCAAATGTGAGCTCTTCGTCGTCTTCGCAGCAAAACTTCAAAAACTTTAAACACCTGCTGACTATTTGCTTGGATTGACGCTCGCTTTTGCATCCTCCTCCAGTACCACTTAGCCAGGTGTAGAGTTGCTTGGCAATTACGCTAGAATTATCAAAAGATGGAATGTCTTTTGATGTGCGCAAAATGTTTTCACGGGGCTCTTGTTTAACAGAGACAGTCGACTCGATCTCCTTGGCATCTTTGGTGTCGGGCTTTTCATCGAAAAAATAGAACCATGCATGCTTTTTCTTTACATGTTTTCTGCATCCTCGCTGGGTTGCGAATCCATCGTGACTACAATTTTGAACTGGGCAGTAGAAAAGGCCGTCTGTTTCATCTTCTTCTGAGTGAAGTCTCTTCGGCTTGGGCAAAGCATTTGGCAATTTTGACCAGTTGACTAACTCTTGGCTCTTGCTCATTTTTCGTCAAAGCTAAGACTGCAAATGCGCGTAAACTCTAACGGGCTTACGTTCAGTATACAGCTTTGCTCTCTCGAGACCAATCAATTTGACTAGCCAATCACAATCGTCTATGCAAGATATTTGCCCGAACGTGTTCTTTTGGTTAGACTCGAGACAATTGGACAAGTCCTGGCAAGTTCATGCTTGCACACGACAAGCTTGTGCATGTCCCAATAAACAGACAAGCAGGCTGAACCTGATTTTTGTTTATAAATAAAAAAAAATGGTTGGCACGTTAATAATACATTGCGCGTTTGCACCATCAATTGTCCGACACCAATCATCCCGACCCCTCCCCTAACTTATTCATCCTGTGACTTTATCTATAAAAACTAATTTGTGCATTCACTGACCCTCAGTTATGCTATACCTAATTACTTTTCAAATCTGGAACAAAAGTTCCTATTTAGTAAGAAAGGAACTTTCAATTAATAGGAATAATGATGGAGTGATAAGTTCCTTTGCAGGATAGATTGGAACTTATTTTTGCAAAAAAGGACCAAAAAATAAAGTTATCGGAACTCCCGTTCTCTTTTAGTAAAGGGAACTAGGAACACTTGGTCCTAATTTCCTGATCGCAGAAATTAATTCGGAACTTGAGTTCCCTTTCATTTCTTAAGGGAACAAATCAAGTAGAAAGGAACACATCGAATAGGAACAAATAGTTCCTAATTACAACAACAGGAACATCGCGTTCCTATTGTTGACCAATTTGTTCACTTTAACACCTAAACAGTTCCATTCCATGCAAAGTGTTTGAGGTCTCTTTGCAGCTAAAGGGACTAAAAACAAAAATGCGCGGAACACTCGCGCTTTAAAAACAAGGTTGGCTGTCGTGTCGCATCAACCAAAATTTTTTTTTTTCGACTCTGAATCACAAAAGCGGTCCACTTTCGAGGTTAATACAACGAATGACTAAAATCTAAGTTAATTTAGGTACAAAATAAAGGGATCATCACTTTTGGGGAATGTATATCAAGATCATCTTGACTATCATCATCACTACCATTTTGAGATTTTCCTTGACTTGTGCTAGCTTTTTTATGAAAGTAACTAGAAATTGGATTCATGTTTCTTTTGGGGGGTTGTTTCTTTTTTCTCTTCGTTTTCTTTTCCAGTTTGTGCACCAATGATTGGAGATCTTGGCCAACAACTCTCGAAGTGGTTCTGGGTGAGACCTAGGCTTAATATTCTTTGAATTTAAGTTTTCAATGTTAAGGTTGGATTTTGTTACAAGGGGTTTTAGAAAATCTCCCTTATCTAGTATATGATATGAACCACAGTGTGAGGGTGTCGATTTTAAGATCAAACAGAGCAAATTTCTAGTGTTCTTTTCCAAGGATTTCTTTCTCCTCTTCGCACGTTTCTTTCTCTGCTCCTTCTGTCGTCTCTTTTGTCTTTTCTTGTCCGACTTTTGGGCTGATTGCTAACTAAATCTTTTACAAAGGGAACGATACACTTCATTTGCATTTCCCGACAGTACTTTTAACTGCTGGATGGTTTCATCAACAAGGTCAATCTTCTCCTCGATGTACTGCAGTTTCTTTTTTCCCCCCTGGCAGGACATCCATTGTGGAAGAAAAACAGCTTTTCTTGCTATCTTGAATTTTTTTGCGTAAACTTTCACCTTCTTGAATTTTCTTCTCTAGTCTTGCAATAGTGTTTTCACAACGTCTCAAATCTCCACTACAAACATCCTGTGGTAGGTTTTGAAATCTACGGACGTTTTGGCCAAGACCATTGTTTTCACTGGATTGAAAACTGTAAAGAAAAGTACTAAATGTGGACACTTCCTTGTTTGTGTCATACATCCAACGCCTTTGTATGATTAGGTAATTGTGAAACCTCTCAAGGTTCCTAAACTCGCCAGCAGTTTCTTCAAATAACACAGGTGTTATTTCATTGTAATATGTCAACCTCTCTGTGTGTGGATTTGGAAACAGAAATGAATTGTATGGTGGCTTTGTTTCAAACACTTTCTTTTTAGTCATACAAACCCTGCCACTGCTCGTGCTTAATACACTTTGTTTCTTTGTGGAACCACCGTGAGGTACGCATCTTTGCTCTTTGGATTTTGCCAGTACAACAGCCTTCAATTTCAAGCGATGGTTCAAGGTAAATTCCGGTTGCAAATTTACCCATTCCTCTCAGTCTTTACCGTAAGCGTGGAGAACTGTTTACAGAGTTTATTAGAGAGGGATGCAGAGAACACCTGGATGGTACTCTTTGTGATTACTGTTCACGTCACCACTAGATTGGGCCTGAACTTTCGAGAGTTCCTCAGCCAGTTCCGGACCATGTCAACCCT